>NC_140210.1:303236-550736 GCF_951802725.1 Rutilus rutilus | reverse complement strand
CTCAGTGTGTTTGAAGAGCTAGTGTCAGTTCTTCTGTTAGATTCTATCACTATTCACTTTATTATATTCAAATATTGGAGCATAACTGTTAAATCTTCATTTCTGCTTCAATATCGACTCTAGTTTGATTCTCAAAGAATCTTCAATCCATAATTCATAATTCAATTTCATTCTCAAGTTGCTTCCCAGAAAACACAAATATGTTTTAAGAACGTTATGAAAACGATATTTCTGAATCTTCAAAATGTCCAGTTTATTAAATGTTTTAAAAATGTTTTTTCTTGGTTATGTGAACATTAAGGGAACGTTCTAATGTATCATTCTTCAAACATTACGGAACTGTTACTTTTGTATGTTCTGAAACTAGTAACAACATTTAAAAACCGTCAGACGAACATCCAACTACAAAAACGTTCATTCTGAATCTTCAAAATATCCAGTTTATTAAATGTTTTAAAAACATTTGTTTCTTGGTTAAGTGAACGTTTCATTGTATCATTCTTCAATCATTATGAGAATGTTACTTTTGAACCTTCTATGACAAGTAACAATATTTAAAACCGTTAGATGAACGTAAACCAACTATAAAAACGTTAATTCTGAATCTTCAAAATGTCCAGTTTATTAAATGTTTTAAAAATGTTTTTTCTTGGTTATGTGAACATTAAGGGAACGTTCCAATGTATCGTTCTTCAATCATTATGAAAACGTTACTTTTGAATGTTCTGAAACTAGTAACAACATTTAAAAACCGTTAGACGAACGTAAATCAACTATAAAAACGTTAATTCTGAATCTTCAAAATGTCCAGTTTTTTTATTGTTTAAAAAAAAAAAAATCTTGGTTATGTGAACATTCCATTGTATCATTCTTCATGAAAACGTTACTTTTGAATGTTTTCTGAACGTTCTGAAACTAGTAACAACATTTAAAAAACATTAGACGAACATAAACCAACTATAAAACCGTTAATTCTGAATCTTCAAAATGTCCGTTTTGGACAAATGTTTGTCAAACAGTTTTTTCTTGGTTAGCCTATGTGAACGTTCCATTGTATCGTTCTTCAATCATTATGAGAATGTTACTTTTGAACGTTCTAAAACAAGTAACAATATTTAAACCCCGTTAGACGAACGTCCAACTGAAATGTTTCAGAAAACCGTCCCATAACTGATGTATGAATAATTGTGCAAATGTTTTGAGCACGTTATTAAAGGCCTGATAGCGTTGACTGAGCGTTGTGTTGACGTCACTGGAAGAACGTTTGCTCATGATTCTGAGAGATCGAGTGTTTCTTGTTTGTCTTCAGTCTGCTGATGTTGTGGAAAGAGTTCGATCAGTGGGCGAGTCGAGCCGAGTTTCTCGAATTCTTCATGATCAATGACGAGACGCTGGAAAAAAAACATGTTTCTGTTAGAAAAACATCATTTCAAGGAACAAACTCAATAACTCGAACATGAAATGCTGAATTTACACTTTACTGACGCGAGACTCAATTCTGTGAACTCAACTGTGTCACACCTGACAGATGTGGACACACACACACACACACACACACACACACACACACTCACATATATGTGTGGATTAATTAAGATTTCGTAATGTTTTCGTAAGAGTCTCTTCTGCTCATCAAGGCTGTGTTTATGATCAGAAATACAGTAAAAACAGTGAAATATTATTCTAATGTAAATCATCTGTTCTCTATGTGAATATATAGTGTAAGTGTATAAGTGTATAAATTATAAGTGTAATTTATTCCTGTGATCAAAGCTGAATGTTCAGCATCATTACTCCAGTCTTCAGTGTCACATGATCCTTCAGAAATCACTCTAATATGAGGATTTGATGATCAAGAAACATTTATGATTATTATCAGCGTTAAAAACACGATAATTCAAAAGTTTGTGGTAAGATTAAAACTTACATTTTATTACTAAGAAATAATCTTTTTATTCATCGGACGCATTAATTGATCAAAAGTGACAGTAAATACATTTATAATGTTACAAAAGATTCTATTTCAAATAAAACAAAACATTTAAAAATTTTATTAACAATGTTGAAAACAGTTTCATATTTTTGTGGAAACTGATACATTTTATTTCTCACGATTCTTTGATGAATAGAAAGTTCAAAAGAACAGAATTTATTTGAAATATAATTTTTTGTAACATTATAAATGTCACTTTTGATCGATTTAATGCGTCTTTGATGAATAAAAGGTTTTATTTAAATCTAAACTTTTAACCGTACAATATATTTTTATCAAGACATTATTAATATTCAAAACTTATATATACATAATTACATTCTATTTTCAAATTTTTCACACACTTTAGTGTTCGAGTAGCTGTCGACTAGTTTGATCATATTAAGAGAAATCATCAGATATTATTTGTCTTTAGTTTCTCTAACAGTGATCGCTTCGTTCTCACATTTCATTTACTTATTAATCTCAAGTCTAAAACTAATTTGATACGTGTGGTTGATTTCTATCGCAGGAATATAAAACACACTCTTCAGTCCCACATGTTGAGAACAAACAGAGAAGCTCATCAAATAAAGGAGTAAATGTAATATTTAGTTTGTGTTTCACTAAACACTCGATCACAAGTTTCTGCCACAAACATTATTGTGTCAAAGTCAAAATGTAAAACTGTTACTTTCATGTTTTACTTTTATGTAAAATTATACTTAAGTATGAAAAGAGTAAAAGAAAAATGAGAATAATTTTCTGAGTGCGAACTGGATGAATCGCCTGATGTTTGTCACGAGCAGAAGAGCTTCAGAGATGAAGAACGTCCGTCTAGAGTTGGTTGAGCAATAAAACAACACGAGTTTATAGTTTATAGTTCAGATATCGCTCCGGATGCGGAGAAATATTAAAACATACAGTGAATCTAAAGGATATTAATTAATGAAACGTTTATTCAAGGCGTTTGATTGTTTTTCTGCAAATGTTGATGTGGAAATAATTAGATTAATCATGCAATGAATTTGATTAAAGATTGATTGATTGATTGATTGACAAGCCTAATTGTGTCTCAATATAATATGCATTTACTGTAATCCCACAAATCCATTTATAATGAATGCAACATATTATGATCTTCATTTTGTTTTCAAGAATTATAACATGTAATTAAGAAATGTAATGGTGGCTGTAGAAATATATATATATATATATACTTTTTATGATCAATTCTCACTGGAGAAAACATTGATTATATTGACATTATCAGTGTAGTTTTATGATGTTTAATAAAGTCATATTGACTATAGAAGCGTATACAGTAAAGTCTGAGAGATCGAGAGCTTCTGCGGATAATAACCGACTGACCGACGAGACACTGCGAGAACAAGAGCTGAAGAGTGTCGAGTGTCCAGAGGAATTCTGTTCTGTGTGTGTGTGTGTGTGTGTGTCTGTGTGTGTGTGTGTTTGAGAGAGTGTGCGTTTGTGTGTGTGTGCGTGTGTGTGTGTACCTGTTTTTCTATCCCAGTGGGGACTTCAACCTGAATGCACACAGACTCATGGGGACTCGTGTCACAGTGGGGACCTAAATAGAGGTCATGGTTATATACAAGCTTATAAATCATACAGAATGAGTTTTTTTGGAAATGTAAAAATGCAGAAAGTTGTGTGTGATGGGTAGGTTTAGGGGTAGGGTTAGTGTGTGTGTGTGTGTGTGATGGGTAGGGTTAGTGTAAGGGGACAGAATATACAGTTTGTACAGTATAAAAACCATTAAGTCTATGGAGAGTCCCCACAAAGATAGTGAACCAGACGTGTGTGTGTGTGTGTGTGAGAGAGAGTGTGTGTATGAGTGTGTGTGTGTTTGAGAGAGAGTGTGTGTGTGTGTGTGTGTGTGTGTGTGTGTTTGAGAGTGAGTGTGTGTGTGTGTGTGTGTGCAGGTCTGTGGTGTGTGAGAGGAAGCTCAGATCAGCCACATTTAGACCAGCATCCTATTAAACACCTGAACTTCACCATAAGAAGATGAAGATGATGATTATGATGATGATGATGATGATGATGATGAACTGACTTCATCTCTGGTGTTCAGCGCTGTCATCATACATCAGACGTTCTCATGACCTTTTATGATATTTATGGTCATTGCAGCTTCTGGTCTCCTGCGCTCTTCTAGTGTTCATGCGTTTCCAGTCTTTAGACTCATCGCTCTGACTGACAGCACTGACATACTCACGTCTAAGTGACATGAAAGATATACATTTCATTATATGACATTTATAAAAATGACATGAAATGAATATTAATTGTTGACTGCAAACATGTTCCTCCTCAGTGTTTCTGTCCCGTTCTCCAGCACAAGCATCTGAACACTCTTAAATCAAGAGGCATTTACCGGAAGAACGGCTGAAGATATTAATGAAAAATGAATCAAAATGAGTTTGAGCTTAAAACAAGAGCAAATATCTGCTAGTGGAGTCAGACAAATAATCGTGTTTTTCTGACTCCATTAGCAGATATTTGCTCTTGTTTTAAGCTCAAACTCACTTCAGTGGTTTTTCTTATATGAAAGACATATTTTGCGCAGCTCGTTGAAACGTTTATGATTATTACATGGCTTGGTTGAGCTCTAATGTAGAATGCGGTGTGTTATTTCTTGATAACCGCTGCTGAGTATAACACACCGTTGCCATGGTAAACAGAGCGTTGCTATGGACGCAGGATTCTAACCGTAGAGCCGGTGTGGTGAACAAATGAGTCCTACTGAAGAGATGAGTCCGAGCTCAGGACCCAAGCACGTGTTACGGGTGATCGCTTCAGTGCCTGGTTACAAATCATACAAAAGCACTTTATTATAGAAGACGTTTGTACTACGTTATAACGAGTCATTCATGTATTTTAACTTATATGTTTCATATACTAGTATATAACCGAAGCTATAGATTGTGAAATTAAACATTTCTCGTTGTTAGTGTGTTTATAAAAAATAAATAAACAACATATTTGAGCTTCAAACAACTACATTCTCGACTGAGAAACTCTTAAAACTACATTTCGTGACACAATAACAGCCGTATTTTTAAATTTCGCGTCAATCTCTGCTATTGACTCTCGGACTCATCTCTTCAACAGGACTCGATTGTTCACCACACCGGAACGGACTATTTTCTTTAGCGGAAGCAATACAATCGTTTTTAAATCAATAAACTCCTTTTTAAATCAATATTTTGTGTCAAATTATTGATTTATTTGGTAGGTAGCCATGTAATAAGCGGGATAATGTATAGCGAGGCGGTTGTTATAGCGAATACAACCCCGACAGGCTCGCGGAGGGGTCTTGAATCAGCCTGAAGGGGTTGTATTTGCTATAACAACCGCCTCGCTCTACATTATCCCTTACCTAACTAATGAACCTTATAAAGTGTTAGCACTTCGATTACCCGCGGGAGTGTGCTTGCTCCGGCATCCGCTGTTCTGGCGTCCCTCCTCCTCCTCCTCCCAGCTCCACCTGCCACTATACTCCTCCTCCCAGCTTTAGTAGCGCCTCTGGGAGTGTTCTGGCGTCCCTCCTCCTCCTCCTCCTCCTCCTCCTCCTCCCAGCTCCACCTGCCACTATACTCCTCCTCCCAGCTCCACCTGCCACTATACTCCTCCTCCCAGCTTTAGTAACGCCTCTGGGAGTGTTCTGGCGTCCCTCCTCCTCCTCCTCCTCCTCCTCCTCCTCCTCCCAGCTCCACCTGCCACTATACTCCTCCTCCCAGCTCCACCTGCCACTATACTCCTCCTCCCAGCTTTAGTAGCGCCACTGGGAGTGTTCTGGCGTCCCTCCTCCTCCTCCTCCTCCTCCTCCTCCTCCCAGCTCCACCTGCCACTATACTCCTCCTCCCAGCTTTAGTAGCGCCACTGGGAGTGTTCTGGCGTCCCTCCTCCTCCTCCTCCTCCTCCTCCTCCTCCCAGCTCCACCTGCCACTATACTCCTCCTCCCAGCTTTAGTAGCGCCACTGGGAGTGTTCTGGCGTCCCTCCTCCTCCTCCTCCTCCTCCTCCTCCTCCTCCCAGCTCCACCTGCCACTATACTCCTCCTCCCAGCTTTAGTAGCGCCACTGGGAGTGTTCTGGCGTCCCTCCTCCTCCTCCTCCTCCTCCTCCTCCTCCCAGCTCCACCTGCCACTATACTCCTCCTCCCAGCTTTAGTAGCGCCACTGGGAGTGTTCTGGCGTCCCTCCTCCTCCTCCTCCTCCTCCTCCTCCTCCCAGCTCCACCTGCCACTATACTCCTCCTCCCAGCTTTAGTAGCGCCACTGGGAGTGTTCTGGCGTCCCTCCTCCTCCTCCTCCTCCTCCTCCTCCTCCCAGCTCCACCTGCCACTATACTCCTCCTCCCAGCTCCACCTGCCACTATACTCCTCCTCACAGCTTTAGTAGCGCCACTGGGAGTGTGTGTCTGAGCTTCCTCGAGCCAAAACACGCTTAGCTTTCCTGTAGCTCAAACAATAGAGCGTTTGGGCTTGCAACGCCATGGTCATGGGTTCGATTCCCAGGGAAAGCAAGAACTGATGAGAATGTAAATGTGTAGCTTGAGATGCAATGTAAGTGCCTTTGGATAAAAGCATCTGCCAAATGTAGAAATGTAAATGTAATGTAAATGTCACCTTATTAGCTTAAACATTACATGGACTCGTGAATATTCTGTGTGTGAATCAAACCTGTAGCTGAAGGAGTTTCACACACAGCGACATGTGTTCGTGTGAGAGAGTGTATGTGTGTGTGTGTGTGTGTGTGTGTGTGTGTGTGTTCCCCCCCCCCCCCCCCCCTTTTTATCTCTCACTCACACGTTATTCAGTTAGAGCAGCTGAACAAACCACTGAACTAGAAACTAGAAAAAGCTCGAGTCTCAAACACCACAAACGCTTTAGATGAGACTCTTCACATGGTTGTGTGTGTGTGTGTGTGTGTCTGTTATAATAATGCTGAAAGTGCTCAGTATTCATAAACTGAATGATGTTCTTCCTCAGTGTTTCTCTCTTGTTTTCCAGCACTAATATCTAAACATTCTTAAATTAAGAGGCATTTACTGGAGAAGATATTAAGTCTTGTTGACTGAAAAATGTATCAAAATGAAGTTCGTTTTTAATTCAAAGGGAAACCGAGATTATTTTTCTGACCTCATTGGCAGATATTTGTTCTTGTTTAAAACACAAACTCACTTCATTTTGGCCTTTTATTTTTATTTTTAGGAAAACGAATTTTTCATTTTGCGTTGATTTTACCCTCACATTGTGTTCGGGACATTTTGACCCGGGAAGTATTTGATTTTTCCCGTAAATAGTTCATGTTATTACATTGGACTAAACCACAATTTCCCTAAAAAATATATTTTGATAATTTCTGTACTTTTACACCTTTTAACTCTCTCTTTTCCAGCACTTTAGACACAGTTGCTCCGTTGCGTTTAAAGAAGATTAAAGAGAATAGTCCAACGCCGTGGTACAGCGAGCACACTCGGGCCCTTACGAGAGCAGCCAGAAACATGGGGCAACTGGAAGAAAACAAAACTAGAGGTTACTGCATACAGAGAGGCCTTAAAAGCTGCTAGATCTGCTTATTTTTCGACTCTCTTAGAAGAAAACAAACACAACCCTAGGTGTTTATTTGAAACAGTGGCTAAACTTACGAAAAATAAAGCTTCAAGCCCAGAAGTTTCCAAGCAGAACAGCAGTAATGACTTTATGAACTTCTTCACTTATAAGATTGATAATATCAGGGAGAAGATTATGACTATGCAGCCGTCTACTACAGTATCGCATCAGAAAGAAAGAAAGAAAGACAATTTTAGAAAGAAAGAAATTCATACAGATTTGGAACAACTTGAGGTTGAGTAAATGATGACAGAATGTTCATTTTTGGGTGAACTATCCCTTTAATATCATTTATTCATCTTTGTCTCTAGGATACGTACCAAAAACGTTTAAGCTGGCTATGATTAAACCACTTGTTAAACCGCAACTTGATCCTACAGAATTAGTCAATTACAGGCCGATCTCGAATCTACCCTTTCTGTCAAAGACACTAGAAAAGGCAGTATCCTCACAACTGTGTTCCTTTCTAGAAAGAAATGATATCTGGAGGATTTCCAGTCAGGATTTAGACCGTACCATAGTACTGAGACTGCTCTCATTAGAGTCACAAATGATCTGCTCTTATCATCCGATCGTGGTTGTGTCTCTCTATTAGTGTTACTCGATCTTAGTGCTGCATTTCATACTATTGGCAACAACATTTTTTTAATTAGACTCGAAAATGATGTTGGCATTAGTGGAATTGCATTAGCATGGTTTAAATCATACTTATCTCACAAGATCACAAGTTCATTATGGAGTACCACAAGGCTCAGTACTAGGACCGTTGCTGTTCACTCTGTACATGCTACACACACACACACACACACACACACACACACACACACACACACACACACACACACACACACACACACACACACACACACACACACACACACACACACACACACACACTCACTCTGTACATGCTACCCTTAGGAGATATCATTAGGAAGCATGGCATTAGTTTTCACTGTTATGCTGATGATACTCAGCTCTATATTTCTTTACGCCCAGACGAAGCTTACCAATTCACAAAATTAACAGAATGCACAGCTGAAATAAAAAATTTGACTAGTAATTTCCTACTACTTAACTCTGAAAAAACAGAGATTCTAATTATTGGACAAAACTTCCTCACGTAATAATCCAGAATACTGTCTAACACTTGATGGCTGCTCTGTCAAGTCTTCGTCGTCGGTTAGGAACCTGTGTGTGTGTGTGTGTGTGTGTGTGTGTGTGTGTGTGTGCTCTTTGATACCAATCTTTCATTTGAAAGTCACGTGTCTAGTATCTGTAAAACCACATTCTTCCATCTTAAAAATATATCTAAATTACGCCATATGCTCTCATAGACCAATGCGGAACAGTTAGATCTCGTTACATCATAAGAAGAATGGCATCTACGCTAATATTAGTCTCTCTGTTGATCCCGAGGTTTACTGTAGTCAGCCGGATCCGGGCCGAATCCACAGTGTGTTTGTTTGCTTTGAGCTCATCAGAGTCTCATCAGTAATGTGCTGTTATTGTGTTTGTTCTGCAGAAGCATTTTCGCTGTACGACCCTCAGAGCTGCTACGCTCTGGACGGGCTTCTGATGCTGTACGGAATCGTCATCACTGCGTTCTTCGTGCACGCACGAGTGAGTCTGCCCCACACACACACACACACACGCACACGCACAAAACATTCTCAGAATGTTGTCAAGGTTACGAACAAACATTGTTCCAGTAACGTTAACAGAAGTTATCTTGTTGTTTTTTGACGCTTATCTAACGTTTTTTTAAAATGTTACTATTTGTTTCAGAGAACATTCAAAAGTAACGTTCCCATAATGTTTGAAGAATGATACAATGGAATGCTCTCTTAATGTTCACATAACCAAGAAAAACTTTTTTAAAACATTTCATAAACTGGACATTTTGAATGTTCAGGAATAATATTTTCAAAACTTCATGGGAATGTTAGCAAAACATTAATGAAGTTTCTTCCTTCAGTTCATCAGGAAGAGAAGCAAAGAGGATGTAGAGTCTCCATATCAGGTGAGAATCACATCAGACGAACAATCAACCTGATGTTAAAGATCCTGATGTTAAAGATCCTGATGTTAAAGATCCTGATATCAAAGATCCTGATGTTAAAGATCCTGATGTTAAAGATCCTGATGTCAGAGATCCTGATGTCAGAGATCCTGATGTTAAAGATCCTGATGTCAGAGATCCTGATGTTAAAGATCCTGATGTTAAAGATCCTGATGTCAGAGATCCTGATGTTAAAGATCCTGATGTTAAAGATCCTGATGTCAGAGATCCTGATGTTAAAGATCCTGATGTCAGAGATCCTGATGTTAAAGATCCTGATGTTAAAGATCCTGATGTTAAAGATCCTGATGTCAGAGATCCTGATGTTAAAGATCCTGATGTTAAAGATCCTGATGTTAAAGATCCTGATGTTAAAGATCCTGATGTCAGAGATCCTGATGTTAAAGATCCTGATGTTAAAGATCCTGATGTCAGAGATCCTGATGTCAAAGATCCTGATGTTAAAGATCCTGATGTCAAAGATCCTGATGTCAGAGATCCTGATGTTAAAGATCCTGATGTCAGAGATCCTGATGTTAAAGATCCTGATGTCAAAGATCCTGATGTCAGAGATCCTGATGTTAAAGATCCTGATGTCAGAGATCCTGATGTTAAAGATCCTGATGTTAAAGATCCTGATGTTAAAGATCCTGATGTCAGAGATCCTGATGTTAAAGATCCTGATGTCAAAGATCCTGATGTCAGAGATCCTGATGTTAAAGATCCTGATGTCAGAGATCCTGATGTTAAAGATCCTGATGTCAGAGATCCTGATGTTAAAGATCCTGATGTTAAAGATCCTGATGTCAAAGATCCTGATGTTAAAGATCCTGATTTTGTGTCCAGGCGATTAACACCAGAGGGAAGGAGGTGTACAGTGACCCGAAGCACAGCGCTCAAGGGGTGAGTGATGATACAAAGTGATGATATATATATAGCCGCTCTGGAGAAAACCGTGATGTCATCGTCCAGCTCAGCTCAGTTCTCATATAATGGTGTCGGTGCAGGAGATCTATAATATTGTTGAAAATTAAATGTTAAATTAAATGTCCTCATCTAAGCAAGCCAGAAGCCAGAGGCGACAGTGAAGGAACCGAAACTCCATCAGTGACAGAATGGAGGAATAAACCTTGGGAGAAACCAGACTCAGACTCAGTTCTCCTCTGGCCATCGAACCAACAGTGTGTGATTATGATTATGATTCAGGCAGTATCACAGGTCAGAGGTCAGATTGGATTGGAACATTCAGAATATTATCCAGTTCAGTCTGGTTTAAGATCGGAGTCACGCCGGTATGGAGACGAGTTTGTTGAGGATCAGTGTCGATGAGGCCTTCACAGGGGAGAGTCTAGGAGACACACTCTCTGCTGACACTTCAGGGATGCGCTGTGGTCGTGTCTGATCCGGATACGGCCCGGGTCCGGCTGACTACATCATGTGCTGTGGTCGTGTTCAGGCGCAGGTCCTCCATCTGATCCGGATACGGCCCGGGTCCGGCTGACTACATCATGTGCTGTGGTCGTGTTCAGGCGCAGGTCCTCCATCTGATCCGGATACGGCCCGGGTCCGGCTGACTACATCATGTGCTGTGGTCGTGTTCAGGCGCAGGTCCTCCATCTGATCCGGATACGGCCCGGGTCCGGCTGACTACATCATGTGCTGTGGTCGTGTTCAGGCGCAGGTCCTCCATCTGATCCGGATACGGCCCGGGTCCGGCTGACTACATCATGTGCTGTGGTCGTGTTCAGGCGCAGGTCCTCCATCTGATCCGGATACGGCCCGGGTCCGGCTGACTACATCATGTGCTGTGGTCGTGTTCAGGCGCAGGTCCTCCATCTGATCCGGATACGGCCCGGGTCCGGCTGACTACATCATGTGCTGTGGTCGTGTTCAGGCGCAGGTCCTCCATCTGATCCGGATACGGCCCGGATCCGGCTGACTACATCATGTGCTGTGGTCGTGTTCAGGCGCAGGTCCTCCATCTGATCCGGATACGGCCCGGGTCCGGCTGACTACATCATGTGCTGTGGTCGTGTTCAGGCGCAGGTCCTCCATCTGATCCGGATACGGCCCGGGTCCGGCTGACTACATCATGTGCTGTGGTCGTGTTCAGGCGCAGGTCCTCCATCTGATCCGGATACGGCCCGGGTCCGGCTGACTACATCATGTGCTGTGGTCGTGTTCAGGCGCAGGTCCTCCATCTGATCCGGATACGGCCCGGGTCCGGCTGACTACATCATGTGCTGTGGTCGTGTTCAGGCGCAGGTCCTCCATCTGATCCGGATACGGCCCGGGTCCGACTGACTACAGTAAACCTCGGAATAAACAAAAAGAATAACATTAGCATAGATGCCATTCTTCTTATGATGTAACGAGTACATCGGGTGTCATATGAAGTGCTTTGTAAGTAATCAGCAATATTTTAAAATACGATGTTTAATAGGCAGCCAGTGTTGACAGAACCGGGCTAATATGGTCATACTTCCTGGTTCTGGTAAGAACTCGAGCTGCTGTGTTTTGGACCAGCTGTAGTTTGTTTATTAAGCGTGCAGGGCAACCACCCAGTAGAGCATTACAGTAATCTAGCCTTGAGGTCATGAACGCATGGACTAATTGTTCCGCATTTGTCAATGAGAGCATATGGTGTAATTTATATTTTAAGATGGAAGAATGCGGTTTGACAGATACTAGACACGTGACTTTCAAATGAAAGATTGGTATCAAAGAGTGTGTGTGTGTGTGTCTGTTTCACAGGGTCGCAAGAAAGGAGGAGACGACACCTACACGGTAAGAGCTTCATCACAACAGGAAGGAAGTTTATTAGCAGCGCATGAGAATAATGAAGCTGAAGCTCATCGTTCACCACAGAAGCTCAAAGCTCAACGTTACAGGAGACGCTGAACCACTGACACCCCCAGATCAACTCTGCACACATATAATATAATATACGGAGTTTCAAAATTATGCAGATTTGGTCTTAATAATTAATACAATATAATAGAATGTAATAATGTAATATAATATAATATTACACAGTTTCAAAGTGCTGCAGATTTGGTATACATTATTACCATTATAATATAATATAATACACTTGTCAATTTATTTCATATTTATTTCATATCAGTTTCCAGAAATCACACGAAAACATTGACATTTGCTTGAAAAAATCAAACCTTTATTTGAGTGTCTTTGTTACAGTGAAATTAAACATTGACGTTCTGAGTGACAGAAATGAACCACATGCTCCATCTATAGTCTTATTACGGTCATGTGTTATTATGGATATACTGTTATTACTATAGTAACATCATGTAACGTGTAATAAGGACACTGTAAAATAAAGTGTTGCCGTTTGTTTATAATTCAAATGATGATGATGGTGATGATGATGATGATGATGTTGAAGATGATGATGATGAAGATGATGATGAAGATGATGATGATGATGATGATGATTATGATGGTTTGTTTCAGCCTCTGAGCAGGAAGACAGACGACACGTATCGTGAGATCGAACCCCGAGGAGACGTGAGTGTGTTACTCTGATCTGGTGTTGATTAGTGTGTGTGATTGTGTGTTGTGTTGATTAGTGTGTGTGATTTGAGTAGAGACTGATTGTGTGTTGTGTTGATTAGTGTGTGATTGTGTGTTGTGTTGATTAGTGTGTGTGATTTGAGAAGAGACTGATTGTGTGTTTTGTTGATTAGTGTGTGATTGTGTGTTGTGTTGATTAGTGTGTGTGATTTGAGAAGAGACTGATTGTCTGTTGTGTTGATTAGTGTGTGTGATTTGAGTAGAGACTGATTGTGTGTTTTGTTGATTAGTGTGTGATTGTGTGTTGTGTTGATTAGTGTGTGTGATTTGAGTAAAGACTGATTGTGTGTTGTGTTGATTAGTGTGTGATTGTGTGTTGTGTTGATTAGTGTGTGTGATTTGAGAAGAGACTGATTGTGTGTTGTGTTGATTAGTGTGTGATTGTGTGTTGTGTTGATTAGTGTGTGTGATTTGAGTAAAGACTGATTGTGTGTTGTGTTGATTAGTGTGTGATTGTGTGTTGTGTTGATTAGTGTGTGTGATTGTGTTGATTAGTGTGTGTGATTTGAGAAGAGACTGATTGTGTGTTGTGTTGATTAGTGTGTGATTGTGTGTTGTGTTGATTAGTGTGTGTGATTTGAGTAGAGACTGAATGTGTGTTGTGTTGATTAGTGTGTGATTGTGTGTTGTGTTGATTAGTGTGTGTGATTTGAGTAGAGACTGATTGTGTGTTGTGTTGATTAGTGTGTGATTGTGTGTTGTGTTGATTAGTGTGTGTGATTTGAGAAGAGACTGATTGTGTGTTGTGTTGATTAGTGTGTGTGATTTGAGTAGAGACTGATTGTGTGTTTTGTTGATTAGTGTGTGATTGTGTGTTGTGTTGATTAGTGTGTGTGATTTGAGAAGAGACTGATTGTGTGTTGTGTTGATTAGTGTGTGTGATTTGAGAAGAGACTGATTGTGTGTTGTGTTGATTAGTGTGTGTGATTTGAGAAGAGACTGATTGTGTGTTGTGTTGATTAGTGTGTGTGATTTGAGTAGAGACTGATTGTGTGTTGTGTTGATTAGTGTGTGTGATTTGAGTAAAGACTGATTGTGTGTTGTGTTGATTAGTGTGTGTGATTTGAGTAGAGACTGATTGTGTGTTGTGTTGATTAGTGTGTGTGATTTGAGTAAAGACTGATTGTGTGTTGTGTTGATTAGTGTGTGTGATTTGAGTAGAGACTGATTGTGTGTTGTGTTGATTAGTGTGTGTGATTTGAGTAGAGACTGATTGTGTGTTGTGTTGATTAGTGTGTGTGATTTGAGTAAAGACTGATTGTGTGTTGTGTTGATTAGTGTGTGTGATTGTGTGTTGTGTTGATTAGTGTGTGTGATTTGAGAAGAGACTGATTGTGTGTTGTGTTGATTAGTGTGTGTGATTGTGTGTTGTGTTGATTAGTGTGTGTGATTGTGTGTTGTGTTGATTAGTGTGTGTGATTTGAGTAGAGACTGATTGTGTGTTGTGTTGATTAGTGTGTGTGATTTGAGTAAAGACTGATTGTGTGTTGTGTTGATTAGTGTGTGTGATTTGAGAAGAGACTGATTGTGTGTTGTTGATTAGTGTGTGTGATTTGAGTAGAGACTGATTGTGTGTTGTGTTGATTAGTGTGTGTGATTTGAGTAAAGACTGATTGTGTGTTGTGTTGATTAGTGTGTGTGATTTGAGTAGAGACTGATTGTGTGTTGTGTTGATTAGTGTGTGTGATTTGAGTAGAGACTGATTGTGTGTTGTGTTGATTAGTGTGTGTGATTTGAGTAAAGACTGATTGTGTGTTGTGTTGATTAGTGTGTGTGATTGTGTGTTGTGTTGATTAGTGTGTGTGATTTGAGAAGAGACTGATTGTGTGTTGTGTTGATTAGTGTGTGTGATTGTGTGTTGTGTTGATTAGTGTGTGTGATTGTGTGTTGTGTTGATTAGTGTGTGTGATTTGAGTAGAGACTGATTGTGTGTTGTGTTGATTAGTGTGTGTGATTTGAGAAGAGACTGATTGTGTGTTGTGTTGATTAGTGTGTGTGATTTGAGAAGAGACTGATTGTGTGTTGTGTTGATTAGTGTGTGTGATTTGAGAAGAGACTGATTGTGTGTTGTGTTGATTAGTGTGTGTGATTTGAGTAGAGACTGATTGTGTGTTGTGTTGATTAGTGTGTGTGATTTGAGAAGAGACTGATTGTGTGTTGTGTTGATTAGTGTGTGTGATTTGAGAAGAGACTGATTGTGTGTTGTGTTGATTAGTGTGTGTGATTTGAGAAGAGACTGATTGTGTGTTGTGTTGATTAGTGTGTGTGATTTGAGAAGAGACTGATTGTGTGTTGTGTTGTTGTCGTCCACAGCGCCGTCGGGATCAGGTTTATCAGGTCAGAAGTGTTTCAGATCTCAGAATAAAGTGCATGATATGGTTTGATCTGTTCAGAAGTGTGTTTTCTCACAGAGTGTGTGTTTGTTTCAGGGTCTGAGCTCCATGACTAAAGACACGTACGACTCTCTGCACATGCAGCAGATTCACCCGCCGCCTCGTTAGGAGCTCGTCAAACCCTCGTCAGGCCACAGTCCATTCCTGAGTCCGTTCCTTAGTTTATTCCTCAGTCTGCTCCGGTCCGGTCCCAGGCCTTCTCTCCCTCCTAAAGGCCCCAGTCATGTGATTATTGTGTTTTTACAGTAACTGTTTCTCCACTTCATGAATGATAGACTTTCATAATGAGCTCAAAGTTTGCATGTCGTACATGTCCAGTAGCGCTAAAGTCAGAAGAATCGGTATCACTTTACATTAGTTTACATCAACTAACGATGAACAATACTTTCATTAATGCAGCATTTATTCATTTTAGTTTCAGCATTTACTGATATATTAATAAAATCAAAGGTTGCATTTGTTAATATTATTTAATAGACCAATGATCCGTTGTATATTACTGACATTAACAAAGGTTAATAAATGCTTTAAAAATGTATTTTTGATTGTTAGTTAATGCAAGAACGAGTCCTTAAAGTGATACAGAAACATCCATATAAAGCCTTTGACAGTAAACCTGATTGAGCTAACGATGAAACATCATGTGATTCAACTAATGACTCATTCTGGACGAGTCTCATTAGTGTAATGTTGTACACTTATATAAAAATAGAGCTTCCAAAATGTATTTTATTCACAGCGATGCCGAAGAACAATATTGGGATTTTCACCTTTTCTTAAAAGAACCATTTAAACATTTTAACACCCTAAAGCCCCTCCTGTGGAACGGAGAGATGCACGGCCGTTAGAGGCTCTTCATGGGACCCTCATTACTGTTAAAAGACCTTTAGTTTTATATAGAATATGTTCCTGAAATACTTCTTTTCTGGTGTTTCTGTGGTGAAATCTGAGCTGCAGTTTAATGAGCTTCACTGAGTTTGATGTGTGTCTTTATCGCGGCTCTTTAATAACATGATGCATTTACTCTTTAAAACTGAGAATTTCACTGTATGTTGTTGTTGTTACTTTGTGTGTCTGTAATTTTGTCGTCAGCTTGTTAATAAAATGAATTTTTTCACTGCACTTGTCAGTAAATGAGTTCTGAAGCTTCGACTCAGAAGAAGAACAGATCACACAGAGAAACAGTCTGAGGAAAACATTTAATGAAATCTACAGCGACAGCGACATGACAAACTCATCAACAGCAGAACACAGAAACTCTAGAGTTCATGAGAACGACCAACCCGAGAAACAGCAGAGGAACAACATCTTGGTTTCCAATTGAATTAAGATTTATTTTTCTTACCCCATTGGCAGATAATTTTGCTTGGTTTAAGCAAAAATTACTTAAATTACTTTCTTTTTATCTTAAAACAAATTTCTTATGTCATTTTACTTCTCTAGTAAAGAAGTGATTTAAAGCTTCTTGATTTAAGAATTTTTAGATATTTGGACTGGAAACAAAACAAAAATACTAAGTAAGAAAAGCATTTTTTGCAGTGTGTGAGTGTGTGTGTGTGTGTAGCCCTTCTGGATGATATAAAACACATTCTTCAGAGAAACACACATCGTCTGAATCACAATGAGAACGACAGGAAACTGAGACGCTGCTGTTTCATCTCATGCAGTGAGAAAATTATTAATATTCCACCATTAAATCAATAACCGGTTACTGGATCATCAAGACGAGCATGTGACGGACTCCCAATGGATTATACATAAAGAAATGAAGGGAAAGTAAAAGAGAAAGTGGATAATCTTTGGTTTTCATCCTCGAGAGGACGTTCGCTTTGGGAACCACAAAATAAACTTTTATTTTACATATTTATATATATATATATATATATATATATAATCCTGGTATATATTGTGGGTGTTTGAGTGAAGATGATGAAGATGATGAAGATGATGAGAAGAAACGGAGGGAATCTTTGGTTTTCATCAGAAAACAATAATGACGCTAAAGATGAAACTAAAGACACTGGAATATTTCATATATTAAACTTCACAAAAGCAGAATGGAGATGAATGATATTAATAGATCAGTGTCGCCGCCTCGCGCTTCAACAGTGTCATGTTCATGAATAACCGTAACGCTGCTGAACGCCTCAGAGCGGCTCATGTGGAGATCTGAAGTTTCCAGCAGAGAAGATGAAGATAAACACACACATGAAGGAGGACGAGTGTAAAGGACTGTACACAGTAGTATTCTCTGACTGAAGATCAGTGCTGGAGGTATTCATACACACACACGCGCTGACCTCTGACCTCACGTCTCTGACCTCTGACCTCATGTCTCTGACCTCACGCCTCTGACCTCTGACCTCACGTCTCTGACCTCTGACCTCATGTCTCTGACCTCTGACCTCACGCCTCTGACCTCTGACCTCACACCTCTGACCTCACGCCTCTGACCTCTGACCTCACACCTCTGACCTCACGTCTCTGACCTCTGACCTCACACCTCTGACCTCACGTCTCTGAGCTGCAAATAAAAACAACAGAAACTCTCGTAGAAAGTCAATATAAACTCTAATTTAGACGTTAGTTTAAGAAATAATGCAGAGATAGAGTTCATCCCGAGCGTGGCGTCACAGAGCTGACGGCGCCGGCCAGAAGTGTTTTTGGTAATAGCAACAGGGTTAATCGCGCTCGCTCGCGCTCACTGGGCCTTCGAGTAGTGACACTTGTGCAATGTAAGCAATGACGTACATCCGAGTAAACGAGACGGAAAGGCATAAAAAATTGGACAGAAACGCACCCTCTGTTACATAGTTACGCTTGTCAATCATCTTATCACAGTTAACATCCTCCTAATTTCGTTTAATTTAAAGGGCATCTTGCAGGTTAGAGTACCCAGTAAGCCAATGTATAGAAAAATAACATAGGAACTAGATTTAAATATAAACATATACTTATAAAACGCTATTTAGGCTTCTGGAGTCGTTTTTGTGATAAAATTTTACTTCCGCATTTGAAAACCGCCGAACCGGAAGTGACGTAACGGGAGGGAGAGCGGTCAAAGTAAACAATAGGAAAGCAATGGATCGCAATGACAGCTCGGAAAGCTGGGGGAATTGTAGCCTAAATGTTTACTCGTATGATATATATAATTGATATATATAATGATATCATATAATTATGAACCTGATATGAAGCCAAGTGAGCAGGACAGGCCAGGATTATAGACAGAACAACGGTGAGTTGTGGTGTGAGGAGAACAGGGCGAGAGAACAGTGTTAGTTTATAGATGTATCCACGATAGCCGGCAATATGTTTAACACTATGCTCAGATCACAATACTGTACAGATTATTATCATCATGTATCAGGCAATAGCAAAGCTAGTATTTAGACCCTTACCTGCATGTGTTGTGTGTGTCAGCCATTAGGAGACCGTTTCCAGAGGAAGAGGGACTTTATAAAGGCTTTGAATTGACCCATTTGGTGACGATGAATTAAAAAAATGATCACAATCACAACTGTCTTACTGTATAAAAACTTTATAGAAACAGCCAACACAAACATTAAAGTCGGTTTGTACAGATTAAAAATAAATTATAGAACATATATTTATAATAATAATAAGTTTCGGCTGCAGACTAATAACAAACACATAAATGCATTAGATTACAAGTTTATGTAGGATATGTTAATGAATTAAATTAAGACAAGGCACATTTTGTAAAATAGATGTACAGTGATCTCTGACGGATCCGTGAGCGTCATGTTTCCTGCCGGCGGCCGAACCACATGCTGACGGTGGACCGATGAAGGAGCCGGGACACAGTGTGCACATATCGCCGGGATTATAATCATCCGGTCTATAGTGAACGCTACACACTACAGCGTTTTTCAAAGCAGAAGCAGAAGTGAAGTCCCGTCTCTTACCCTGCACAAAACGCACACAGGCACGGAAGATCGCACCGTCCTTTTTCTTATTCGGAAACCTGTGGATTCGATGTCCTGACAGGCCATAATTCACAATCATTTACCACGACGATGATTAATTGAAATACAATAACCAGCGAAAACACGCTGAATCATGACCGCTCCAACTGAATACCAACCTACTCCGCACTGAGCAAACGACTCCCTCGTGTGACGTCATATGACGCGATAGTGTCTTTCAACACGGTCAAGGAAACTGTCAGGTTTTCTACTAAATTTCTGCCCTTATGTCTTGCAAAACAAATTTTAATCCTGCATTTACTTTTCATATGGTATTTTCATACAAGGTTATATTCATTTTGAAAAAAGAAAAAAACCTGCAAGATGCCCTTTAAGTCGTGGGTATTTCATGCGGAGACTCTCCTCATTATTTTTGCATAGTGATGTGTGCAAAAGGCTGTGAAGATTAAGAGCGATGTAGCGCTAGACATTATTTGGGGACTTTTATTATGAAAGCGTTACGTGCGCACGAGCGCAGAAGCAAACAAATCCTCACAGAGCAACGCATATCGCCTCAGACGGCAGTTTATCTCATCCACGGGCGCTGGAGAAGACGAATAATGTTGGTTATCAGCCTCGGATTGAGTGTGTATTGTGCTTCTGTGCGTCTTATAAGAGTGAGTACGGTTTGCTGATCTAGGCTCGTTGTGTTATGATGCAGTTATCGGCTGTGTGCTGTTATGGCACAATGCCAATTCATCCGTGCTTTGCCTCATAACTTATATGTCGATCTACAGTGTTCATAGATAATGTTTATGATGTTAAAATAATTCATGTAGATAAATAATAACAGTAAACGATGGAAGATATAATTGTGAGTTTAAAAGTAACATAATGCTTGTCAATATGACATTATATTTTGTGTTCATGCATTATTATGTTCATGTATGAGGGGAGTCAATAGATTGTATATTAGTGCTATGATAATGTGGCATATGTAAGAGTGCTATAGTAATGTGTAATAGTGTTGCTGTTGTTAGAGTGCTGCTCTTTGTCTGTTGCAGGGAAACCACATCAAAATACCAGCACAATTCATACGTTACACTCTCATCCGATCAAGACTGTGCCCCTTGTGCCCACATTTCTATGATCACTTGATACTCGCTTTCACCTAAACGCTCCTAAAGCCCATTACGGTCTACACGCCTCCTTCTCTGTCCCTCAGAGTTATTGATTAATGTGTGTTAACGGTTGGCTCCCCCCTCTGATGTTCATCTTCTCATACCTGTCATAATAAACCATTCAAGTTGATCACTCATCTCTGTCGTGTTCTGACCGACACACCTAGTTCACTGCTAAACACACCTGAAACCAGCCCTTATCATCTATAAGAGTAGCCTTCGCTACATTTGTGGTCCTTCGAGCCGGATAAGCAGCTGTGCTGGGAATATGCAGCAGAGTGATGAAGCATCATGGGCCACGCGGCCCAAACGTTAGTTAAGACAGCCATACTATTTGAAGGATTATGGGGTCAGTACAGTGCGACCGAAGATACGTGGCCCACCACATGTCAGCCCCGTCCCATACACGCCTGAAGTGGATGAGTGGAGCCCCCAGCCTCGTGTTAAGTGGAGTAGGGCCCCTGATGTACAGGACGATTTCCCCCCCAGCTCAGAGGAGAGCTTTAACGACAACAGCCTAGGATGGCAACATACCCATCCGCCCTACACTGAAGAGGGAGCAGGGCAGAGTGGGCTACATCGAGAGAGCGGGCAGTACCGTTTTGCGTCCTCTCACAAAGCTAGAGGGGATTCGTGTGAGTTAACAGCCTCAGGCAGAGTGCTGGCAGCAGCACAGCACGATCAGTTTTTTGAGCAATGGCCAATGCCACCCCTCCCTTTACCAGCCGACTCGTTAGCGATAGGGGAGGATGAGTATGATGAGGGACTGCCACCTCCACCATGGCCTTCATCTGATTACCCTCCACCTTCTGCGGTTGCCGAGGAGCAGCGTATGGTCACCGTGATAGACCGAATGATGAGTGAGTTACAGCTAATGAGGGACAGTGTGACTTCCAGCGTCACAGTCCATGCTCGGCCACATTCTACCCCTCGTAGCTTAAACCCCCCGAAGCCTAGACAAGGTCCTGATCAGCATGACATCCGGTCCTACACCCCGGGGCCAGAACCCTCCATGCCCATCTCACGTCCGCAGCCCAGTATGTATCGCACAGATGCAGGATCCTCAGCTCAGTACCCAGCCAGGCCTGATACAATCCAACCACACCCCACTCGAGGCAGGCAGTTCTCGCCAATATCGGCAACTCTGGGAGGAGGAGAGTACAGGGGGCCAGCACCAAGAATTCCTTTCTTCGTCCATAAGAACCCGATGGAGTTCTCTCGTCTTAAACTAGCCCTAACAAACCTGCTACCCACCGACGCTACAGAGCTTTTTAAGTATCAGATTCTGGTGGATCACATAAAACTTGAAGAGGCCTGTCTCAGTGCCGACTCCTTTATTAACTCGCCTAGGCCATACACTGACACCATGGCAGCCTTGACAGAGAAGTTCGGTCAGCCGCACCATGTAGCCTTGCAGAGGATCGCTGCAGTGATGGATTCTTCTGAGATCAGAAGAGGAGATGTACTGTAGCTGCCTTTGAGAAGTTCTCTCTGCATGTGCAGTCACTCGTGGGCATGTTACAGACACTGGGCCCAGATGGAGAAGTCGAGCTGAGATGTGGCTCACATGTGGCCCGACTCCTCACCAAGCTTCCAATGGAGATGAGAGCGAACTTCAGGCGTCAGATGTTCCATCGTCCCGGACACACTCATACACTGCTCGACCTGGCGGAATGGCTTCGATACGAGTCGTGGTGCCAAGGTTATGATAACCCTTCAGACATCCGTACCCAGGGGCCGTCAGGCTACCGAGTCGAGAAGCGACGCAGCAAGCCAGCAGCTACAGTGCTACATGGAGCAGAGAGCTATCCGTCGAACCGGGGATTGAGACAGGAGGGTCAGAGCTCATCTACGCCAAAATGGAAGAGCAAATCAAAACCCTACTGTCCATACTGTGAGGGCACAGAGCACTTCTTGAATAGGTGTCCAGTGATTCAGAGAATCACCAAAGAGGAAGTCATAGAGTGGATCAAGATTAATAAAAGATTAATGATACCCTCCTTCCTGGACCAACATTGGGAGCCTCTCTTCTGGGCATTTTACTGCGCTTCAGGGAACATGCAGTAGCAGTCAGTGGTGACTTCAGAGGCATGTTCCACCAGGTTCAGCTCTTACCAGAAGATCGGTCGCTCCTCAGGTTTATCTGGAGGGACATGAAGCGTGAAAACCCCCCTGATGTCTTTGAGTGGCAGGTCTTACCATTTGGCACTGCGTGTTCACCGTGTTGCGCCACTTTCGCTCTCCAGATGCATGCTAGAGAACTTGGGGGTCCAGTAGAAGGAGTAAAGCATTCAGTGGAGAACTGTTTCTACGTGGACAATTGTCTTCAGAGTGTGCACACAGCAGAGGGAGCTAAGGAGCTGGTTGACCGACTCAGGGAAGTGCTAGCATCTGGAGGGTTTGAGATCAGGCAGTGGGCCTGCAACATACCTGATGTCCTCAGGCACCTACCTGCAGAGGCGAGGTCCGACAGCATGGAGCGATGGCTTTCGCACGAGGAACCTGGACATTCAGAGCCGGCCCTCGGACTCAGCTGGCACTGGGAGACAGACACCTTAGGCTACAAGAGCCGGCCTCTGGAGTATGGAGCACTCACAATGAGAAACGTTTACAAGGTGTTGGCCCGACAATATGACCCTCTGGGATTCATCGCACCTTACACGACCTGTGCCAAGATAATCGTCCAGGGTATGTGGGACAAGCCGCGTGACTGGGATGACCCACTTATCCCTCAAGATCTGCAGAAGGCATGGAAGGAGTGGGAATCAGAGTTACACCTGCTGCCACGCATCTCATTATTCCGACACTATACTCCAGCTCTAACCGATCAGATGGTTGCTTCCAGACAGATCCACGTGTTCAGTGACGCCTCGGAAAGGGCCTACGGATCAGTCTTTTATCTGAGAACAGAAGATACCCAGGGACGGGTATACCTGGCATTCTTGGTGGCTAGATCCAGGGTAGCACCCCGGCGACAACATTCTATTCCCCGCCTCGAGCTCTGTGGTGCCTTGACAGCTGCTCAATTGGCAAAGACGTTAGAGAGAGAACTGACGTTGAAGACGGATCGGACAATCCTCTGGAGCGATTCGACAACAGTGTTAACCTGGTTACAGTCGGAGTCATGCCGCTTCAAGGTTTTCGTGGGTACACGTGTCTCTGAGATCCAGGAGCTGACAGGAGAGAGTACCTGGCGCTATGTTGACTCTGCGCAAAACCCGGCAGATGATGTGACTCGTGGAAAGACCTTGGCAGAATTGGCTGTGCCTAACCGCTGGAGCCAAGGGCCGTCCTTCCTCCTAAAGGGACCTGTTGAATGGCCATCCTCACCAGGAGAGGTACCAGAAGAGGATGTCACAGAATATAAGAAGTTTGCTTCGTGTGGAGTGATATCTAGAGCAGATAGACAGGAGACCCACCTGGGCCAGCCATACGAGTCCTGGAAGGAAATGGTTGAGGCTGTAGCGCAGGAGGTACATGGGGCGGCAGACCAAGATGAGCCCTTGATAGCAGCAGACTACCAGCAGCAAGGGCGCCGTAAAGGGGTGGAAGGTTAGGACGATTCTAAGGGCCCAGGCTGATTTAGGGCCCAGAAGAGCAGACCCCCTTTTTCTTTTCTTATTTCTTTTCTCTTTTTTATACATACATTAAATGTGCTAGGGCCCCTCATGCACTAAATGTGTATTTTGTCCGTTTTGACCATAGATTTAATATTTAAAAAACAAATAATTTATTTACTGTTTCAGTCACACCCCTCCCCCTCACAATGGTTCATTCCACCTGCGCTGTCCGAGCTACGATCCTGAAGCGTCTCTTGTCTTGCTTATTGCACTTGCTATGACGCAGCGCAGACAGTGACACGCGCAGGCACGTCACATCAAAAGTCAGGGCATCAAAAACGGAAAGAAATGAAGGAAAGAGAAGACAGAGAACGCCGAAGTCGACAGTATGTCTCACAGTTTTTCAAAAATAAAGGTAGCTTGCCCTATTCCTGTATTCCAAAACTTTCAGAGTTACTTATTTTTGTTGCTACATGACCTGCTTTTATCTATCGTCCACCTTCCCCCACGTACCCACGTCCCCGTCTCAGCCGAACAAGGTGAGCCTGAGCGCGAAACTTCACGAAGATTGAAGCCTCTAAACACGTCTTATCTACTGTGTTCGCCACATGATGATAACTTTACAAAACAAAAAGTAATCTACACGCTTCAAAAATTACAAAATCAGTTTGCCGTGTGTGTCGTGTGTTCTGTGAAGTGACAGTGCTGCTGCTACGATCGAACTTGACGTTCTTAATATGAATAAAATGCCCCAGAAAAAATAATATACAATTGAATAAAACATGTGTCTGTAGTAACCATTGGCTATAAGGAGTTTACAAAATAGATATTTTAATATTTTATATTAAGAAAACTAAATAGGCCAATACAAATAATAATAATAATTGTTCATGTAAAGTAGGCTATATGTCTATAGCCGCTTTCCGACCAAGTAGTTCTAGGAACTTAGTTCTAGGAACTGTCCACTTCTAAACAGTTCTAAGAACTACTATCCCCTAAACTCGGTTTTGCTGTTTGCGTTCGCACTGGCCAAATGGCCATAGGAACTGGTAGGAGGGGTATGGGAGTGACGCAGGCACGGTGACTTTTATTTTGACGGCGCGACGGACCTTTATTTTGGCAGCGCTGAGAACGCCAGAGCAAACAATGCTCGCATTCTCTGTGTTTATTAGTTAGAAATCTGTCTAACAGTACAGTTTAATATGTTATTAGATAGAACTGTAATAGAAAGTAGACAGTATATGAAAAAAAGGTTATTAGCCTATGTGGTTGATGTCCAGTGTTGCTTGCTGGGCAGATAAACAATCATGTTTGGCTTGGTCCCCTCAAAGTTGCGTTGGATTTTCTCTTCAGCATAAAGGTTTAGAGACCCATCTATCACTGTTTTCCATGTTTGTATAGTTAGTTTATGGAGTAAATATATAGGCTATAATCTGCGTGTTTACATTCTAGCTGTTTTAAAAATGGCGGGTGCTGGTGCTCCGCGTGCGTTCGGTCAATCAGCGTACACTAACGTCACGGATAGTTCCTATAGTGCTGGTTTAGACCCTACTCTGAAGTAGGACCTAAATTAGTTCCTACAAATGGAGTTCCTAGAACTAAAATCGTTCCTAGTTCCTGCGGTGCGAACACGCCAACATCCGGGTACTTTAGCCAATAGTTCTAGGAACTGTGAAAAGGTTCCTCCGGTCGGAAAGCGGCTAATATGTGTACATTATCTTCTGTTGTGCTTGCAATTGCAATTGAGATAATAAATGTTCTCCCTTTTCTGTAAACAAGTACATATTTCTATATTTTTTTCTTGTTTTTGTAGGCTTTGTACTCATCTTTAGACATTTTAACTATGCAATGTGCTAAGTATCTTTTTTAAAGTATACAGGGCATGTTTATTGGGTTAAATTGTATCTGTAAAAAATTTAGGGGTCCCAGAAATTTTGGTTTCCATAGGGCCCAGAATTTCTGGCGGCACCCCTGACCAGCAGGCAGAGCTGACCATCTTCCGGAGAGTTCAGGCTGAGTGCTTTCCGGAGGAGTTGCGTCACCTGAAGGCAGGGAAAGCGGTACTTCGAAGTAGTCGTCTCCTTACCCTGTCCCCGGAGCTGGACCCCGACGAGGGAATTATACGAGTTGGAGGAAGACTCCGACGTGCCGAATGGTTGGACCCTGCATTTAAACATCCTATTGTCCTGGACCCTTTGCATCCAGCAACAAAACTCCTTATCCAGGACTACGATGAACGTCTCTGTCATCCGGGTCCTGAGCGGGTTTTTGCAGAGATGCGCCGGGTCTTCTGGATTCTCCGTGGCAGAGAGGCAGTTCGGAGGGTGAAACACCAGTGCAAGGAGTGCCGAAGGTGGAAATCTAAGCCGCTGGTCCCGAAGATGGCCGACCTACCTGTGGCCCGTCTACGCTTATACAAACCACCGTTTTACTCTACGGGTGTCGACTGCTTCGGGCCTTTTCAAGTCAAAATCGGACGACGCTCCGAAAAGAGATGGGGTATCATCTATAAGTGTCTTACCACCCGGGCGGTGCATCTAGACATCCTGCACAGTATGGACGCAGACTCCTTCCTGATGAGCCTCAGGCGGTTCATCGCTGAACTCTATTCCGACCAGGGTACGAACTTCAAGGCAGGAGAGAAGGAGCTCCGTGAGTCTTTTAACAGCATGTCTCCAGACCTCCAACGACTCCTAGCCAAGCAGAAGATTGATTTCCACTTCAACCCCCCCGCAGCTCCTCACTTCGGGGGAACATGGGAGAGGGAGATCAAGTCTGTCAAGACTGCGCTGTATACTGTCATAGGAGTTCAACCTATCTCTGAGGAGGTACTACATACTATCTTACTGGAGGTAGAGGCAATACTGAATACCAAACCTTTGGGCTATACCTCATCCAGTGTTGCTGACTTGGATGCCGTGACTCCTAATGTCCTCCTGATGGGGCGGCTTGATGGAGCACTACCACCAGTTGTCTACCCTAAGAGCGAGGGACTAAGCCGGCGGAGATGGCAACACTGCCAAGTTATGGCAGATCACTTCTGGGCAAGGTTCATTAGGTGCTACCTGCCAACCCTCCAATCCAGGCAGAAGTGGCATGGTGCCCCAGCTGATCTGACAGTGAATTCAGTAGTTCTGTTGGTGGACCCCCAGTTTCCCAGGGCACTTTGGCCAGTTGGCAGGGTAGTTAAAGTACATCCGAGTGCGGATGGTCATGTGCGATCCGCAGACATGCAAGTCAAAGATAAAGTGTATACCCGGCCAGTTGCCCGGCTTATTACTCTTCCAGTCATCCCAGATGCTGAGGAGGATGAGGAATGCCCTCCAACGGATTCAAATTTAGGATAAGCCTTTTACGTGAGCAAATTGCACGCAATTTGGGGGCGGCTGTGCAAAAGGCTGTGAAGATTAAGAGCGATGTAGCGCTAGACATTATTTGGGGACTTTTATTATGAAAGCGTTACGTGCGCACGAGCGCAGAAGCAAACAAATCCTCACAGAGCAACGCATATCGCCTCAGACGGCAGTTTATCTCATCCACGGGCGCTGGAGAAGACGAATAATATTGGTTATCAGCCTCGGATTGAGTGTGTATTGTGCTTCTGTGCGTCTTATAAGAGTGAGTACGGTTTGCTGATCTAGGCTCGTTGTGTTATGATGCAGTTATCGGCTGTGTGCTGTTATGGCACGATGCCAATTCATCCGTGCTTTGCCTCATAACTTATATGTCGATCTACAGTGTTCATAGATAATGTTTATGATGTTAAAATAATTCATGTAGATAAATAATAACAGTAAACGATGGAAGATATAATTGTGAGTTTAAAAGTAACATAATGCTTGTCAATATGACGTTATATTTTGTGTTCTTGCATTATTATGTTCATGTATGAGGGGAGTCAATAGATTGTATATTAGTGCTATGATAATGTGGCATATGTAAGAGTGCTATAGTAATGTGTAATAGTGTTGCTGTTGTTAGAGTGCTGCTCTTTGTCTGTTGCAGGGAAACCACATCAAAATACCAGCACAATTCATACGTTACACTCTCATCCGATCAAGACTGTGCCCCTTGTGCCCACATTTCTATGATCACTTGACACTCGCTTTCACCTAAACGCTCCTAAAGCCCATTACGGTCTACACGCCTCCTTCTCTGTCCCTCAGAGTTATTGATTAATGTGTGTTAACGGTTGGCTCCCCCCTCTGATGTTCATCTTCTCATACCTGTCATAATAAACCATTCAAGTTGATCACTCATCTCTGTCGTGTTCTGACCGACACACCTAGTTCACTGCTAAACACACCTGAAACCAGCCCTTATCATCTATAAGAGTAGCCTTCGCTACATGATGCATTTAAAAGTTAGTGGCCAGACAAATCCTTATGAAAGTTTACATTTGTTGCAGATCAAATATTTAACACGGATGATTTTAATCAGGTTAAACGTTTCTTTTTAGTCATTCAAACCCCTTTATCTAAACCGCTCTACACATCTGTCATGTTTGTAGTTTTTTAAACACTATTATTTCGTGTTTGTAGTCCTCCAAAGCACAATGGGTTCTGGGTAATATTAGCCGTTATGAGCAGGGATCCACACTTCAGCATGTGTCTCAGTTCAGAGGCTGCATCCTTCCAAGGCTGATCGCTCACCGCGGCGCGACGAAGACTGTCCCAATTCAAGGCACCTCTAAGTGCAGCCTTCCCTTCCCGTGAAATGAGAGATACCATAGATGGATCCTTCAGCCTACCCCAGAATTCATTGCACGCCAGTGATGACAGAAATGCCGAATTACACATTTAAATGTAAGTATTGGGTTTCAACTTACTCAAATATCTAATGATACAAATGAAAAAATAAAGAATTTTTTTTTACATATCTTACTAAGATGCGATTATATTCTTTATTATATACAGAAAATTAGAAAATATGAACTATAATACTAATTTAATTTATTTAAAACAATCAAAATAAAATATTTTTGTATATTGAATCTTCTTTATTTATTGAAGTATGCCATTCAATATTTCAGGTTTTCATTTTAACACAGGAAATTATATGTTTTCTTGTTTCTTAACAATAAACAAAAATAAATAACACAAATAACTAAAAGTAACAAAACCAAAAAGACATTACATTATTTCTGCATTCAAAAACTAAAAAAAACTAAAAAATAATTGCAAAATTGCCTGTTGTTTTACTCCCTGACCGAGGGCACCCTCAGCATGGATGCACTGGCACACAGCGGGCCCCGGGGCCACCGCAAGTATGCGTTTCCCCCTGTGAGCCTTCTCACACAGACTCTGTGCAAAGTCAGCGAGGAAGAGGAGCAGGTCTTGCTAGCTGCCCCTTATTGGGCCAACCGGACCTGGTTCCCGGAACTGCCTGGTTCCCCACTCCCTCCTTCAGGGAACGAGGGTTACAGATGTAACCGAGACGTTTGCTGGTACAAAAGGCCTGAAGAGTGCGCATTCTTGTACCATAGAAACTGTTGACTTCAATCTAGTAATTGTAAAAATAAATAAATAAATAAAAATGACATTCTCATACAATTTTATTAATGTTATTAAACCAGCATTTGTCATTTAAGAAGTAATTGCCTCTGATCATTATGATTTCCACACATTAATTCTATGAATTCATTATATTTACTTCAAAAAATATCCAAAAGTGGCAAAAAATACATACTTAAGAAATAATCTCAGTATATTCATGAAGAAATAACAATAGCTGTGTCACATTCATAGCTATGAATGATCAGAAGTTTATATTTCTCAGCAAATAGTCCATTCTGACTGCAGAAATGGATGATCTGAACACATTAGCTTAGCTTTTCTACTTTTACCATAAACTGCCAAATCAACCGTTTGGTTGAGCATGTTTTTGAAAAATGATTAAAAACATACTAAAGGTTTTTCATGGCACCAAGTCATATTGTAAAGTTAAGGCTCTTACAGTGTAATATGTCCAAAAAAAAAAAAAAAAGCTTACTTTGCAAAAGTTCACCAAAACCAGTTCACATGGCAGGAGTGATTTTGTTTGTTTCTGAAATCCATGTCAGAAGAAGTGTTGTGACAAGTGCTGTTGACTGACACGGTGACATCTAGTGGATTTGTTTGGCATAACACACCTCACCCAGATGGCAGAGATGGCTCGATCAGGTACTCCTCTCAATAAAATATAGAGACTCAAAATGTGCTCAACCATTTGGTCGAGCAGGCAGACAAACACACATAAGCATGAGTGTGTTGCTTTAATACATAGCATAACAAGTCAAATTTGGACTAAACAAAATTGCACGGACAAAAGTGTAAAAATTACATTTGGTACAACTACTGTAAATGAGAAAAATACTTCACATCCTTTTAGCGAATAAAAAAAGCAAACAATTTTGATGTTCACAAAAAGATTTTCTTTACAAATATGCATACTGGCAAAATAATGTCATTAAAAAAAAAAAAAAATGTGAAATGTTTTGGTTGAAAACTGCTTGTGCTGGTTTTGATATATACACTACTGTTAAAAAGTTTAATCGCAATAGACGTGAAGGACTATAAAGCGTTAAGAGCTCGCTCAAGCACTGCGGAGCTAAACCATTTAGTGCTTTGTAAGTAATCAGCAATATTTAAACATGTATATGATGTTCAATAGGGAGCCAGTGTTGACAGAACCGGGCTAATATGGTCATACTTCCTGGTTCTGGTAAGAACTCGAGCTGCTGCGTTTTGGACCAGCTGTAGTTTGTTTATTAAGCGTGCAGGGCAACCACCCAGTAGAGCATTACAATAATCTAGCCTTGAGCTCATGAACGCATGGACTAATTGTTCCGCATTTGTCAATGAGAGCATATGACGTAATCTAGATATATTTTTAAGATGGAAAAATGCAGTTTTACAGATACTAGACACGTGACTTTCAAATGAAAGATTGGTATCAAAGAGCACACACACACACACACACACACACACACACACACACACACACACACACACACAGGTTCCTAACCGACAAAGAATAGTTCCAATTAAAACATACTACATGTTTATAAAACTTTATGACTTGTAAAAAAAATGTTGAGTGAGTGTTTGTTGTGCATCACAATAGATAACGATCATTATTTTAACGTTTAACGATCACAATAGATCATATATTTGTGAGATCATCATAGTATATCATGCAGGTACACAGTGCAACACATGGTCAAAGAAAGGACAGATGACAGAGAGTAATGCAAAATGTTTATTATGCCACTGATACGGATGTGGATGTTATTCTCAGTCATTGCTAGAGTGATATAACACAGTTGTAAAGCTTCATAAGGAATAACGGTCACAGTCTCCAGTACCCGTGATTGCCACCAGAGGGCACTCCACCCCGGATCAGTGTTATTCTTGCAAAGACTATATTTCCCATAACTCACTGCCCGTTTGTATTAATTTGTATTATATTTGTTTGTTTTTTTGTATTAATTAATTAATCAATTATTATATTCACTTTTAAATCTTTTTATTGGAAACATTAATAAAACATTTTTAAATTTTTTACAACCAGACAGCAGACAGTTCACAGCCAGAGCACATGGAGAATGTTGAATAGTTTGGCTCATGAACAGGGTAAGTTAAGACATCATGGATCATCACACCAGTATATGTTACAAACATATATTATGTCCACAGATACATTTAACTCATTATTATTTACGTAAGCTCCGCCCACTGAAACCCACCATCAGGAACCGATAATCCCGGAACGCCTGCGTCAGTTCTGTGGGCTTATTCGCTACCGTGAGTCGGGAGTAGGTTTGCAGAAGAAAAGTGATTAAAGGGATAATTTTTAGTCATTAAATCAAAAATGGCCGAAGAAGGTGAAAACTGGGATGACTATTCAGAAAACGACTCGGTGTTTGTCCTCCTCAGAAACTTGAGTAAGTCTTTGACATTCCCTTTTTTTCTGTTTGACATTTAGACTTTTACCAACAGTGTGTGATAGAATACTAAGTCATGTAAAAAAGAAAAGAAAACAAACAACAAAATAATATTGCTCTTTTTTATTATTCTAAGCAAAATTACCCTTTAAAAAGAAAGTGAAACTAACCAGCAGTATCGCCGCTCCCTAAATGTATTTATATATAGCCTATATATATATATATCAGTGGTGTGCGGTGGTGTCTTAAAATTAGGAGGCGTCCTCACATTTTTTTTTCTGTACTGTATATAAATTAGATTCATTATTTCTCCTCCCTCCAGCTGTACGTGATTTAGATAAACTATTTACAAGTCTATTTTAATTCAGAAAACTGAATATTATTTATTTTGAAATCAAGGCATACACAAAACACAAACCCGAAATTCAGATGATCATAATTCTGAAGGAAGAGTACCAACTGGAAGAGATGTTGGTGAGTGAAGTTTTAATTATCAATAAATTAACAAGGTATATTGTGTTATATTATTTAGTGACTGCCATAACTGAAACAGCATGTTTAATTTTAACATGTTTTGACGTCCTACTTGGCAGGTAAAAAAACAGATTTAGATTAGTGCATAAATCACACAAAAAAAGTGGCATGCCTGTGCTTTAGTGTCATCATGCATGAAAGTAATCAAACTTTGAAATGAATCTCTGTTTCAGCAGTGACATTGCCTTGTGGTCATCGAAGGCCAGCACATTATATCATCGCATGCTTCAAGTATTATATTAAACAGGTAGCTCACCGTTACACTTTGTGCACATACTTCCTGACAGTTATTGATTCCTGTGCTGCCTTTGCATATTTAACCAGTTCTCCTATTTTAGGGACAGACTGAGTTCACCTGTCCTGAAGTAAAGCAGAGAACCTGTGGAGCGAAGCTGTCTTACCAGGACATCTGTCGCCTGATCGTTCTGACGAGCCAGCAGAGGGGTTTCCTAGAGGAGAACCTCGGCCTTCTCACTGCTGAGAGGCTGTGCACATTCAAAGCTGTCAGCTGTTTTTCCACAACTGAGCGTAATAACCAGAAATTCCTTACAGGAATAGTTTACCAAAAAAATCAAATGACACGTTCATCAGTGTCACCATTCACTTTCAGTGTGCTTGATCTTTGGGTGAACCATCCCTTTAAAGTATGCACAGTTTAGTTTGTGTACAGTTTGCAAATTAACCAGTTCATGCCTATACTGTAATCTGTCACACAACAATCCAAATCCCTGTTTGACCATTTCTGAAGTGTCCAGGGTGCAAGTCCTTTGTGGAAAGACGAGATGAGAGTAACCTGTGTGTGCACTGCACTATCTGCACAGCCAGCCAGAAACACACGTACACGTTCTGCTGGAGCTGCCGGAGCGAGTGGAAGGGGCCGGTGCACTCCTGCAGGGATGACCGCGGACTGGAAGCGGTAGATACACTGCATATCTGGATTGTAAATTCTTACTTAGACCAAAGCTTTCTGACCTTTTGGTTGGTTTATTAAACCATTGTTGTCTTACAAAAGTATTTAAATTCTGTTACTTCTGAACAGATAACTGGAGATTGTCTTGTGCCATGCGAACCTGCATTTAAACAGAAGAAGCTTCTAAAGAGAGATGATGTGAGTATTTTCAAAGGCCTAAAAAAGAGTCTGATATTGACCTCTACTTTGATACAATATGTGGACTCACTTTGCATCATTACATTTCTGTATGTGTAACAATCCCTTGCAAAAAAAGCTTTTTGAAGTGTTCCATAAGTATACTTCTTTTTAAACTAAAAATAAGAAAGTATATTTCCATAACATATGTTATCACTGTTATACAGTAGGAGGCGCTATTACGCATCTTCTGAAGGAGTACAGAATCTCCTGATGACAAGCGAAAAACTTTGATGCATCCAAAATCACACACTCTCTTGATTAGGCACTTATTCTGAATACGTAATTACTTCACGACCGCTAAAAACTATGTTCTATATAGAATGAATGTCATCCGGGCGTACTACATTCGCCGTGTTGCCATTATTGTGTGACCTATACTTCATAAAATGAACATGAAGTATACTTATTTTTTGTAAGGGATGTCATAAACTCATATCAATTGTCCTGACTTGCTTTGAATCCCTCTTCTGTCTCAAGATTTACCCAATGAAGGACAAGTCCATTGACAGAAAACGTCTAGCGCTCCTAATTAACAACGTTGAGTTTGAATATGTAAATGATCGTGTTGGGGCCGACCAGGATGAGCTGAGTATGGAGAGACTGCTGACGGGTCTTGGTTACAGTGTGGTGACACTGAGAGACCTCACGGCACAGGTACCTATGTTAGATGTGTATGTATACGTGTGCAATATGAACAGCTGAACAGAATCATGCCGTGTGTTGTTGACGGTCTGATGTCCAGGGTATGAGAGCTGCCATGCGAGACTTCGCCCAGCGAGAGGAGCACAGCCAATCAGACAGCTGCTTTGTGGTGTTCATGTCACATGGAGACGCCACTGGAATCTGTGGAGTTTCCAGTATAGTGAATTCTGATGGGGTAGAGGACACGTTCTCCATAGATGAAATTTTTAATTGCTTGAACACTCCAAACTGTGCTGGACTGCGGGACAAACCCAAAATCATCCTTGTCCAGTCGTGTCGGGGTGGTAAGTTCCAGATTAACAGGAAGTGACACGTTCTGAAGTGATGCATGTTTATACTCCATACACTGTTGGAACAGTGGCAAACAATTTATTGCCCTTTAATAGGCATAGACAGTAAAAGAAATGGACACAGCGACCCCATTGGATTTAACGGAGACAAAGTGAAGTCAATTAGAAGCACTCACTTCCTGGGGGTCGAGCGTACTGCGCAGACTCAAACTGAGCTTGACGACGTAGATGTGACGTGAGTAACCCGTCTGTCTTCTAGTAGCTGTGCCGAGAGAAATCTGAATCATTCCCTTCCGAAACTTGCAGAGACGGAGAGTGTGAGTAGGAGGTGTCCATGAGCAGGAGCAGGAGCAACTTTTGCTAAGTATTCTGATTAATTATTTTGTCATTTTGCCTCCACGTCCCCCCGATCGCCCGCGAGCTTCTCCTCCTCTCCATCCGGTAATCTCTCTACTGTGCGACAGAGAGTCGCGTGGTTATGACGCAATCGTTAGCCTATTTTTACAAAAACTGCTTCTACGGGGCCATAACATAAGATACAAGGTAATGAAGCCTTTTATACATTTTCGTGTTTCTTTAGAAATAAATAATGGACAAATGGAGTCTTCAAACGCCTCAGATGTAAAGTTATTTGCTGTCAAAGTGACGCCAAAATGAATGGGAGTCAATGGGATGCTAACAGCAGGTGGGGGTCCGCTAGCCAATGGCGGCGCCCGGGGGTACCTTCAAAATAATAGAAAACCCTGCCCCCCTCTTAATAGGCTCTATGCACGATCGCCTCCGCGTTTGGTCTCGGCCCGCCCAGTTACATCCGGCGCTGCGTCGGAAGCCGTTTTTGCATTAGGTGGAGATAATGGCAAATTACACTCTCCGTTTACAAGAACTTCCAGCGGTTAACGTGAATGTTGTTAACAATATTGTGAGGCAGTTAGCTGTCACACCTAAGAGTAAGAAAGAGAAGGGCTTTAAATGATCAATTTCGAGCTACATCGACAACTTTGAGGGTGAGTATTCTCTCATATCGCGCGAAATCCGACTAGCGAATCAGTTTCTAAAATCGTTGTCTCCGTTTCTGAGAAAATGAATTTTATTAAAGGTTTGCCGCTATACACTTCGCTATAGAACGCTCTATGCGGAAGTAAAGACGCCGGCTGAGATCCTACCGTAAATTCGTCAGCAGCGTTCGTGCAGAGAGCCTGTTCAGTCAATTCAGCCCTCAACAATCCAAATGTACTTTGGCTTAGAACCTTGGAAAAACCATCAAGCCAAAAGCCAATAACAATAAAACATTAACAATATCATTAATATAGCAATAAACATTCTTTAAGCACTACCACGCCGGGGCCCTGTCATACACCCGGTGCAATGCAGTTTTCCAGGAGTGTTCTGGCGCATTGTTGGACCGGTGCTATATCGAGGAACTGAAATAGACTGAGCCGTTGACCGACTGAAACCTATGGAAGCTTGTTTCCGCCACTGAATAATAAATAAATAATAATAATTGCGATTTTTTATCTCACAATTCTGACTTTTTTTCTCACAATTGCGAGATATGAAGTCAGAATTCTGAGAAATAAAGTCGCAATTGGGAGATATAAAGTCAGAATTGCATGATATAAAGTCGCAATTGCGTGTTATAAAGTCAGAATTGTGAGATATAAACTATTATAAGGTAAAAAAAAAAAAAAAAGTCTGTCTTTTTTTTCCATAGAATTGGACTTTATATCTCACAATATTGAGAAAAGATTTCAGAAAGAAAAACGAAGCGTTGTGCGTATGGATTGTGCAAATCTGATACCCGGTATCCTAAAAGTTTGGAAGGGGTGGTGGATTTTGTTCCCTGACTGGTTGTGTCTCATGTCACAGGTAATGTTGGATGTGTGGATGTCCCGGACGGCGTGCCAAAAACAGCACACACTGAGAAGGACTTCTGCTGCCTGAGGTCCTCTACTCCAGGTAACACACATTTAGATATTATAACATTACACTTTTATATGGTCAACAAAGAACAACATAACCTTAATGAAGTAACCTTCATGCGTTGCTATTACTTAGTTTTTAATGCACTGAATTGTATTAGTTTTCTCTTTGGCTCGCATCTCAGCTGTCGTGCAGTAATGTGTATTCTCTATTCAGATACTGTGTCCTTCAGGCATCCTGAGAGGGGCTCAGCTTTCATCCGGGCTATTGTGGAAATATTTAATCGGCACGCTTATGAGGACGACATTGAGGAGCTTTTCAGAAAGGCAATGTTACTATGAACTACTTAGATTTGTTGTTTAGTGTTGTCTCAGTATTTCACTGCATGTCACTGACTATAACTCAGATCTAAAGTCCAATACAAGGAAAATACTATAATAAAGGAATAACACATTTTTTAGTTGACTATGTTAGTGTGTGTAATTAGTTTTAATTTTGTCTTATATATATATATATATATATATATATATATATATATATATATATTTTAAACAGGTCCTTAAGAAGTTTAAGGATAATCATCCACGTCAAATGCCATGCAAAGACAGAACAACGTTGTCTAAAAAGTTCTACCTCTTCCCTGGGCTGTGAAACGGAAGGACTTGAAATCTGCCCTCCTTTATAAGAAATGTGATCACACTAATGTCTTCTTTTTAAGCTTTGTATATACACATATTACAAATATATAAAGGTGATAATGAAATTATGCGGGTGGAAATTAGCATTTTTGCTATAACTTGGCACATGACATCTCTTCTTTTTTAGACTAATGTTTTTTGTGCATTGTCCCTGATCAAAGAAATAAATAATAATAAAAATAAAATATTTTTTGTTGTTGTTTTCAATGATGTTCAGGGGTCCGTTCTTCTTACGTTGCTTAAAACATCCGATATCAAATGAGACATCCAAGATGATATCATCGTGCTAATCATGATCTGGCTAACTCGGTTCTTCGAACACACCTGCCGGATATGATTAGTATCGCTGGATTGAGTTATCTGAGATAATTGCGTGTTCATGCGAAGTTTAAAAGGGGATATGTATCGATAGTAGAAACATTGATCAGCAATTCGCAGGGGTAGGGGTGGGAGATATTGACAAAAATGAATATCTCGATATTTTTTTCCAGTATCTCGATATCGATATTCAGACGATATTTTTGCCATCCTTCAAAGAAATGTGTGCAAACTGGCAAAGAAGGTCCAGTTGGTCTTTTGACTTGCTGCATTTGACCTATTATTGTAGGCTATAGAAAAAACAATAAAGGAGCTAACTAAACAGAATCTGAGGTAGCCTAGCCCCTACTTTTTCCACGGAAACGGAAATAGGCACCTCTTGCAATAGTGATTATTAAATCAAACAACAATATTGTTGATGATAAATTCAAAGTAAAAAATATATATTTTCAAAACGCTATAAATCCATCCATTTTTCCCCAAAACGCTATAAATCCATCCATTTTCCCCCAAAACGCTATAAATTCATCTTTTTTCTTTTTTTCATTTTTTTTTTTCAAAAATTGATGGTTTGTCTTTTAAAAAAAGTCTTTTGTCTTTTATTTTTCGTGTTTGCATTTATGAGGAAAAATATTATGTGACAGTTCTCCATTATGGACACGAGTGCTCTGAAAGCGGCACTAAAAGACTTTCAAACTTTCACAGAGACATCAAAACAGAAAGCACAAAGCCTTTCTTTGAAACGAATTTATTTTAATTAACCAATTTCCTGGATTTAATACATAAAAAGTAAATATAGGCTAGCAATCACAACATAAGGTGCTTGAACTGGAGATTATATCGTCGTGAACCGGACCGTAGCCTACTCGCCTCACAGGCCTAAAACATGTGAAATATATTTACAGAAAGCTGGTTCTAAACAAAACCATCCAAAACAAAATAAAACTATGTAGCCTAATAAATGTGCATTCTCCGGTGCGTTCACTAGCCTACTGCGAAGATCGCCTATCGTCAACGTAGCCTATCGTCAACTTCATCTTTGCAGCCGACACAGAAATTAATAAACAATTCAAATGTCTTATATGTCTCGAATTTTACATATTCATAATCATTACTTTTGCTGGTTCTTTGAGGCAGCTTTTTAGGTTTATGGCGTTTTGGAAAAGAGCTCTTCACGTAGGCTACAAACACTGTTTCACCAAGGCACAGCGGCCCTTCAGCACATAAGAACAAAAAGAGAAAAAGCACGGACTTACTAATTACGAAACTTTGGTTGAACAGGTGAAACAGTCACAAATTCCTCTGCAACTCAAACCTTCTCAGTACGGGTTATGAGGGATGAGAACAGCATTACAGTTTTCAGCGCGTCCTCCTGTGATTGCTGTGTTCTGACTGGAAAAGTGCGTGCAGGAGCACATGCGCAAACCGTAGGTTTGTAAAATGTCCTTTTGTAAAATGACATATGATAAAATAAAAATAATATATATATAATTTTACAAAACGGTTTTGCGCATGTGCTTCTGCGCGCACTATTTCGAATTTACGTATGAATGTGCGTTTTTGACGACATGGGACCATGGGCTGGGCCACTCGGAGGTTGCTTCCGGGAATAGTACTGCCCTACAGTATTAAAAATCGCTACATATAATTGTTTAGAAGGTTATAGTGTGCGTTATTTGTTTTCTCTTTACCTTCTTTCAGCTCTTTTCATGTTTGGGGGGTCGGATTGTAAAAATTTTGAAATATTCGATATCCCAATTTGGATATTATCGTCTAAACGATATATCGCCCACCTCTACCCAGGGGGCAAAGGGGGTTTAGCAGACATGGGCTGCTGTAAAAGGTTGTTATATAAAAATGAAATCTATGATGTCTGAGGATCACAACCTGGGTGGACAACCCGGTCAACAAGCTGCTGGAAACTTGTAATTAGGGTCAAAACAATGCTACCTCAAATTCTGCTTTTACTCCCCGGAATCACCCAAACATGCTAAAAAGGTTTAATTATATTCATGGATCCTGAGGCATATCTCCCTGATACTTTATGCTAGAAACAAACTGAGCACACCTTTAGAAAGAGTGGAAGATAAGCTTTCATCTGATGCCTTGACTGTACATGTAATTAGAATGTAAGAGTTAACAATGCCTCTTAATTCATAGGTAGGCAAAAAAAAATATATATATATATATATATGGAACATTCCATTTGTAATCGGTCGCATTCTTTTCCCTTTGTTGTTGTTAAAATAAACAAATTACCATGTGAAGTTAACTTTTACTAGATGAAATCATATTTTGATCAGTTTCACTAACCAGACAGTCCTCATGGCCCATAACACATTCAGAGGGAATTCAATTTCAAGCCTATAATAGCCTGTCAATTCAAACAAGATCCAAGAAAGAAGATTACCATTAACGGACGTTAATTGTTTACTGCTCTGTTTCTGTATGTACAGTATATCGTTTACATATTTATGCAATATCTATTATTTGTATTGCAATGTCTAGTATTTCTAATATTCTTTCTCACCGGGATCGGCCATGGGGGTGAGTGCGACAGCCTCCCTAGCTCTGGGTACCAGATTTGGTTCTCCCATCGCGGGGCTATAAGAAGCACTGGGTGGTGCGTTTCCCTGATCCTCGTGATGACCTGTGGTAACAGGGAGAGGCCAGGTTTGGCCCAGCACGTCCTCGCTTTTTGAGAAGAACGTCGGGCAGTGAGCGTTGTCCTTCGACGCAAAGAGGTCGACTTCCGCTCTGCCGAATAGGCGCCAGAGTAACTGGACTGTCTGGGGGTGCAGGGATCATTCCGTGATGGAAGCAGACTCTAAGCCTTTCTCGTCCAGATCGCGGAGAAGATTGGCTTGGAGAATCTGCAGCACGGCCATCGAGTGCAGGGCAGATGCAGCCTGTCCGGCGGTGGAGAAAGCGTGGCCGACGAGGGCTGATGTGGTCCTGCAAGCCTTTGATGGGAGGGCAGCCTTTGAGCGCCATCCAGAAGGCGGGCAAAGGTGCGCTGCAACCGCCTCTTCCACGGGGGGAATGGCATTATACCCCTTCTCAGCAGCGCCGTCAACTTGTGAGAGCGTCGATGAGGCGTGGGAAGAGACTCTCGCGGAGAATGGTGCATTCCATGATTTAGAAAGCTCGCTGTGGAGCTCTGGCAGGAAGGGTGCAGTTCTGGACGCTGGCGATCGGCGGCGGCGGCGATAAAGAAAGCAGCTGTCGAGTCTGTTGGGCGCTGGCTCCTTAGGAGGAGACCACTCGAGGCCCAGCTGGTCAACGGCCCTGGTGAGGAGGCGCAAAAGCTCCGCGTCCTCGCCTGCTCGAGTACGGCCGGAATCCTGGACTGTAGAGGAGGCGGTAGACCATTCCTCGCTGTCAGAGGCCAGGATGGAACAGCTGTCAGCGGTGTGCTCGTCTAACTCATCCGCCTCATCCCCTGACGCGGCGGCGGCGCGGGCAGGAGCCGGCGGTTGAGCGGCCGGGAAGGGGGGCGGGAGGGCGAGAGAGAAGCTCGAGGGAGGGGTTCCGGCGACCTTCTAAGTGCCTCATCAGTCTCCAGTGGTCTCTACGAGCGGCGCTTCTTCTTGCGCGGCCCGGCAGGGACAGGTGGAGAGACAGCTTGGTCGAAAACTTCAAGTCAAGCCCGCAGGGTCGACATTGAAAGTTCTTCGCACTCGGGGCAGCTGCCCGTAGAGAGTGCGGTGGCGGCGTGCTCGCGGCCCAGGCAGAGAGCGCAGATGAGGTGGCGGTCTCCGTTGCTGAGCGGGGCGCGGCACGAGCCGCAGGAAGAACGAGGCATTTTGACAAAAACGCCTCGTGCTCTTTTAGAGAATTGAGAGAAAGTGTGTGTCGCAGGGCGAACACACACAGCAGTAATAAAAGGATATGTCGCCGGATAGCGTAGCAGGAACGGATGGCTGAAGGCGGCCGGGTTCTTCAGGCGCTTTCCTAAGCTTGCTGGTTGCTGGTTTCAATGGCGGCGGCTCTCAAGATCCAGCGATGCGAAGAGCTTCGCTGAAGACAAGAAAATCAGATTTTTCAGCCTGTGAGCCCTCCTTATATACACACTGGCCACACCCATCTTGACGGTTAGAGGGGTGTGGAGGGTGCGAAGCGCCCTCATAAGGTGTGACGTCACACAGGGCTCACTGGTAGGCTGCAGCAGTTGCCGCCGGGCAGCCAATGAGCACGCTCATATAGCCTCACATTACTATTTTTAATGTTTTTGAGAGAAGTTTCTTCTGCTCATCAAGCCTGCATTTATTTTATCAAAAATACATTAAAAAATTTAATATTGTGATATATTATTACAATTTAAAATAATTTGTTTTCAATTTATTATACTTTAAATTGTCATTTATTTCTGTGATGCAAAGCTGAATTTCCAGCATCATTACTCCAGTCTATCACATGATCCTTTAGAAATCATTCTAATATGATTCATTATCAAAGTTGGAAGCAAATGTTTTAAAAATAGAAATCTTTTGTAACAACAATATACAGTAATTTGGGGTCAATAATTAATTTTATTTATTTTTTTGAAATAAATCAATACTTTTATTCAGCAAGGATGTGTTAAATTGATAAAAAGTGATAGTAAAAAAGATTTATATTATTAGAAAATATTTTTTATTATGAATAAATGCAGTTCTTTTAAACCTTTTATTCATCAAATATATTAGGCAGCAGAACTGTTTCCAACACTCATAATAAATCAGAATATTAGAATGGTTTTTAAAGGATCATGTGATAGACTGGAGTAATGATGCTGAAAATTCAGCTTTGCATCACAGGAATAAATGATAATTTAAAGTATAATAAATTGAAAACCAATTATTTGAAATTGTAATAATATATCACAATATTACATTTTTTTTCTGTATTTTTGATCAAATCAATGCAGGCTTGATGAGCAGAAGAAACTTCTTTCAAAAACATTAAAAATAGTAATGTTTCCAAACTTTGGCCTGTAGTGTATAACATCGACTATGCAATACACTTTCATTTATTTAGTGCTAATAAAATTATTAAGCCTATTTGGAGAGAGAGATGTTTATAATGTGAAAATATGTCAGTAATCGTGTGATAACGAAATATGACTAGGCCTAGACTACTTGTTCTGAACAGGTGTCAGTGAACAGGCTGTAAAACTGTTGGCTAATTAAGTTACAGACACTGAAAAACTGATGCTAATTATCTGGGAAACATTCTTTAACAGCGGTCAAGTTGTCACTGTTTGTGTCAAACAAGTTGTGAATTTGTTGTAACATTAAAACAGGAGATCATGACTTACTCTGTGCTCAAAGTGATGCTCGGAGCTCGGAGTGGTTTCCTCTGTGAAGTGTGAACGAAACTTCGGAAGACGCTGTAGCAGAATCAAGTGAACAATTCCAGGATATGCTTTTTTTTCATTGGTTGTTGCGTTAATTCTTACCCAGATACAATAGTGCTATTTTCTGATTGGCTATTGTGAAGCCCCTTTCTTTTTTTGATTGGCTGATAAGTGGCAGGCTCGACTAAGAACTCCAGTACCCCTTTTCCACCAAGGCAGAGCTGGTGCTGGTTCGGAGCCAGAGCCTAGTTTCAAATCGGTTCTTTGTTTTTCCACCGCCAAAGCACCAGCTCCGAACCAGTAAAACTGGTTCTTAAGTAGCACCAGAGCCCGTCTACGGAGAGCCTGGCCACTCCCCATTAAGCCCTATTGTACCGAATTTTGGTTGTAGTACCACCAGAGTTCCACTGGGGGGCGCTCGCCATGAGTGCAAAATGAATGGGAGTCAATGGGGCTAGACGGCTAAATTTGTCTCTTTCACCCGATTGCCGTTGAGAAATCTCAGATTTGATTGTAGGTTTTGCAAGTTCAACATGGGTTTTAGGTCGAAAGTTGAATGAACGAGTACTTATGTCGTTTTGATTTCTTACAGGTTGATTTGTTGTTGCCCATAACACGCTAGCATTCTGCTAATGACGTCAGCATTCTGACGTCATTGACATTTTGAAAGACTTTTTTAAAGCAAATAAGTGACTCTAAAAAATCTAACACCCAGCAATGTGTAATTTCTTTGCATCTATCTTTCGAATACAACATTCAAATTACTAGACAAAAAATTATATCCTGAGAAAAGTGGATTTTGAGGGGTATACCGCCATTGACCTCCATTCATTCTGCACTCGTCCTGTGAGCGCCCTCATATGGAATCAGAGTGGAACTGCAACCAGTTCAGAAGCCGGAAGTGTAGTGAGAGTGAAACTTCTCGCCATATTAGACATTCTCTGGTAGCACCAAATCATTGCAGGGTCTAGAACGGAGCCAAGAAAGAACCGCTTGCGTCAGAGGCTGGGGGCGGGGTTACCGTGGCCAACAAGACTGAAGAGAAACTTGTGACCGCCATTTTCAAATAGCAGCTAATCGAGCTAACAGCAGCTAAACACGATGGACGCGATCTAAAATATAAATCTAAGGCTAAAGTCGGCATCTTATTGTTAAAAATAAATGTTATGTACATGCCGTTACTCTCGCTTGTAATCTCCGTCTGTACAAATAATGGCGAGCCGCGCGAACACGTTGGATCCGCGTGTTTGGATGCCGATGTAGGTCCGCAAAGCCATGAACATCAATAGCAAAGCAACGTGCGCCATTGTTGATATTGTGTTTGTGTTTGGCGCCGCCGCACTAACGTTGCCGAGAAAGATGAGACGTAGCTGTGACGTAAGACCTGGCTCTGCGTTGGCTCTTTTAGCCTGTGGAAAAGCAAACCGGTTCTTCAGTCGAACCAACTCCGAACCGGCACTAGCTCTAGCTCCGAACCAGCACCTGGTTCTTGTTGGTGGAAAAGGGGTACAGGAGAGACGCGTTTGACTCCTGCTGGTTGAGCGGCGCGGCCAGAGAAATGTTGGGCACTGCAGCATATTAAATATATTATAAATAGTTTTTTCTGCGTGAGAAATACAATGTGTGGCGGGAGTGCGTGACAAAAGACCGAAATGAGTGACTGTCACGCTCAATGCGTGACACTTGAGAGCCCTGATGACATATCGTTCACAGTATTTATTTGAATGGAAGAAGTCAGATGTTGCAACTGACCCCGACCCAGGGACGGTTGCAACATGTTAAAAATACCTTACATTTCTAGTAAAAGTGCAAAAATAATCTCCATGTTTTACGTAAGTATTATGCAAACAAGGGCAACTCAACATTATACCTTAAATCAAGGTGGGAAAAAGAATTAAATGAAGAAATTCTACCAGGTGTATGGTTTGATATGTGTGAAATTCAACATTCCTCCACAAGCTCGCAACAAATGAGGGTATTCAATTGGAAGAATTTGGTACGATTTTTTATTACACCTAAAATCAGCAGTAAAGCTTCTTCTACACCCCAACAATGTTGGAGACGATGTGGCAGCTTAGAAGCACACCATACTCACATTTTTTGGAGCTGTGAAAAACTGAAGCCATTTTGGGAAGATGTGCATCTAACCTTAACAAAGGTGCTTGGGTATGAGATTCCACTGTCATGCATTGTCTTGTGCTTGGGTCATATTTCACTGGTTACACTTCAGGAGGACCGATACCTGGTAAAAACACTCCTTACAGCAGCAAGGAAAACCATAACCAGAAGCTGGTATAAGCCTGATTCACCTAAACCACAACAATGGCTTGATGTAATTCAGGAAATAAGGGCGTTGGAACATAGGGCTGGTGTGTTACGATTGAAGGTGGACTTGTATGCCAAAAGATGGCAAAAATGGAAAATTTACTTTGACAAATCATAAGGTCACTGGCTCTCAGACTGTACTCACCAAAGTTTTAGACATAATTGTCAACTGTGCTCTTATATACCCAATTGTCTTCCCTTTCTGTATGCACCATGTTTTTACTTTTTCTACAGTATTCTCAACACAGGCTGTTTTTATTTTATTTTTTGTTATTTGCCTGTTATTGAAATGGCTTATCATATCCGACTCAAATTAGCCTTTTCTTCTATTTGGAAAATTGTATTTGATTGTAAACAGTTGTGACATACTAAAAATACAATTAAAGTGAAAAAAAAAAAACACTTAAATTTCACTAATTAACTTTAGCTTTTTATCTCAATGAGTAAAGAATTCTGAAAATATTAACTGTTTTGGGCCTACTATAATATTATAGTATTATTTATTTCAATAATATTATTGTAGCCTATTATTTATTTATTTAGTCATATTTATCAAATAACGGTTATTGAGTTTTGTTTGTTCATGTGTAGAACATAGGCCTACATAGATTCAGTGTGCAGGTGTTACAGATGCTCTTCAATCTCTCCATATTTCAGTGTCAGACAGGAAGAATTGAACAATTTGCAATGCAACAAACTTTTATTAAACATGCAATTTATAACTTGTTGCAACTGTCCCAACCCTACCAGCCATGACAGAACATCATACGCCTGCTAGACACACTGACTCTGACACATGCTAACCATGTCACTTAGAAGTCAACAAAACAATAATTCAAACTAAGTAAGTTTTGATTAATTCATACAAAATTTCAGGACAGTATGACAAAAATATATCTCATGAAAAAATTTACTTTCATACCTCCAAAACAAGTTTTGTTCAATAAATGCAGCAGCAGATGTTGAATATGTCTACTGTCTTTTTGGTGGGGGGAGGGTCTAACTGTGCATGTGCAGTATGAGTGTCATCACTCTAGCTTGTTTCTGATTGGAGAAAAATTACATGTTGCAACCATCCCCTGTTGCAACCATAGATATCATATAAAGGCTAGATGTCTTAAGGCGGACAAAGAGTATAGAAGCCCAAGAGGCGAAACTCAATAGAACGCTCCATAGCAACAGTTGCCCCCATGACGTGACGGCGCGGCCGCCATTATGGACTGAAAACTGAAGGAAAACGCCGAAAAATAATGGGAGTCAATGGCACTGAAAAACTTGACATAACAAAAACTTAACATAACTTAATTTTTTCTGGCCGTCATATCTAAATATGAAAACAATTTAAAATACATTAATGAGGATGACCGACGTTAAATGACGTTAAATGACAGAAAATATTCGTCTATGTGTTGGTTATGCATGGCCTAATTACCCTTAGGAAAATAGTATTTTGGGACAAAATATTACTATAGAAGTACTATAAGACTACTATAGAAATACTATAGCGGCTCTAGGATATTATAGAGTTATTACAGAACATAACATACTTCTGTGATGTTCTGTAATACCTCTATAATATTTTAAAGCTGCTATAGTATTTATATAGTAGTCTTATCGTACTTCTGTAGTATGTCCCAAATTACTATAGTATTCCTATAAGATTACTATAATAATTTGTCCCAAAATACTATAAGATTCCTATAGTACTTTTTAGTAAGGGTATGTCCCCCACCGAATCGGCTTCATTAGCCTATACGGTTTGCAAATATACAATTATAAAATTACTGCAAAACTTGAATCTATCAATATTTATGTTCTATTATGCATTTTCCTTGTTATATGACTAACAGAAATTCATGAAATAATAGGCTATAGGCAGACACACAGTAATTAGATATAAGTAATAAGATATGTATTCAATGTTGATTTTGAAATTAGTGAACATCACCATATATATGATTTGAAAAAATTATAAATTATAAATGAACATTTCTAAAGACAGTTAATATTTTACATAGAATATCACAAAAATATTAACAACTTGTTTTTTCACCATCTTCAGTGAAAGTGCACACAGTGAACGTTTCAATGGCAAGAAAAAAACAATCTATGAATGTCCTATTACAGGAGGAAAGGAACAAAAAAGATGTGCAATCTAGCAAGTGCACACATGAACTATAAACACCTACTAAAATGGATTTTGCCATTGACTGGCGCTAACGATTTCAGCAGCTTTCAGTCCATAATGGCGGACGCGCCTCCGCAGCGCCATCTACAGACTGTTACCCATAACACAACAGAGTTTCGCCTCTTGGGCTTCTATACTCTTTGAGGCGGAGTCACTTCCGGCATCACCGGCGGCCATCTTAGGACAGGACTCTGTGAATTAAGGTGAGTGAGCAGCACGCACACAAATCCTCTTATCTCGCTGAAATCTGGACGGATTTACAAACGGTTTGGTTTCTTACAAACGTTATTAACGTGGCTATAATTCTGAATGCTTAAACATTTTGAACATAATTATTCATATGTATGCAGTATAATAGATACATCTCTGACGTTTATAACAAACCAAACCGTTTGAAAATCGGTAGAAAATTGAGCAAGTTATGGTTATTTAAAAGTACATGCACCATGTTATGAGTGAGCGAGCACCCTGTCTTAAGATGGCCGCCGTGTGCGGATGTCGAGCTCCATTGGCCAGCAGCGCGGACGAGACATCTAGCCTTTATATGATATATATGTGTGCAACTGTCCCCGGTCTCCCCTACGAAGAACGGGCCCCTGATGTTGTAATATCAGTCTAACATGTTGTTTTATATATCAGTAAATCTAATTCCATGGTTCCTTTGTGAGTTCAAACAGGAAAAATGTGAATCTTTATTATATCTTAAAAATATAGGGATAACAGAAGTGATATGATTAAATAAATGCCTACAGTATCTTCCAATTATTAAACATTTTTTTATTAGAAAACATGTTTTTGCTGGTGTATGTAAAAATGAACAAATAAAGAGTAGAAAATACTACATGCAATAAGAGTTTTTATTTTGAAGCCGCTAAATACACAATTACAGGCAGTTGCACAGGTGAGTCACCTTCGGTTGATTACCAATCACTACAGGGATCTCACAATCAGCACTTTGCAGTTTTTGAAATTTCAATCAAATATCACACAATAGACATTATATAATACTTAACAGATCAGGAGTAGCTGTATAATCCAATATGAATATATATGAAAGATATGAATCAAAGTGTAATTTTTTTTACCATCTGAATGCACATTAACTAAAAGTTTTACCAATTTATCACACAAAGTTGTTTCTCTTTTCTCCATGAGACTCTAAATCTTTATCAAGCTTTTACTCTAATTATTGTCAGGTTGACTTCAAGTCAATTCTGAAGTACATTCTGAATCTTATGTAGATTTCTATCTTTTCTTTAGTTTTTTTGATGACGTCAAAAAACGATGTTTGATGACGTCTTTTCTTTTACTGGCTTTTTTCTCATGTGAGGCCTCAGTTTTCTTATGTTTCACTTTTCGTGGTTTCATGACATAATATGGGCTTTTGAGCTTATGGTTCTCATCTACAGTCTTCTGCAATTTGGTAACAAGTTCTTTTACCTGGACAAACAAGTCTGCACCAATGTCAAGAACATGATTATTTATGCCTGTATAATCCTTTTTTATTAGTTCTTTTTTGGGATGACCCTTACAGGTGAAGACAATCATAATATATTTACTGGACTTGTTTCCCATAAACCTATAGATTTCTTCAAATGCTTCTTTATCTTTCTTGTTACACATTAATGGGGCCACCCAAAGAACCATGTGGGGACCAGGTGTGCACATTTCAAGAGAATCTTTGATTGTTTCACCGTGCTGCAGCTGTGATTCAGGAGACACTTCACACAGAATCTTTACCAGAGTTTTTATATCAGTCTCTGGCCTGTTCAGCACAAGGATCCTCAGATGATCCGTCACAACAGACACTGAGAAAATATACAGAGCATATATTAACATTCATGAGTGCGTATCAGTGGAATCAAACACTGGTGTGTATTAAGTGGTCACGATCTTAAAAAACTGTAAGAAATATTTCAACAAGACACCACTATTAAATAAAGAATGTTAATATATTTTAATACCAACCAAGGAAAAGGAACAAAAAAATATTATCAACTTTAATAATGTGTTGAAACTTTTCAATGTGTGAAATGAACACACCCTCTGGATTCTTTGTAGGTTCTTTAGAATATCTTGGTTCATTGCAAAGAAATAATCTTCATTTTTATAAAAACATTGCCAGAGGTGGGTAGTAACGAAGTAAATTTACTCCATTAAATTTACTTGAGTACAGTTTCTGGATACTCTACCTACCTCTGAACATTACTAGTAAATTAAACAATTTACTGTGTCATTAAACTGAGGACAGAATGAAATCCAGAATTAATGTTAAATTGTCAGTTGGAAGTAAGAAGTCTTACCTTCCAGTTGTGGTTTATCATGAGCTCCACCACACTGTTGAAAAAGAAAGTCAGAGGAAATATATGGAAAGGATTAAAAAAAAATACTATTTGCAGTCATTCAATACTGTATATCACTTCCACTCCGCTTAACAAATGTTTCAGCATAACTGCAACAAAACCGCATTTTTGTTAATTAATAAAGCAATTCAAATTCCATCACCTCTGCTCTGTCAGCTTCTCCTGCTTCTTCTGGTTCAGCAGTTTTCGTTTTGGGCTCTTCTTTCATGTCCTCCACGCATGGATCTGATGAAGATATTAAAGCACGAAGATCAGAAATGGCTGCTTCACTAACCCTAACCCCAACCACACATTTATAAATAAAATAATCCATAGAAGAACAATAGAGTCCTAATAAACTTACTGTAATAATCCATAAGGGCAAAAATAATGTAGGCAGCCTTCATCAGATTGACTGAATATGCAATAGCATGTATTAATATCGTTGTAGTACTTTTTTTTTTTAGAGACAGCTTTTGATGAACAAGAGAATCTCACATTAAATGTAAAATTGTGAATCTACTCACTTTTCTGGTACAAAAGCAAGTAAGCTTCCCCAGACCTACATTGAAAAGATTAAAACTATGATCACTTTCATTCTCAGTTGATTAAGAAATGAACAGAGTAATTTGACGTTATTGGCACGTACCTTTTCAGTTTGCTCTCATCAGTCTGAAGGAAATCACAAGAACACAGTTGAATGATATTAAGCAACAGAAAACAGTGGTAATTTAAATATAAAATAATAACACATTACCTCTGTGACACGACTGTCATCAAAACAGTACCACTTGTTATCTGTAAAAGATTGGATGACAGCAGTGTAGTGACCGCCAAAACGGCTCCCTGTGTGGTTGATCACAGCATAGAGCGAATACTCATGCTCCTGAAACAACATAAAGCAGGTTATCACTAAACTTATGCCTTTTGGAAATATATTACAGTTGTCTGTATTTCATAGATTGTGTTCTCTAATCCTTACCATAGTAAAATAAAATAAAAGGGTTTATGGTGTAGTGTTTAGTGGAGTTACATACCTGAAGAGATAAATGAAGCGGAACATCCATCGGGCAATCATTTTTCACAAACCCATATCCATAGTCATACACAAACCTTTTGAGGTGCAAAGGCAGTATTGTTGGATATTCGTGTATTTCACAACTCTGTGTAAAAAAGTAATACAGTTTTGCTTTTTGTAAGGCAATTTCATTGCAAACCTGTAAAGCTGCTTTGGAAAAACTTGTATTGTGAAAAGCACTATACAAAGAAAATTGAATTGAATGCACCAGAGAAAATGGGGCGCCACTGAAAATGTGAGACAAGTGTCATTTGAACGCTATTCAGAAGTATACTAGCTTTGAGAATTTGGCTCTTAAACATACATTGAACTTTGTATAGAAGTGCATCAGCAGCAAAAGTCCATTTTACCCATTCTGTATCTCTTTTCTCATCGCAAGTCTCACAGTACATCTGGTCATCTGCAACTAATTTTGTAGACTCAAAATATTTACTAACTCCATCTTCCTGAAATCAGAATAAAATGTTTTATTATGATCTGCACACAAACCCTCTTTTAACATATAATCGTGAATACAGAAAGTATTTGATTGAATTTTCCCTCACAAGTGTGAACGATCCATCTCTGATGATTACAGGAATCTGTAGGGACTTGAATGGGCTGTCATCATGGGACTTGTGCTTTTTTGAACATATTCTGATGTTTCTCAGAGTTCCACTAAAGACCTGTTTCAGTTAAATGAATCACAGAGCACACACTATGAGTTATTACCAGAAGATCAACAAGCAAACGTTCTGTTTTTCTGCATTGTTACATATTAAATGAACAGGAACAGAAATAGGCTACCTTGGCCAAATCAGGGCCTACTTTCTCTAGGATATCAAGGAAGTATTCCACAGCATCCTGCTGCTCATTTCCTGAATTAAAGAGATTACAACACACTTCATACACACAAACCAAACTAAATATTTCATTATATTATATATAATTCCCATCATAAACTTACTCTGTATACCAAGAGAATTGATTATTCCATGAGTTGAGACACTCGTAGCACCCCTGGCCTGATTGCTGAGCTCTTCAAATATTTCCTTTAATGCTGACTCTAATTTCCCATTCGTTTCACTGGGAGCTCTAAAATTATACAACTGTTTTTTTTTATTTCAGTACAATTTTTCAATTTAGTCACTAACAATTCAGACAGATGAAAAAATAAAGAAGACAAAACCAACAACACCACTGACCCCAGTAGAACTCTCTCTCTGAATGCTTTGGTCATGAAGAGCACCTGCAATGTTGCATTCAAATAGCAGGTTGCACCTAGATTGGGCAAACCTCTATAAGAACCTAAGGAGAGGCAGCAACAATTTTAACAAAAGCAATAATCATATCAGTAGTAGCAGTCATACTGGGAACGGCAGTATTTGACTATTGACTTTGATTTTGAGATTATAGATTGTAAAATCATTAAACAAAGTCGACAGATTCATTACATATTTGTCAAATCCAATCATGAACTTTGGCCTCTAATAGAGTCATTAACGGTATCTGGTAACATTTTATAATAACATTCAGTTGTAAGTCCTTTATAAGTGGTTAGTTAATGATGAACTAATAATTTACAAAACATTCATAAATGATTAGTAAGTGATATACTAACATTTTATGTATGTTTTTGTTTTGTAAATTCCGTTACAAGTCATTTACAAGTGATTAGTAAATGATCAACTAATTATTTACGAAGCATGACTGTAACGTTGCTGAGCAAGACAGGCGAAGACGAGGATCTAACAAAGTCGACAGCTTCATTACATATTTGTCAAATCCAATCATGAACTTTGGCCTCTAATAGAATCATTAACGGTACAGTATCTTTTTATATTATATCTATATAAAATCATTTTGTTGCAGTTTCATGTTTTGCATAGCTGTTTTAAGTCAAGTCTCAAGTCTAGTTTATTTATAAAGCCCTTTCCACTACAAAGTAGACCAAAGGGCTGTGCAGTACAAAAAAAGTCTTAAAAAAACCAACAGAAAACCAACAACAAGTTATAATAAACAATACCTTTCACTATTTAAGAGGTTTTCATTTTATTTTTAAATTACTTATTTTTACATTTCTCTGATGTTTTAAGAAACTGGACAAGTATGTCAACTCACAGGGAACTTGGTTGGTCTGTCTTGTCTCCTTTGGATCCTTTATATGCATCATGTTAATGCCCTTTGCCATCCAATTTACTTCTTCCATTGAATTACCTGCAGAGAGATACAACTACAACTTAACCTCTCTGTACCACATTTAAATACAATCATTGTAACTGAATCTAATATGTATACACTGTTTTGTGAAAAAAAAGGAAAGAAAAGAAAAGAAAAGAAAAAGGACAAGAAAATACAGCACACAACGAAAGGAATAGGGAACAAAAACAGTCTTTATTAGATCCATAATGAACACTCAAAAGAGGAGGAGAATCGATAACACTTTCTATGAAGCCTGTATTTATTCTGTAAGTAGTATGATACTGTGCAGATCCTAAAGGCACAATATGTAATATTTTTGTAATAAAATATTCAAAAACCACTTGCACAGTGTGATATATTTCATGCAGTTGTGTACTTACATTATCAAAAAAGTTCCCAAGGATTTGTAAATCCAGAGAAATTCCAGTTTTAAATAATGGCTCGTCCCTTGTGATTGTCGCCTATCAATGATGTAATATCTGCGCTATCTTCGGTTTCCGCTTGATAGAAACCATGGCAACATACGTAGACAAATGCGGACGTGGTGGTTATACAGCATCTGGCATGCCGCTGTTGTGTCGTTCATTATGGATCGTGATTATTAACTGGCGATTACAGAAAATCCCCCCAAAAACTAAACGTAGATCAACTGAGGCAAGCAGGCTTTGGGACAAACGGAGTGTGGCAAACAGGACGCGGCCGAGAGCCATGAGAGAACAGCGCGAGGTCGGTGCGTGGTTGAAGCGTCACCTGTGAGCTGCATAGGTCTCTATCTCTCACGGAGGAGCTTCATAAGCATAAAAGGGGGAGCGATGACAGTGAAGGACGAGAGAAGACCAGGCCTGGACTACTTTTCCTTATGTTTTGTTCATGTCAGTCGTCCATGAGGGGCTGACGCTTTTACTTTCGTTTTATTTTATTATTAAAGTGTTTAAAATTGTATTCTCAAAGTGCGGGAATACCCTAACCCTAACCCTTGATTTGCGTGTTGAGGAGGATTGCCTTAAGACTAATTTTATCACTGAAATGGCACTGACTACTAAACATTTCCTATTTAAAAACCAGTATTATTTACAGATTGAGGACACAGCCATGGGGGCTACCATGGCTCCTGATTATGTTGATTTATATTTGGGATTCTGACAGATATGTTTTCAATAATTACCCTTTTTTCTGACAACATTATTTTGTTTAAGAGATACATTGATGACTGTTTTGTTATTTACAAAGGCTCTGAAAGTGATTTTGAAGAATTTGCTTTATATGTGAACTACTTCTCTGTATAGAAAAGATACAGCAAAGAACAGCCTCCTTCAAGCTAAGTGTGCTCATCCAATCCCCTTAAAACGTGGGTTATCCTATAGCCAGTTTTTAAGACTCCACCGTATCTGTTCTAAGAAAGAGGATTTTGAGCCTAAAGCTCAGAACCTGTATACAGATTTCACACACGGGGATATCCTAATAAGTGGCTCGATACTGCACTTGAGAAAGTTCGTATTTTACATGCACAGGAAGAAAGCAACTTGATCACAAATAATAGAAAGAAGAGCTTCCCATGTGCTTTCAAATACACTTAAGTTTTTAGGTAATGTAAGTAGGTAATGATTTGGTAAGTATAGGTATATAGGCAAGTATTATTACTGTTCTTTTGATTATTCATGAGATGACATTATAACACATTATAAGGTTGTTTATAAGACATTATGCACCTATTATAATGCATTAAGAATACCCTTATAAAAAGGGTCAAAGTTCAAAGTTAAACCCACATCAAAGTTAAACTAAGAAACTAAAACTCAGATCACCCATAGAATTAACCATTACAGTACTTTTTTTCTTAGGTTTTCTAAATTGTGTGATTGTTGCTTTCTTCAGGTGAAATGGTCTTACCTGAATCTGAGGACTCTGGCAGAGCAGTCTGATCAGTGCTGGGGGTATGGGACTGTCCCTCAATGCTGTTATTAGAGGCATGGGAAATCACCCTGCTGATATTACAGAGCACACAATTACATCTAGCATATATAATGTCTAATAAGATTAATTCATGCATCAATAAGGCCTTACCTTTGCTCGAAGTGTGACCATGAGGAACTTCTTTTCAGTGGTTTTACATCAGAGTCCAGGTTAAGAGTTCTTCAAATATTTGAAGATATACAGTATACAGTGTAAGATTCTGCTGTATTATCCAGTTTTTCCACAAGTAAACAATCCATATGGGAGTCACATTCCTTCACATTTTCTCTAGTCATGATTTAGATTTAGATTTGTCTAGTGAATCATGTAAGACACTTACTGGTTTGGCAAAGCTGTATTTTCTTTGGTCCTCATTTCATCTGTAGAATAAGCAGTGGTGGTAAGTAACGAAGTAAAAATACTTTGTTACTTTACTTAAGTATTTTTTTCGGGGATCTGTACTTTACTTGAGTATGTTTTATTTGCATCTACTTTCACTCTTACTCCACTACAATATTAAAGACAAAGTTTACTTTTTACTCCGATACATTTCCCCATGCCTGCTCCAAGTATTTATTACACTGATTTTCCAAACCAATGAAAAAACTTGGTTTTCTTCTTTTTTTTTAAAAGCACGCGCTAGGCCGCCCGCGTGCTCGCAAGCTCTTTGCCAGCATACGCTCACGCAGCAGTTAGTTCGAGGTGGAAGATGACCGCTGAAACAGGTGATAATGCAGCTCTTGCCCTATGACTTACCCTGAGGAATTAAACAACTCGGGCGAGGGAGATGAGGAGGAGATTCAAGAAGAGGACGAAGTTGTTAACTTCCAAGAAGTGGCAAGTGTGCTTGATGTAGGTGATGGCTTTTAATATCATTTACCCAAGCATCAGCATTGCGCGTGCCACCTTCTCAATTTGGTGTCAACGGTAGATGCTTTAAAGGCAAACTCAAATGAGGCCTACAAAAAAGTGTCCAGAGCCACATTTTCAAAGTGCCACGCACTATGGAACAAGAGTGGACGATCCACTTTAGCTGCAGAAACCATCAAAGATACATGCAAACTTCAGCTAATTAGGGCCAATGCAACCAGATGGAACTCGATGTTCCTTGCAGTGGAGAGAATAGTGAGGATCGTCAAAGAACAAGGAGAGGGAGCCATCAGAGATGTCTGCACATCATTCAAAATTCCAATGTGAGTACTGTATTTTTGTTTATTGGGATGGTTTTCCGATGCCACTACTCCTACACTATTTAAGCTAGACACACCACACCAACTTTATTGTAGCCTCTACAACTGTCCCATTTATTGTAACTACTACATACTAACTAAATTGCCCCATTAGAACTTTCCCACTCCTAACCCAACTCTTAAACTTATTAACTACTCCATTACAATTATTCAATGAATCTACCCCACACTAATCAACCCACTACAGTTGCCCCACTCTGAACAAAATAAATCACTTAATCCTAAATCCTTAATTGAACATTCTATTCCATTCTAAAGCTACTACCTAACACTTGATTAAACACTCACTATGACTACCCCATATTGAAATAAAAAAAATTCTGTTTCAGGCTCAATCCAACAGAACTGGCCTTTTTAACAGAATACTCTGCAATCATGAGTCCAATGGCCAAGGCCATCGATATTTTGCAGACTGAAACCAACATACAGATGGGATGGCTTCTTCCCACTCTGACTCAACTGAAGACAAAACTGGACCGGATCAAGCCATCATTAAAGTTTTCCAAGCCACTTGTTGATGCTATTCAACTGGGTTTGAAGAACCGCTTCAGTGAAATCTTTGAAGACCCAGAACTGATTGCAGCCGCCATCTTGCTGCCAAAATTCAAGACATTGTGGACCAAAGATGAAACCGTCCTCAAAAAGGGTAAGGCAAAGCGTGTTTCTTTTGAACAGATATTTTGTATTTATTTTCAAAAACCTGAATAGGGATGTCTACTGTGCATTGATGGCAGTTCATGCATTAAACCTCACATTAAAGGGGGGCGGGGGTCATAGGTATAATTAGGGGCCAAGCACCGAAGGTGCGGAGGCACCTATTGTATCTGTTCCATTTCTTATTATTATTCTTCCGCCATGGGAGTCTATGGCAGCCCATAGAACCGATTGCGGGAAAGTTGTTTTGGTTTGACATTCGGATAGAGGACAGTCCCAACACTGAATACACCAATTTTTGTGTTTCTAAGTCATTCCCTCTAGCGCCACCACCTGTCCAAAGTTTCACTTTTATTTTGCTAATAACTTTTGAAGCGTAAGGCCAATCAACAAAATTCTTTTTTTCTCTGATTCCTGAGCTCATGCCAATTCGATTGCACCCTATGACGTCATTTCCGTCATAACAATATGGCCGCCATTTTGAATCATTCGAAAAAGCTACTTTTTCGAACTCGTCCTAGACGGTTTGTCCGATTTGCACGAAAATTGAACCAGATCATCTTCAGGTAGTGCTGACAAAAAGTTATGGAATTCAAATTGATTCGTCAAACCGTTTTCGATAAGCGCACGAATAAATTTTACGTAGCGCTAGCAAAAACAGTCGTAAGGCTGTATCTCCGCAACGGTTTATCGTATTCAGACCAAACTTGGTACATGTACTCACAAGCATGACCTGAGGCAACATGCTGCGTTTCGGCGCAGCGCCACCTACTGGTCCGGAGATATGAAAAATGGCTATTTTTGCTTATAACTTCTGAACAGTTTGTCCAAAAATCATAAAATTGGTCTCGTTAAATTCAGGGCAACATGCCGAGTCGACTGATTCAATTTGACCATATCGGCCATTTTGACTGTCGGCCATTTTGAATTTTGTGCTAAAATGCTGTATTTTAAGAACGCATGAACGGATTGTTACGAAACTTGGTATGGGTCATCAGCACAATGTCCTGAATTAGCGTGAGAAGTTTCGAAACAGCGCCACCTAGTGGTGAATTTTTTAAAAAAAATGCTTATAACTTTGGGTGTGGTCGACTTATTTTCACGAGACTCATCTAATTAGACTCCTGAATTGTTGCCGAGTCCTACGATACCAAACATGCTAGGTTTCACCTTACGGTTTGTGTAGCGTTGTGATTTAGCGCTTAAAAAACATTTGGCTATATCTTCGAAACCGCTAGTCCGATCGAGACGAAACCACCGTCAGAAATTTGGAAACATAGGTCGATATCTAATCTACAATGCCCAAATGCGAAAATATTGATGTTTAGAGGTAGTAAATTCCAATCAAAGTCATGTGTCAGTCATTTTTTACGTGTTTTTTCATATAAATGTCTATAACTCCGAAGCGAATTGAGATATTTTCACCAAAATCGACACATATATGTATGGGCTCACTCTGAGGACACATAAAAAAAATTGTGGGACTGAGCCTCTTGGTGGCGCTATAATAGAACAAAACATGAAATTCCCATTGACTTCAATATAGTTTTGTGAAATAAAATGCTATACTAAACAAATGCATTGGTGTAATATTACAAAACTCAGAATGTGCCATCAGCACCATCCCCTGAAGGTACCCAAAATATTTCGAGACAGCGCACACCTAGTGTTCAAAAGTAATAACAAAATTTCCAATAAGGCTAATAACTTTTGAATAAATTGGCCTATTGAAATGACGTTGGTCTTATTAGATTCCTTGGGTCAGGCTGAGAACATAGATACCAAGTTTACCTCATTTGGCCGAACTTCCTGTCCGCCATCTTGATTTTTATTCAAAACCTACTTTTTCGAACTCCTCCTAGACCGTTTGTCCGATTTTCACCAAAATCGAGTCGTATCATCTCCAGACCGTGCTGACTAAAAGTTATGGATTTCGTGTCGATTGACAAAACCGTTTTCGTATACCGCAGCAGCAAAGTTGAAGCATGATGCCAAAAGGACTACTCAGGCTTTATCTCTGCAATGCCTTGACATATTGACACCAAACTTTGTTTGTCTCATTGTCACTTCACTCTGACCACATCACATCAGTTTTGTGACCTCGCCACCTATTGGTCAAAAGTGATAATCCATTAAATCATATTTTTAATTACTGTTTATATGATTTTTCAGGCATTTTGCCTAAAATCCTCTTTAAATGTCTTTAATTGCTGATTGTTGCAGTTGATCTGACACTTTCAGCAATGTTGGCATGTCTTGTCGTCTTATTCTGCTTGGCCCCGGTAATTGCTGCTTGCAGCTATATTTATTTATTTGTAATCATTCTCTTACCATATAATAATCAGTTAATTGTTTGACCAGTGCAATACCAATGTCCATGTAATGGCCAGAATTGGCCTGGCTCGTAGCCCCACTCCATTCCTCTTATTAAAGGTTAGGGAGGGTAAGAGAGTGATTAAAATATTAAATAAATATAACCTATGCAGTAGATTAACAGTGACACACAATAATGGGAATTTTATTCCATGATAGGTTGCATGCGTTTTATGACAATACAGCTTGGGTTGCATGCATCCTTGAGGTGGAAGGTTTATGTCTGTTAACGGTGTAGAATGATATCATGGCTATTTGCCAAATGACAATTACAGTTAAGAATAGAACTATGAAAAATATGTCATTTGACCATCATTAACTAATGTTCTGAATGCCATGTATGGGATATGCACTGTTTTTCAGGACTGGACTACCGTATTTTCCGCACTATAAGGCGCACCGGATTATAAGGCGCACCTTCAATGAATGGCCTATTTTAGAACTGTTTTCATATATAGGGCGCACCGGATTATAAGGCGCATAGAATAGAAGATACTGCAGTCAAACGTTTGACTGGGTTTGCGTTATGCAGTGGTCACCAACCTTTTCAAGCCTAAGATCACATCCAAAGTCCAAATGTAAACCAAGATACCTTGTTTATACTCGACGCGTCCGCATGAGCGCGAAGTTAATAAAAAAAATAATATCCGTCTGCTCAGGCAGATTCGGCTTAACAGCGCGCGCGCCTCTGAATCCGAAGATGCATGACTTTGAGCCGAATCTGCCCGAGCAGACGGATATTAGTAGTACATCTCATCACACCGGCACCCAGTTTGCGCGTCTAAATCAGTTGTATGGTCTGGTGTTCAGTCTAAAACAAAACAGTTGCGTCAAGTATAAATGCCTCGTCTGTTTGGGGAGTTGCGCGCGCAGTCAGCGGAGGCTCGCGCTCCGGTGTCAGGCGAAAGTATAAACAAGGTTTAAGTCAGCGGTTGTTTAACGGTACGTTCACACGGGGCATCAGCGTCAACGCTTCCCATTGACTTTGAATGGGTGACGTCAAGCGTTGACGCTGGCGCCCCGTGTGAACGTACCGTAACAGACGTTAACATAAGGCGCCAGATCCATATATAAGGCGCTCCGGATTATAAGGCGCACTGTCGTTTTTTGAAAAAAAATAAAGGCTTTTAAGTGCGCCTTATAGTGCGGAAAATACGGTACATCAATCTGGAGATGGAGACCTTGCATCCCCTCGGTAACTTGCATGCCACCTCTTCTGATGGTGACGACTTTTTCTCATCCATCAAGTCAAACGCACAAGAAAGCTCCAAAGAACTTGAAGGATATTTGGCATGCTGTGCTGACCACACCAGTATGCTGAAGACCTTTCTCTCCATCTGCAAGTTGTACATCAGGTTAAACACACCCCTTCCTGCCTCAGCGGCATGTGAGAGGCTGTTTAGTACAGCAGGACTTTTATTTAGCCCCAGGAGAGCCAGGATGGACTCTAGCAATTTTGAAAATCAGCTTTTGCTAAAGCTGAACAGAAGCTTTTACAACTTTGAATAGTATTGTGTAGCTTAATGGTGTGTTTTGAAGATATTTCAACTTAAAGAGGTGGTTCTTCCTCTGATATTTTGAAACAGTCTTACCTTGTATCTTGCACATCTTCTGTTTGATGCAGCTATAATGTTTGGAACGTGTCTATTGAAAGTTCAACCCCTATACTGCGATAAGGTGCTTCATTGTCTCTTTTGATTGTAAATCTAACAAATTCTTAATTGCAGTATCAAATCTCATCATTTGTTCAATTAAAACACTGCATATCACTCCCAAAACAATTGATCTGCTTAATTATTGATATTTACAGTTCATTTGAATATTTACTTTTTACTTCCGGTACTTAAGTATGTTTTAAATCTGATACTTTTGTACTTTTACTCAAGTGATGTTTGAATGGAGGACTTTCTGCTTTTGCTGGAGTCATTTTTTATTTAGATACATCTACTTTTACTTGAGTATAACTTTTGAGTACTTTTACCACCCCTGAGAATAAGGAATAAAATCACCTTAGATTCAACATACCTCAAACCATTATAAAGATTTTTGCACACACAGACACAAATATATGTGCGGAAAAACTATTATTTCTGAAATGATCTATTTTAAAGGCACGGCTCCTTTAAGGCTTGTCAGTAAACAGCCACTGTTATGATTGGCTAACTTCATTGCATAGGAAACAGTATCAACGCCCACTCGCTACTGCACTGTCAGATCCAATACAGTCACTGCTTCAAATTTAAACAAAAGTTTCTTTGCCAATTCTCCATAATACTCATTTACAAAACAAAATGTTCCGAACAAACATATAATCCTCCGGGGTGATCCAGGACGCCATTAAAATAAACCATCCACTTGTTTCTGACGCTGAGATCCTTCTGAAGTCTTTACAGACACTCAAACTAGCTTTTTTAACTGAACGTTGTTTCCCTCTTCCATTTGTCCTGTTGTCGACAGACTCAAGCGTATGGAGTAGTGGAGTATCAGTGTAGACAGTGTGGACTCTATTTGCTATTCTTTATTTTATATTCTATAATTGCTTTCTTTATAATGAGGAGGTTGTTTTAAGCTCTGAAACTTGCAGGATATTTTAATGGTACAAAGACCTCTATATGTCAAAAGATCAAGGCAAATTTGATTTCTCATGCTATGACCCCTATAAATCAGCTACCATCAAGCACAAAAGACAAAAACAAGATGCAATAGATACATGCAAAGAGTCAATGAAAACAGAAGCATGTGGAAAATAGCTACAGTTTTCAGAAATATTCAAAGTGACAAACAGGCATTATAACTGCACTTCAATTTCCATTTAAATCTAAATTGTGTGGTTGTTGCAATCGTCAGGTGAAATGGTTTTACCTGAATCTAAGGACTTTGTTGTAGCAGGTTGCTGAATCCTGGGATGAAGGGATTGTCCCTCACTGAAGGCAACAATATTCTTAAGAGACACCTAAGCATCGCAAGCAAAATAAATAGAAATAACCGAGTTAGTCAACAAAATAGTCAACATCATCTAGCATAAGATCTATGAAGATGAAACTTTCTTTTATATCTAAGGTGAGTAGCCACTTGCAACTTGTTTTCAGTGGAATGACAAAGATATTTTGGGATAGGGAGAGTTTTTTGACTTCATCAGTTTGTGTTAGCTTTCTAAGGGTTCAGAGTATATATTTTTACCCACATTAATTTCACACATCTAGTACAATTATGTGGTTTTGTTTCATTTAAACATTGTATACTTTTTTCTTGATTTACCCTAAAAGAATGGAAGTGAAATGTGACAACATGCTCCAATAGGTGATTAAAATATGACAGATTAAAATATTATCTGATCTAATAGGCTATATATAAAAAAAGACAAACTAAAACATTTAGTCAATAAAATACAATTATTAACTTTTTCATATAAAACAATGGCCTTTTTTAATAATTAAAAATAAAGTAATTTTTGAGTTTGACAACCAACACACCACACTGAACATTCTGAACATTGACTCTCAGTCTTTATTCACATTTTCTCATGATTTCTCAATAGAATTCATAAAAATATAGAATAGAATAGAATAGAATAGAATAGTTCTAATAATGATTCATTGTAAAGCAGTGACAACATGCTCCACCTGCACAACTGCTAGTGTATTCTGCTGTTAGATCAGCATTAAACAACTATCTCAACTGTTAAATAACAGATGGGCTATACGTTTAAAATAGTATCAGATTTGTCTAATTTTAAATAAACACAAAAACAGAGATGAAAAAAAATGAATTCTAGTAAGAAATTTACTTTTGCAATATGGTAAATAAATGTTCAGTGATATCTTCCAAAGATGTTTTAATTTTGGCGCAATTATTAGTGGCGTTTTCTTGCGGAGGCCAAGGGAAGCCAGGCTTCCTCACTTTTTCAGAATATAATCGTCATTTAATAAACACTTTTGTTTTCACAGTTTACGTAATCCTTCTGTCATCTCCTCATCGTCTCTCTTCATTCATTACTGAGTGTTTTATGATGTGTAAAACAGCGCCCCTATAAAAGTGACATGGTGAATGAGCGTTGAAAACATGGTACTGCACCCTATATCTGTGAGGAGGCCAGGCTGAGTTGGCATCCCTTGATAGAAAAAAAAAAGAATGATTAACCAATCAGGTGACGCTATTGTCACGACACTGCTCCCCTGTGATTGGTCAGGACAGTGTCAAGGGAAGCCATGAACTTGTTGGCATCAGGCCAATCACATCACGTTATCATCGTCAATGAATGAATGAATGAAATAGCGGAAGATTTGTGGTTTTGTGCCCATCTTTTTAATTCCTTTATTTATTGACCATACACTCAAAACAAAACAAAGACACATTTAAATGTAAGCCTTACAAACAACCTTTTCACACGTAAGTTTTTCAAGGCGACCGTTATTGATCGTAGTATCACTTTATGGTTCCCATGGAGACGCGTCTTTCATTGCTTGTCACACCGCAGGCACAATAGCGCTGAATGATCAGCTTTTATTTCCTTTTTTTATTCAAAATTTCACAAATTTATTAGCTATAGCAGGATATATCTGATATTCCGATTGTCAAATATGTGCAAGAGGATGTGTTTTGTTGTTCAAACACCTTTATAACAATCGCGTTAGTTGAGCTGTATGCGCAACATATTTTAGGTAACGTTATCTAGCTCAGGGGTGGGCAAACTTTTTGGCTCAAGGGCCACACTGGGTTTTAAAATTTGACAGAGGGCCGGCCCAGTAGCAGATTATGAAACACGATCTCATGAAAGTGCGTATCTATACCACGAATTTTATTTCTCGTGCCATTTATACGCCAAAAAATATTTTTTTGCATGCATATGCTGCGCACTGTAAACCGCTTGGTTAGGATTAGGGGTGCTGAGTGCGTGCCTATTACACGCCATTAAAGGGATAGTTCGGCCAAAAATGAAAATTCTGTCATCATTTACTCACCCTCAAGTTGTTTCAAACCTGTATGAATTTCTTTTTTCTGCTGAACACAAAAGAATATATTTTGTAAAATGTCGGTAACCAAACAGTTGATGCCCCACTGACTTCCATTGTAGGAAAAAAAAAAATACTATGGAAGTCAATGGGGTCCATCAACTGTTTGGTTACCGACATTTTACAAAATATATTCTTTTGTGTTCAGCAGAAAAAAGAAATTCATACAGGTTTGAAACAACTTGAGGGTGAGTAAATGATGACAGAATTTTCATTTTTTGGCCGAACTATCCCTTTAAGTGCGTATCATATGCACGCGAAAACTTCGTTTCATAAGAACTACAAATACAATTCGTCGTATTCGCACTTTCATGAGATCGGGCTGAGCAAACACATTTACGTTGTGGCAACGTCTGCGCGAAATTCAACAACTGAGAGACGACATTCTGACAATACATTTTTTTTATGCTAGATATATCCCATTTAGCATGTTATGTTTTGAGGTTAATTTTTAATTAGTCAGATGTTTGCTACATGGCAGACAGGGGAGCGTAACGTTAGTCGAAAGCCGGGCGATTAAGGAGGATACATCCACAAATCCAGAGAAGCAAAACTAAATAGCAGACAAATCAAAGGAAAAACTAAACATGTGTGCAAGCGGTTACCAAACATTTTTTTCTCTGTGAGTTTTCAAAAAAAGAAAAAAACATTAACGTGCACCAAGTCTATGCGCTTAAGTCGCGGTCTGTTTGGTTTCCATGGTGACGCGTCTAGCTTGTTACAACAGCGCTGAATGAATGATGATCTGCTTTTATGTCATTTTTCCTTTTTTACATTTGTTAGCTATGGCATGAAATATCTGATATTCCGATTGTCAAATATATGCAACGCAATATATATATATATATATAACGCAAAGTATTGCAAGAAAAAAGCTAAATGAATGCGATCTTTAGAATTTTTTTTAAATACTCGACGGGCCGGATTAAACAACCTAACGGGCCGTATGTGGCCCGCGGGCCGTAGTTTGCCCACCCCTAGCTGCTACGTGCTCAAAGTGTTGGATTGTAACAAGCGTAAGTCCCGGTAAGATGATGCTGGGCGCTCTAATAGTTAATCAAAATAGCAACATATACATGGTAACGTATGATTTTCTGCCCCCACCCCTTAAAACACACAGTTTAGAAGTTGTGTCTTAATTGGCTTCCTCAGAAATTTTCCCCACGCCACGCCAATGTTGATATGGCAAAGCTATGTGTGTGACAACTAGCCCCGCGTTAGTTTGTGCCTCGCTCACCTCTACAGAAGGTCAGCAATGGAGGACAGGTTATAAACAACGCAAGAATATACTGTTATCACGCAAAGAAAATGTTCACGCTGAGAGAGACTTTAGTAGCAAATATACACTTACCTCACACACAGCAAGAAAGAAACAACGATAGCCTAATAAAGAGCAGCCTAAGGCATGAGGTTTTGTCACTCTATGGAAAGTTTTAATGGCCAGATTCGTTTAATCGATAACCAATCGTACGATGTAACTTGCTATTATTAACAGATCATCAAAATGCAAATCGAAACTACAGTTGGACCTGTAACTTACAATAAATAGTTTCAGTTCTAGAAATAGTTACCGCCCTTCAGCTGGTGTTCGGACTATGTGCTTAATCTGCCTACCTCGCATGGCATGTCCTCAGTGCAAAACATCTGGTTAGATAAATGAAAGTAAAAATGCAGCAGGGCGAAAACATCTAATGAAGAGCTCAAAACATGAATTTAGCTTTCGCTTTCATCGAGAAAGTAGAGGACGGGTAATTTCACTGCTTAAATTGGCTGACAGAGAACACACACACACACACACACACACATAGGCTACTATTACAAAGGACCGTTTAGTATGTTCCCCAAAGCGATGTCCGACTCAGCCTCAGACAGACATAACCTACGTACCGTTTACCACCCGTCCTCTTCTCGGGTGTGGTTCGCCATTCGATTCATCACTTGGGTCAGAACTGAAAGTGTAAATTAAGCCGAGATTCCCAATAACAACTCAAGATCACGCCCTTTAGATTTAGCCAAGCCTACGTCCAACGTTGTTTTACGAGGGAGCAACGCCTATTAGTTTCCAAATCAGCACATCGCTCGTTTACATAAAAATATAGGATGGCACATGGAAATATAGGCTAAATATCGGGCAATCGAAACCTTTGCTAAACTAAACAGAACATTCGCTTTCAAGGCTGTCTCCAGTAACGTATATGTCTCCCCAGCACGAACACACAGTCAGACATAAACATTTTATAGAGGCGCTTAAAGTTATCAAACATGACTAGTAAAATAAATAATTATGGTTTTTGAAAGAAGGGTTTAGTCAATGAAAAGGGATCACGGGCACGTGCACATTATGTGTAATAATTAGATTCAGCTCATTAGATCAGTGACATGAAGTGGTGTGACAGATGAGATGAGATGACACTCTGTGAATGAGAAACTTTAGATTTCAGACTTGATATTTGTTTCAAAACATTTATTAAATCCTGTCTTTACAAAAAGGTAAAAACTGCACAAAACAGATTAGGAAAAATCTGGTAAAATCAGGCAGTATACAGTGCTATTTGCAGCAATTGCTGAACACCCGTGTAAACATTTGAATCTACTTCATTTGTTACAAGATATTGAGTTCATTTTGTCATGATGTTACGATCCAGATTTAGTTGTGTCTCTTGATACATTTAGAAATATTTATCAACATAAAATAAACTTAAGTAGAAACCTTAATGGCATAGGCTAATCGATCTCAGCATAAAGTCTACATTTGTAGTTCGTTGGAGAAACATGACGGTTGAATATACAGCACACTTGACTCTTGTTAAAGAGCCTCTCCTTCGAGTCTCACGACTTCTGGTTTATTTTCCACCCGGCAACCGGAATATAATGCAGATAGTGGCTTTATCCTTGATCCCGTGGTCAGAAAACTTGTCGGTGTCGTTGAGTTGTTTACTGGTGTAGAGTAATCGTAATCCAGAAGGGTCTGTGAGAATTCAATTAAATGTTAAGTTGTGGCATCAATAATAGTTCAATAATAATCCAGCGTTATTGTTTCTCAAAGTCGTCTATTCAAATCAGAATCACATTTAAGGACCAAATGGGTTTACATGTGCAAGGAATTTGTCTGTAGTGTTCGTACTTAGCGATAACAATAAAATACAACAACACAATAGCCCAATATTCATAAGAGAAACATTGTGAGGTAAGGTACGTGAGTAAAAGAGAGCTTTTAGTGGGTCAGTACCTGATGCCTCCTGTGGCAGTCTTTCAGCAAGTTTTTTTTTGAATTCCATCACTGTTGTGTTATTGAATTCTTCCTCCGAATTTGCGACGTCTATAGTTTTCCTCTCGTTTTGCATTCCGACCACAAACACTTGATATGTTCTCCCCATATCTCACAGACGCAAATAGCCTAAATCACACGGACTGATGTTACTTGAGTCATACTTTTTCTTTTCGATTGCATGTGAACGAAGCAAGTTTTGAAGGATTGCCCAATCGCGTCAAAGTGAAAGACAAACAAGGGATGGTAGAAAACCGAGCACACCCAACCTAAACTCATACATTTAAATAGCCCTCAGTTCAGCTGACGGTTTATCAGAAAGAGTGCAATTTCTAAGAAGTGTTTGGTAAACAGAAAGTAGGGCAGCTCATGTTATCTCGAAGACAACCGCACAGTCCTGAAGAATAAAGGATTCTTCATACCATTATGTAGAAGTCTATTATTTTTACACGACGATATATTTATTCTTTATCGTCAACTTTTATATTATATTTACAAAACTTTAATATTTCATGATTTATTAGAACACCCGCATGTCTGAGTGGTGGTTTCGCTTTCCTTTTTTCCAAACTGAAAGCGAACGCATTATTGGTTCACTTCATAAGTAACATATCGATCCCCTTCCCAACGTCCTCATTCATGCTTGTTGTCATTCTAGACGAACTGAAGAAGGAGCCTTCATCAAGATGGAAGACAACCAAAGCAGTGGACAGTACGACCTTAATGATACAACGCTGAAATTTGTCAGACGGAAAGACGACATTAGTAAGTTTTTTTGTAAATAATCTGTCAGATTAAAACAATACTTGGAGAAACGAAAAAGAGAAACTTTTGAAAAATTGTCGCCAGTGTACGTAAATAATAGAAGTAGCCTACACAAAACGTTGTGTTTTAGTGTTTTCAGTGCCACTGCTGATGCTGGTTTATGACCTTTTAGCTTTAGATGATGACCCCGACATTCTGAGAGCGGAAATGTCTTGTGGTCATGCTGTGTCCCCACAGTCACTAACTGCCTGGTGTCGAAGTTTGCTGGACCAGGTAGGTCAGAAATTCTCTATGTGGAGTTAAACGTAAAAAAATAATAATAAAAAAATAATAATAATAATGTAATAGTCTAATTATTATCATCATTTTAACATGATTGTGCCAGGTAACGCATGTTCGTGGATCAACATCCTTGTTGGTTAGGGAATTTTAGGGTCAGGTTTAGGGTGACGCTTAAGGGCAAGTTGATGACCTTGTTTGCCTCAGTTTTGTTGGTGTGCACAAACCTGTTAGACAGTAGACAATTAAATCTGAAACGAACCTTGTGCATTTTAATGCGACTGTGTTCCTATCTCCCTAAAGAAATCGTTCACAAGCTCTGAGTGTATCTGCTAAATGTCAGCTCTGGGTGAAAGAGTGTTATATGCTCTATCCTTGACAAAAAAGACCCTCTTTGAGAAGTGGTCTTTGTATCTCTAGATGTCTTTTCAGGCTTCACATTTGCTTCTCATGCAATCACATACGCATTCTTAACAATTATCAACAACTTGGAGGCAGAACTGGGCAGCCAGAAGATCGTGCCTGTACTTTCAGTTGGAATCTATAATCATTTTTGTTTTATTCTGTCCTTTCTAACAGGGTCAGTATAAGTTTTATTGCCCAGCTATCTTGCATGGCACAATAAAATGTGGTGCAGAGTGGCCATACTTGGAGGTCAGGAAATTGGCAGTGCTTAGTGATACAGAACAGGCTCATTTTGAAGAGAATATGGCTCTTCTGGCAGCAGCTGAGTACTGCGAGTTCAAATCAGTGAGTATAAATAACACTTCAATGCTCTCATGTATTTTTTATGTCTTCTGGATAATGTGAATTCAGTGACAATTAATGTACAATTAAATATGTCTCTGTATATTGAAAGTGTCCAAGCTGTGAGTCCTTCGTTGAGCGTGAAGACCTGGCCAACCTCTGCGTGAAATGCACTCTCTGCACAGCTGTGAACAAGAAGACCTACCAGTTCTGCTGGCAGTGTATGAGGGAATGGAAAGGAGCAGCTGCTAATTATATCCGCTGTAGTAATGAAAACTGTATCAACCCAGATGTTGACAAGCTAGCAAAGTGTAATAATATGAGGCTGTCTTATGTGAACAATGTAGAATGTCCTGCAATTCGTGCCTGCCCAACCTGCGGTCTCCTTTTAGAACACAATGGGTTCGCTTGCAAAAACCTTATGTGTAAGCGCTGCAAGGTGGAGTTTTGCTTCCTTTGCCTGAAGCTGAAGAGTATATGCAATCCAATCCGTGGGCCTTATGATGTTTGCTCAGTTGCAGAGCGGCAGACTGAAATTCCAGTTTGGAAGAGATAATGTGTTGGAGATATGACCAATCGACGTGAAACACATATGCTCTTTATGTCTTGCTCTTTAAACATATTTTTAATCGGTTCTTTACACTTATTCTTTTGACATGATGCACCATTGTCAAATAGACTATTTAAACAGCAGTTTATTTTTATAAAATGGTTTGGAATTTTGATTAATGCAGTGTACACCATGAAATAACCATGATTTTAAGTTTAAATAGACTTTCCATTTGAAATGTATCTATGTGATAAAAAAAAAATGTCTGATGTGTTCAAGGTATGAGGGATTGAACATGACAAAGACTGTATTTTCATGAAGTGCCATATAATGTTGTGTTGATCAAACAATACAAAATAAATTGCAAAGCTAAAGTGACTGAGCTGGTCCTACTTATAATTTCACCATTATTACAACCAATAAACTGTGTGCTTGCCGTGCTATACAGATCAGAGTACTGAAGATTTGAGCCTGCCATTGAAGAGAGGAGGAAGAGGATTATGAAGAGCAGGCTCATTTAGCACACTCTCAATTTATTTATTTAGGTTTGTGAAATCATAGCACCTCTCTGTCTCCGTTGTCATTTTATGATGTGACAGGCCTCCTCCTTCTCTGTCATGTTCGTGGACCAAAATGGTGTCCAATGGCTTATCAAAATGCATCAATATATTTTAATCACTGTCTATTTGCCTCTAATAGAATATGAAAGACTGGAAAAAGATCCTTTTAAGTTGCATGTAATTAACTTACGAGTGGCCCCTGTCTCTCATGAACTTACAAAGATTTTTACGCTTACAATACATTTACATTTACATTTATTCATTTAGCTGACGCTTTTATCCAAAGCGACTTACAATTGCTATATATGTCAGAGGTCGCACGCCTCTGGAGCAACTAGGGGGTTAAGTGTCTTGCTCAGGGACACATTGGTGTCTCACAGTGGATTCGAACCCGGGTCTCTCACACCAAAGGCATGTGTCTTATCCATTGTGCCACACCACCCCAAGGGTGGTGTGGCACAATACTACTTGCACAATACACAATACTACAATACTACTTGCATAGCTACTTACCACAGATAGCAATGCTTTTGGGCAATATACAGAAGAGATTGAGTAAGCCTACTATTTATGTGCATCTAAGGTAGTACTTGGGAAACCCTGAAGCAATCATTATGCACTCACCATTTCCATCAGTGAAAACGCTCTAAAAGTAGCCTATCGGCCTGTGAACAAGAGAATTTATTTGACAACAGAAGAGATGATGTAGACTCGTGTTCTTTTAAAACAGCGAAGACATGGATATGTTTCCAATAGGATGTTCCTGTCAAATTCATAGCCTCATGATGTCTTGAAAACACCTGGCAGTCATGAGACTCATCATCAAACTGAACAAACAGAAAGGCATTCCTTACGTCTTTGGAATTCTCTTGTTTATCAAGGAAACAAAAGGATTCATCAGTAGTTTCGTTTAAATGACAGGTATACAAATACTCTTTTGTCTTTTCACATGACAAATATGTGGAATTTCCCTTAACATTTCCAAAACATTTCTGATAATGTGAAATGTGCCAATAAAACTTAATAACAGTGTAATGGAAAAATTTGATTTCCATTGATCTTCAACATACACTCACCTAAAGGATTATTAGGAACACCTGTTCAGTTTCTCATTAATGCAATTATCTAATCAACCAATCACATGGCAGTTGCTTCAATGCATGTAGGGGTGTGGTCCTGGTCAAGACAATCTCCTGAACTCCAAACTGAATGTCAGAATGGGAAAGAAAGGTGATTTTAGCAATTTTGAGCGTGGCATGGTTGTTGGTGCCAGACGGGCCGGTCTGAGTATTTCACAGTCTGCTCAGTTACTGGGATTTTCACGCACAACCATTTCTAGGGTTTACAATAGAATGGTGTGAAAAGGGAAAAACATCCAGTATGCAGCAGTCCTGTGGGCGAAAATGCCTTGTTGATGCTAGAGGTCAGAGGAGAATGGGCCGACTGATTCAAGCTGATAGAAGAGCAACTTTGACTGAAATAATCACTCGTTACAACCGAGGTATGCAGCAAAGCATTTGTGAAGCCACAACACGCACAACCTTGAGGCGGATGGGCTACAACAGCAGAAGATCCCACCGGGTACCACTCATCTCCACTACAAATAGGAAAAAGAGGCTACAATTTGCACGAGCTCACCAAAATTGGACAGTTGAAGACTGGAAAAATGTTGCCTGGTCTGATGAGTCTCGATTTCTGTTGAGACATTCAGATGGTAGAGTCAGAATTTGGCGTAAACAGAATGAGAACATGGATCCATCATGCCTTGTTACCACTGTGCAGGCTGGTGGTGGTGGTGTAATGGTGTGGGGGATGTTTTCTTAGCACACTTTAGGCCCCTTAGTGCCAATTGGGCATCGTTTAAATGCCACGGCCTACCTGAGCATTGTTTCTGACCATGTCCATCCCTTTATGACCACCATGTACCCATCCTCTGATGGCTACTTCCAGCAGGATAATGCACCATGTCACAAAGCTCGAATCATTTCAAATTGGTTTCTTGAACATGTCAATGAGTTCACTGTACTAAAATGGCCCCCACAGTCACCAGATCTCAACCCAATAGAGCATCTTTGGGATGTGGTGGAACGGGAGCTCCGTGCCCTGGATGTGCATCCCACAAATCTCCATCAACTGCAAGATGCTATCCTATCAATATGGGCCAACATTTCTAAAGAATGCTTTCAGCACCTTGTTGAATCAATGCCACGTAGAATTAAGGCAGTTCTGAAGGCGAAAGGGGGTCAAACACAGTATTAGTATGGTGTTCCTAATAATCCTTTAGGTGAGTGTATATTGCAAAGTAATGTGTCACATGTCTATATTGTGGAATGTGAACAGGATATATGTACGTTTGTACATCTGTCTCCGTGCAGAGTGAGCCAGGATGGGGATAGCTGAAGAGTGACCTTCTGACCTCAGAGGTCAGGATGCATCTAAAATTTCCTGGTCCCAGTGTCAGAAGCAGTGATGAATAGGAGCATGTGCAAAAGTGTGTCAAAGTTAGTGGAAAACTACTAGGAAAAGCAACAGCTGAAGGAGAACTTGGTAAAGAATATGTTTTTTCTGTGTGTGTGTTTGTGTGTGTGTGTGTGTGTGTGTGTGTGAGAGAGTGAGTTTGTGTGTGTGTGTGTGTGTGTGTGTGTGTGTGTGTGTGTGTGTGTGTGTGTGTGTGTGTGTGTGTCCAGGCGCAGGTCCTTCATCAGATCTGGATATGGCCTGGATCCGGCGGACTGCGGTAAACCTTGGGATAAACAGAGAGACTAATATTAGCGTAGATGCCATTCTTCTTATGATGTAACGAGTACATCAGGATTTATGGGAAGTGTTCCCGGTTCCGGCTGACCTGATCTATGCAGCCTAATATGGAATTATAGAAGTCTATAATGTGTTATGTGAATGCTAGGTCAAAGAGATGTGACAGAGTGTGTCTGCTTCCCGGACAATGGTAGGAAGACTGTTCCAGAGTTTTGGTGCTAAATAGGAGAAGGATCTACCGCCAGCAGTCGATTTAGATATTCTAGGTATTATCAACTGGCCGGAGTTTTGAGATCGCAATAGACGTGAAGGACTATAATGCGTTAAGAGCTCGCTCAAGTACTGCGGAGCTAAACCATTTAGTGCTTTGTAAGTAATCAGCAATATTTTAAAATGTATGCGATGTTTAATAGGGAGCCAGTGCAGTGTTGACAGAACTGGGCTAATATGGTCATACTTCCTGGTTCTGGTAAGAACTCGAGCTGCTGCGTTTTGGACCAGCTGTAGTTTGTTTATTAAGTGTGCAGGGCAACCACCTATAATAGCATTACTATTGTACATAATCATGAAGGTCTCTAGAATCATCCAAACAAAACAAATCTTACAAGAAATCTATAGTTTTTTGTATACTAAGTCAAAAGTCCAAATGTCAACTATAGTTGCAAGTGGGCAAATGCCTTGTAAGTACATATCTCAGAGACCCCAGGCAACAAAATGTAATTTTGTAACAATTATTATTTTTATTTTTTAAACAAATGTAATTTTACTCAGTTTATTAATGTTTTTACTCCACATTTGGACATTTTACTCCACAAAATGTATATAAATTAATTAAAAAAATATTATCTAATTTTCTGATTATATCTATATTATAATTATAATCTGATAATCTCTAATAATATGATTAGAATCAAACCTGATCAGGATGTTACAAAGAGAAAAGTTGAAGTCTTTAGAGTTTATCATTTATTTAAAACATCTGTTTTTCATATAATTCTACAAATTTAAAGTGTGCTAACTTAATATCTGTCTATGTCTGTTCTGTGTTGTTTCTGATTTTGGGATCGTATATGGAATTACTACTGAAAGCATTCCTCTTCTCGTAGCAGGTTTCTCCTGTACGTTGATGGAGAACCTGAATGTATCTGATTCTGTGCACCACCGTACTCCCAGAGCTCTTTCAATTGGTAGATTGCTTTTGTTTAAATCTAAGTCCCCTACCTCTTTGGATCTTTCATTTTCTGGAAATGATAACAGGACTTCTCTGTTATTGCTCACCCACTTAGTCAAATTGAATCCACCTTTAGAGCACATAGATATCAGACTTCGTGATAGTTTGATTGCTGTCTCCTCAGAGGCGACCGATTTTAAGCAATCGTCCATGTAAAAGTTTTGGAGAATAGTATTGGCTGCTTCAGCTGTTTCCTCTGTTTTTCCATCCATTGGAGCCTTTCGCAAAGCGAAGCATGCACAACTGGGAGACGAGGTTGCCCCGAACAGGTGTACTGTCATCTTGTATTCCTCTGTAGGCTTACCTAGATCTCCTTCAGGCCACCACAAAAATCGCAAAAGATCTGAATCATAATCTGGGACTCTAACTTGGTAAAACATTGATTGAATATCTGCCATGATAGCAATTCGCCTTTGGCTAAGCCACACCCTAGAATGTAGATTGACCAATCACAGCGCAGCCAAGAACGAGCTCCCACAGAGCTCCGACACTTTTTCACAGCGCTCCATTGACTTTAACACAGGCGTCTCATATTTTTGGTCTCGGCAGGCTATTACCGTCGTAGTTTTATCAAAAATATGGTTAAACGTTGTGCCTGGGGCATTTGTAACACAGATACGCGTTTCCCAGAGAGGTTGGAGAGGGGGGTGTCCGTTTTTTTCCCTTCCCAAAACCGAAGTCAAATCCTGACAAGTGTCATCTTTTTGGATTAAACTGTGTGGACGTCCTCACAGTCAGCTAAACCCCTCAAGGATCAACAAGTACACTTTTGTGGTAAATGTTGCTTTTAACCTTACTGTGAAGTTATACTAGTTAGACAGTTTTATGCTGTTTTAGGTTATGATTTCGGTTCTCTACCCTAATTAAAGAAGAATCAAGGTGCTAGCAAGCAAGCTTAGCGATAGTTTAGTTATCACGTAAGTCAGGATTGTATGTTTTGACTAGCGGCTGGATGTCAGCTAACTTTGTTATTTAAGATACAAACACCTAACGTTAATGTTACAGACACGCTGTTGTGGTAGTTTTGAAGGTGACTAACGTTACCGCCACCGTGTTGCCCAGATGAAGTTGTCGGACGTAGCAACAGTAACTAAGGGGGGCGGGGCTTAGCCAAAGGTGAATTGGCTCTTGTCTGCATCGATTTAGCACACCAATGAGGGTATTGGTCAGGTCAGGTCCCTGCAACAGTTGATCATTCAGTGAGAAGCCCTGGTAGGTCACAGTGCAGTCAAAAACAACTCTGATTTTGTTCTTTTTCGGGTGATATATCCCATGATGTGGAATATACCACACTCTGTCCTTGCGTTTCAGTTGTTCTAAAGGCACTTTTTTAGCATAGCCTTTGTCAATTATGTCTGACATAAAAGCTTTATAGTCTTTGTGAAACTCTGGGTTCCTGCTGAGCTTCCTTTTGAGACTGATGGCTCTTTGTTCTGCTATACATCTGTTGTTGGGCAGCTTATCAGGATCAATCTTAAAAGGTAATTCAATACAGTAATGTCCATCTTTATACTGTACTGACTGCTCAACGCTCTGCATGAACTTTAGGTCTTCTTGTGACATTTCAGCTTTGTCACTATAATTACGTTAAGGGAAGTCTTCATTGAATTGCTCTACTAACAGCGTTTCAATGTCCACCACTGCAATCCTGTTCACTGTGAAACATGGAGTTCTGACCTGGTCCGATTCGGTGCTCACATCTGGTCGTAAAGGTCCATTCACTATCCATCCTAATGCCGTCCTAAGAGCATAAGGTCCGTTTCCTTCACTGTTTATTATTTGCCATGGTTCTATTGCCTTATGTACATTAGCGCCAATCAGTAGGCCTACTTCTGCATTGAGATGAGGAAGGGTAACTTGTCTCAAATAAGGCCATATTTCCAGGTCCTGTTGTTGAGGGATGTTTTCCTGTTTTACTGGAATCTCTTTCTGAGTGAACATTTTTGGAAGTTCTATGTAATCTTCGCTTTCTAAACCACTTATTTCCAGGTCTGACAGAATGTGACTATGAACAGGTTTTTCTTGTCCCATAGTACGAAGAAGAATCTCCGTCTTTCTGCCTCTCAAGTTTAACTTTCTCATTAAAGACTCTTTGACTCAAATGTTTGACTCAAAGACTCAAAATGTTGCAGAGCTTCCTTGATCAATGAAAGCATATGTCTTTACTATTTTGTCGCTTTTCTTGGACTTGATCTTGACTGGAACTATAGCAAGAATGCATTCACTGTTTCCGGCTCCAGTGTATCCACAAGTTTCATGGTCTATGGAAGTTGTTCTCTTGCTAGTTTTGTTCTCATCACAGCTGCTGGATGTGGGACTGTTCTCCTTTGTAATATGCAAAATACTTGGGTGCATCTTGGAACATTCTTGACAAATAAGTCTTTTCTTGCAGTCTCTGCTTAAGTGTCCTTGTGTGAGACATCCAAAGCACAGTCCTTTTGTTTTCAAAAACTCAATTTTATCTTTGTGTGCTTGTTCCTTATACTTGAAACAGGAATTCAAGGCATGATTCTTTTGACAGAACACGCATTTGACATGAACCGTTTTGTCAAATTGAGGTTTTGTTTCTTTCTTAGTCTCACTTTCTTTTTTCTGATCAGTACAGACACTTTTAACGAAACTACTTCCTTTAGTAGTAACCGTTTTGTTCTTAAAGTCAGAAGCTTTGCTTTTCTTCCCAGCATCAGCACTTACTATCTCCTGAATGTCTCCAAACAAGGGGTCATTTTTTACTTTGGCTTGACGGTCGATATATTGCACTAAGTCTGCAAACTAGCTCTTCTGCCCGTCCTTTCATGAATATCATACGCCACGTTTCTCCAGTTCTCTCTCATTTTGTATGGAAGCTTGGAGATGATAACCCTCAGGTTTGTAGGGTTGTCCATTTCTGCCATGTAATCTACATCTTGCATAGTGTTGCGGCATCCAATCAAGAAAAGAGCATATGCATTTAGCAAGATTACTGCAACATCATTACGGTGATGAACTCCCGTCTTCCGTTTTGATCTGAGGCCATTTTAGTGCCTTCTCAATGTACGCTGAAGCAATTTTGAGTTCATCACCGTAATGATGTTGCAGTAATCTTCTTGCCTCTTTATATCCATTTTCTGCACTCATATGTCCACAACTCCTTACCAGGTCTTGCGGTTCACCACTGGTATATTGCTCCAAATAGAACAGCTTGTCCTTGGCGTTCTCAGTTTTACTGTCTATGCTATTGTCAAAGGCTCGCATAAACGATCTGAAGTTAAGAGGATCACCAAGGAAGATTGGGACATCTCTTTGCGGTAGTTGGGACATATTTTGTTGCTTTACTAGCATTTGTGTGATCTCATTTTGTCTTTGCATTATTTGAAATAAATTGTCTTCTGAGCTTTTGGATTTTGGAAATTGTTGACTGGCATTATGAAGTCGAGTTTGTTCAGCTACAGGCCTTTCTTTTCTTCTGGTTGCAGCCTGAACATCAGAACTTTCATCATCAGGATCTTTCTTAAGTCCTGACCTCCTTTCATCCAATGCATGCTCTGGTTGAACATATTTTTGCACTGATTCAGCAGAATTTTCATGTTCATCAAAAACTTTCAGTTTTGCGTTAGAAACAGCAATTGCTGTCTGCAGTTCTAATTGCTCCAGTTTAGCTTTCAGGTTTTATCTCTTCTACCTGTAGAGCTTGTTTCTTTTTTAAAGCAGCAGCTTTTGCCAACAGAGCAGCTTTTTCAGCCTCTTCTTTCATTCGTAAAATAGAACTTGAACTGGTGGCTGATGATGCGCCAGAACTGTGTCCAGCTGATGAACCTGCTCTTCTCTTTTTCATTACTGCTTAAGCAACTTCAGAGACACTGTCACCTGGTACAATGTCATCATTTTTTGCAGCACTTTCATCCTTTACATGTTAAATCCACTGTTCAGTAGCAATAACAAAATTCCTGATTTTTGATGATTTTGGCTCAAACCAGATATGCTGATCATCTTCCTTTTCATCATCCAGCAAAAGCTCTTGAACATTTTCATTCAACTCAATGAACTCCTGATACAATTTGGTGAGTGTTATAAGAACTTCTTGTTCTATTCTTTCAACATTGGCATCATTTTCTTTTAATTTGTCGATTTCTTTCATTTGAATGGAAAGTTGAGCCATTTTTGACTTTCTCAAATTAATGAGTCTGTTCAAACGCTCCTCCTGCGCTTTATGCATGTACTTGAACACCCTCTTGTGGCCATCTTTATCTGAGTCGGCAATTTCTTCTACGTCAAAAATCAATGAATTGAAAAAAGTAACAACAAAATTACCTTTTAAATTGTATTACGAGTCCAGTTTCAATTTGAAGAAACAAGTTTAAATGTCTATACATCCAAATAGTCCAGACCGGGAAATCCGCGCATCTCGTGGTTTAGGTTACTTTCAGTTTCGTCCGTCGCAATAATCTCAAACTCGCAGTTTTTTCCGGTCATACAACATGGACTGTGTTCATGATCCTTGAAAATCCTTTTCGGTGACCATTGCAACATCAATCCTGGCAAACCGATTTCCACTTCACGCAATTCCAATGTGAAGAAGACTTTTGACTAAAATGTAATGGCAATCTGAGCCGTTTTTCGTTCTTCGCCATTTCCACAAGGGTGTAGCACAAAGGATTTGACGCGTGAATCCATAATTTGTCTTGTAAACTTTACTTTTCCGTTGTCAGGTTACATTTTAAGAGAAATCAAAAACAAAACAAAAAGATTATACACTTATTCACGTTCCAATAACATGAATTCGATCCTTTTCACAGTCAAAAGACTGTAGCACTAACCCTTTCTTCTTCCTTATTCTTCTACAAAAAATTACACGTACGGAGCACGTGAAGCTAGTCAAAATCTCGCGATACAATACAAATAACACAAAATATGCATTTATCAAAAAACATAATCACTCTTAATATAAAGAAAAAATATGACAAAATTATTAATGTAGTTATGGCTCTAACATCAGATATTCTGTCAGCATAGGGTTGCAAAAAGGTGAAAATAAAAGAGCTGGATCTATTTGCAAGCAGTTTTCTTTAATCAAAGTAAACTCAAAATTACACTTCTTTAGGGCAATCTGGAAACAAAAACATGGGAAACAGAACAACACCTATTGTGAGACGAAAACTGACAAAGAGCAACTGAAAATAAGCACTATATATACCGAAACAAACACTAGGGACTAAACAAGGTAATTAACTAGGCACTGGTGTGACATGAGGGCAAATCAAAAACTATGGTAACTGATGAACTAACACAAAGGAAACATGATCAAACACAGAAAACAGTGAAAATAATACAAGATAGCAATCCAAACCAAACTCAAACCCAGAACAGACATTACATTTTGTTTTTTAAAATAATTGATTATAAATCTCGACTGTGTAGGAACTGACGCATATTTTATTCACCCTTTTTGCGCACACCTTTGAAAAAGTCATATTTCACCTATTATCAGTGACCCAGTCTTAGTTAATTTTCCTTTCTGTAAAATGCATCTTCATATCCTCAAAAACAATCTCCTAAGATACAGTATATTAAATGAGATGGAGACCCATACATGGAGACATTCTGGAACAAGCACGTTTACACATTCTTTTTATTTCTATAACATGTCTCTATGTTTTCCATTCGAAACAAAAAAAAATGTATTAAAGGAACACTTCGACTTTTTGGGACTTTGGGACTAAATAGTTCCCAGTATTTAAATGTTTAAAAAATGTCTGTGTCTCATATGACCTTGTTATTTGTACACACTGTGACTATACAAATCACAACATGTAAATAGGAAAATGTTGCCGTTATTTTGTCACTTATCGGGATTAGTATGCTAGCTGTAGCCATTTACATCCAGTCTTTGTGCTAAGCTAGGCTAGCGGTGGGTGCGTCAAACAGACTTACAGCACGCACGGAGATGAAAAAGGTATGTATGGACTTATCTAACTCTGGGGGATACGGTGAATAAGCTAAAGTCCCAAAAAGTCGAAGTGTTCCTTTAAATTTTACAAAACAAAATTGGAGCCATCCAATGACATAATGGCAAAAAAGCAACAGTTTATAATGGTTATTCAGTAGCAGAACTCTGACTGGATCTGGTCTGTGCTGAGGTTCTACCCTGCAGTTGAGAGTTATTATGTTTCTGGAGGAGAAAGAAAAAGAATGAAAGGTAAAATTATACTACACTCAGCCCTTTTAATATCAAATGCAGCTGATGAAGAACTTAAAATATCTGACAATGTTTCATGTTTTTAGCATGCCAGCAGCTTGTTGTTAGTCATTTCACACAAAAAGAGGGGGTTTACATTTAATTTTTTAAGTTCACAGCAACAAAAAACAGCACATTTAATTCAGAGGGTCATAAAGGGGTTGAAAACGGTCAAGTAAACCAAATGACCCCATTAGCTCTTTCCCCACCATTGACTGAATTTTCCGGCTTTCCGTGTTTTCACTGTTATGCGGTAGGGGGTGCCATTACCCATCTTCTGAAAGAATACTAAATCTCCTGATCAAAATATGTGCGAAGATGATGCAAAAACAAGCAATGTAATATAATAATATAATAATCATATGCATATGTAAAATAGTGTTATCATCAATATTAAATCAAAACTGCCTAATGTTACTGAATTAAATGTCGACCCAGGATGAGCCACAGGACTGTGAATCTTTGAGGTGTTGATGATCTACTCCAACCTGTGTTTTGATCATCGTTCTGAATCCGATCCAAAAACTTTTTGGTTTTTGGAGGGGTTTTTTTCTTCCAAAAACTCTTTTTTGCTCAAAATGTTGCTTTTTTTATGAAACTTACCCACATTCAAGTGTTGATAAAAAAAAAAAAAGAATGCTTGCGTTTTTTTATGTTTAAAAGCAAAGGCTCTGTTCTTTCTTTTGATATATTGTATGTTCATACAAAAAAATATTATGAGGGTCATAAAAATTTTGTGAAAATGGTCAAAAACGCTAGCGGGGAAAGAGTTATGCATTTCCCTATAGACTAGATTAAGTATTGAGTCATGTACAAGAAAATAACTTTAAATAAGCATTTATTTTACAAGTAAATAAGGTGCATTTAATTTGTATAAATTGTGCCATACCTCCAAGTTTTGGTAATGCTGCAGGCTACTGCAGTGAATTATTCTAGCAGGTTCCACATGATCAAAGAACAGAGAGCAGAGTTTGCAAAAGAAAACTGTCTTGGGCACCACAAATTCAACCCCTGAGAAAGACAGATGACAAAAAATTAGAGACATAATTATGTGATCACTGCGATTTAATGACCAACCTCAATCTGTCCAAAAAAGTCTCATCACAGAACAACTTACTAGAAATAGACACAAAAAGAAAGGAAAAAGCTTTCTATTTTTTCAAACAAATATTTACATTGTAAGAGATAGTTCACCCAAAAATCAAAAGCAATAGATAGTGACTGATGAGAGGGTGCTTTCACACTGGGACTTTAGTTTAGAACGGGGCTCAGATAGCATGAAAAATCGCTAATGTGAACGCTGTCATGTGGACCCGGGAGCGCACTGGGGTACCGAGCCCCAGACTACCTGGAGGAGCTGGTCTGAATTCGGTTGCTCCCGAACCGTGCCGCGGTTCGCGTGAATGTGAAAGCAACACGGACAGACTCGGGTGCGCACTTGTTCAGGAAGAAAAGGAACTTGCGCATGCGTTTTAGCTGATTATTATGATGTATTTAGTTAAAGAAAACACATGTAAGGGATGACAGTGTTGATGATTTACCTTGGATGCGAGCGAGAGTGAGCCTGCGGTGTATTCGCGCATAGCGCGTTGAATCAGGGCAACAAATGAATGGAAATCCACTGTCTCCTCAAGTGTGCGTTTGCAATCAGCAAAAAGCCAAACACGACACACAGTAAACCTGTTGTTCACTAGCACCAAATTAATAACAAACATAATATATTGGACCGCGTTCTGTTTTCTATCATGCGCCGTGCACGTTTGCGATGATGTAAGATGCACGCAGACGCACAGGGTTCGATAGAATAAAGTTGAGTGTGAAACCAGACCAACGCTGCGGGGGGCGCCGGGAGCAAACAGGTGTTTTTAGCCCCCAACGACACTGGGCTCGTTTTCTGCGGCCCGAGTATGTTTGTGTTTAGTTCTGTCCAGTTGTCTGTTGTTGTTGCGTTATGTTGGTGATTTTGTCCTGTTCATTTACCTTGTTCTGTCAGGTTGTTTAATAAAAGACTGTTGAAGCTAGATCCTGCTTCCTCACTGCTGCATCCTGCATTTTGACCTTATCAGGGACATGGCTTGGAAGAGTTAAGATATAATACCATAACAATAAATAAGTTATAATATAGTTATTTTTAACCTTTAATAATACCAGCTGATAGGGCTCTCTGTATGTTTACAGCATTATGTGAGATATATTTTTTCTTGAGAAAAATGAACATCTAGGCTATCTACTGTAGCCTACCTAATATTTATCCAAATGAGTCAATATTGAATCAAGATTGAAATCAAATCCCAAGAATTGAATTGAAATAATTTGTGTTAAGCAATAATACAAACAGTAGCCTACCAGTCATTGTACCATGTAAACATTATAACATGTTGTCAGTAAACTTAATAAAAATGAAAATTTGATACGGGCACATGCCTATTTAAGATGTACATTATATTGGTTAAAGTTATTTAATTTTGCCAAGATTTACAAAGTGACATTGTAAACTGTGAACAAGTAAGAAATAATTTCTCCATTTCGCTGAACCATTTTCTCATCAGCTCTTTAAGTGAATGAATGATGACTTTTCAATGGCAACTGACAACAGTCCAAACAAATACTGTTTAGCTGGTGGGCATTTCAATATCTGACATGTAAAACGAGGACTTTAAAACTGCTCTGAGCGGAATAAATGTGTAAGGTAACTGTTAATCTACCACGGCCAGCTCTTACTGCTTTTCATCTACATGTTTCTAGTACTGGGAGAACAAATTAAAAAAGTCATAAAACGTATTTTATCTGTGAACTAAAACGTGCTAAATTTTCAAATAGATCAGGGGCTTAAGTCCCTGAAGTCCACCTTGCAACACCACTGGTCTCCATCCACTTTCATTTTATTTTATTTTTGGGTGAACAACGTTAACAGACTGACTGATGCAAATGAACTGAAAAGCCCATGTTCACCACATGTTTGTCATTCGTGGAGTTCTCTTACCAGTGGGGTTGTCTGGGCTGAATGGGGCCGAGAGAAAGCCTTCAGTCGCAAGGGAAGTAAAACAGGCTTTCTTAGCCTCTGGTTCATGCTTTGGTTCAGGGTCTTGTCTGCGTTTACACACTTCTGAAAATAACAACAGACATTCACAAAGGAATCTGTAAGAGAATGCCATGCCATCAACAAATGTTAATAGATCTTAGTTTGGTGCTTTATAGAATTTTTGCCTTAAATGAAAATGAGCATGTGAGCAACAAATACAGCCTGTTGACTATAATATGCTGCTTGGTGTTGATCATACATACAGTAAATGTACAATTCAACGTATAGCACTTCAGTGAATGAATAAGGCATTTATATAGCACTTTATTATGTACTGCTGTACATCCAAAGTGCATTACAATCATATCAGGGGTCTCCCTGCACACACCACCAGTGTGCAGAATCTACCTTGTCGATGTGACGGCAGCCACGGTACAATGGCACCAGTGTGTTAACCACTCACCAGCTATAGTTGGAGAGGAAAGAGAGCTATTGAGCAACCAGGACACTGGGGTTACACCCAGGGTTCGAATTATGATTGAATCTTTGTGGGGGTCTCTTTAAAAAAAGAAAAAAAAGTAGCCTATGAGCAGGCGCGGTGTAGCTTACTAATGTAAATAAAAATGTTTAATAAAAAAGCGTTGCTAACACAATTCAATTTAAATAGTGCATTTGGTTTAATGAGGTCTAATGTTAGTGGACATTTACATTTACATTTAGTCATTTAGCAGACGCTTTTATCCAAAGCGACTTACAAATCAGGACTAAATTAAGCGAGTCATCAAGAAGAGGCAAAAGACAACAACAACGCAAGAAGTGTTCAGAATACGAAGTTCAGGCATTATTCAGAGTAGCATAAGCATGATAAGTGGGATTTTAAGGGAAAGGTTTTTTTTATTTTATTTTTTTTTTTTTTTTTTATTTTTTTTTTTTTTTTTTTATGAGTTTAGGTGCTCATGGAAGAGATGGGTTTTCAGCTGTTTTTTGAATGTTGTCAGGGATTCAGCATTCCGGATGAGGGTGGGGAGAGTGTTCCACCAGCATGGAACTGTGAATGAGAATGATCTGGAAAGTGATCTTGTGGCTTTCTGTGATGGAACCACGAGACGTCGCTTGTTGATTGATCGTAGGCGTCTGGTGGGGATGTAGGCTCGTAGGAGTGAGTGAAGGTAGGAGGGAGCTGAGCCTGTGATAGATCTGTAAGCAAGCGTCAATGCCTTGAACTTGATGCGAGCAGCGAGAGGTAGCCAGTGCAGAGAGATTAACAGAGGGGTGACGTGGGCCCTCTTGGGCTCGTTGAAGACAAGACGAGCTGCAGCATTCTGGATCATCTGAAGAGGTTTGGTAGCACATGCTGGAAGTCCGGCCAGAAGAGCATTGCAGTAGTCAAGCCTAGAAATGACCAGGGCCTGGACGAGGAGTTGTGTTGCGTGCTCAGTTAGGAAAGGCCTGATCTTCCTGATGTTGTGCAGCGCAAACCTGCATGATCGAGCTGTCTTTGAAATGTGATCTGTGAAGGTCAGCTGGTCATCAAACGTTACTCCCAGATTTCTGACCGACCTTGATGGTGTGATTGATGATGAATCAAGCTGGATGGTGAAGTCGTGCTGTAGAGACGGATTGGCAGGGAGGACGAGCAGCTCAGTCTTTGCCAGGTTGAGCTGCAGGTGATGTTCCTTCATCCATGTGGAGATGTCTGCCAGACAGCTCGAGACCCGTGCAGCTACTGTGGGATCATCTGGTCGAAATGAGAGGAAGAGTTGTGTGTCATCAGCATAGCAGTGGTAGGAGAAACCATGTGCCTGTATGATGTGTCCCAGTGATGTAGTGTAGATGGAGAAGAGGAGGGGACCGAGAACTGAACCCTGGGGAACCCCTGTGGTCAGTTGATGTGCTCTGGATACCTCGCCTCTCCATGCGACTTTGAAGGACCTACCTGTGAGATAGGATTCAAACCAGTCGAGTGAAGTTCCTGTGATGCCCAGTGATGAGAGGCTGGACATAAGGATCTGATGGTTCACGGTGTCGAAGGCAGCAGACAGATCAAGGAGAATGAGGAGTGAAGATTTGGAAGCAGCTTTTGCAATCCGTAGGGCTTCTGTGACCGACAGTAATGCAGTCTCAGTTGAATGCCCTTTCTTGAAGCCAGATTGGTTGACATCCAGCTGGTTGTTTAGAGACAAGAAGGATGTTACTTGGTTGAAAACAGCTCTTTCAAGTGTTTTTGCAATGAATGGTAGGAGAGAGATGGGTCTGTAATTCTCTACAAAAGATGTGTTTAGCGTTGGTTTTTTAAGCAGTGGAGTGACCCGAGCCTGCTTGAATGCTGTAGGGAAGGTGCCAGTATGGAGGGATGAGTTGATGATGTGTGTGAGTGCTGGTAGAAGTGTGGGAGAGATGGCTTGTAGAAGGTGTGAGGGGATGGGGTCTAGAGGGCAGGTGGTAGGGTGACTGGAGAGGAGAAGTGTAGATACTTCTTCCTCTGTTAGCGGCGAAAAGGAGGACAGAGGGGTATTGGCTGTGGAAGGGGTCGGTCTGGGTTCCTGTGTGTGTGGAGCTGAGAATTGACTGCTGATAGTTGTTGTTTTGTTGGTGAAGAAGTTTGCAAAATCATCGGCAGTTAAGGAGGAGGAGGGTGGTGGTGGAGGTGGACAGAGGAGTGAGTTGAATGTCTTGAAGAGTAGTCGTGCGTTGGAGGAGCTGTTGATCTTGTTGTGGAAATAAGAAGATTTTGCAGCATGAACATCAGCAGAAAAGGACGAGAGGAGAGATTTATACATACTCAGGTCAGATGAGTCTTTTGATTTGCGCCATTTCCTCTCCGCTGCCCTGAGTTCGGTCCGGTGTTCACGAAGAACCTCAGATAGCCAGGGGTTAGAAGGAGTAGCGCGTGCTGGCCTGGAGGAGAGAGGGCAGATTTTGTCTAGAGTAGAGGTTAGTGTGGAGCATAGGGTATCCGTTGCAGTATTCACATCCAGAGATGAGAATTGTGAGGGTGGGGGAAGAGAAGAAGACACGGCAGAGGAGAGGTGGGAGGGGGAAAGTGAGCGTAGGTTTCGCCTGAGGGTGACTGGTGGTGGGGTTGGTGGCGCAGGGGTAGCGAGTTGTAGACTGAAGGTGATGAGGAAATGATCTGAAACATGGAGAGGCCTCACCAAAATGTTGTCTGTGATGCAGTTGCGTGTGTAGACCAGGTCCAGTTGGTTGCCTGATTTGTGAGTACCTGTGGTGATGTGTCGTTTGAGATCGAAGGAGGCTAGTAGAGAGGTGAAGTCTGTTGCATGTGGTTTTTCGAGATGAATGTTGAAGTCACCGAAGACTAGAAGTGGGGTGCCGTCCTCAGGGAAAGAGGACAGCAGCACATCCAGCTCCTCTACGAAGTTACCCAGCTGACCTGGGGGGCGATAAATTACTACAATATGGATCTTACTGGGAGTTGTAAGTGTGATAGCATGATATTCAAATGAATTGTTGTTGCATAGAGAAGAGAGCGCTGAGTATTTCCAATTGTTGGAAACGAGAAGCCCTGTCCCGCCACCCCTCCCAGACTGGCGAGGGGAGTGAGAAAAGGAGAAATTGCTAGAGAGAGCAGCGGGGGTTGCTGAGTCTTCAGGACGAATCCAGGTCTCAGTCAAGCCCAGGATACTGAGAGTAGAATGAGATGCAAAGGCTGGAATGAAGTCAGCTTTGTTGACTGCTGACTGACAATTCCATAGACCCACGGAAAGAGAGAGAGGAGTGTGTGAGGATGAGAGAATGGGACGCAGATTAGTAGTATCGCGCTGCCTTGTGCGCGTGATGAAAGGGCGTTGTCGAACGATAACAGGAATGTGTTGAAAACACATGCTGATTCGGGAGAAAGATAAGATAAGAAGTGGAAAGGGAAAAGGCGAATTTTAAGTGCCTTTCTGGTGTCCCTGCTCGGTGGAGTCGCGCAGGTAGAGTCGATGGTCTTTACCCGAGTCGGTCTGAACACGAGGAGGCTGAACACGAGAGCTGAACGCTTCCGCTGACGCTTCCGCGACAGCGCGCAAAATACACAGATATACAGAAGAATGCTTTCACCGCTTGAGTGAGTACAGCTGGTTCGGTCTTGCAATTAAGTGGATAACGCGATAATGGGCCAACTTTCGCTTTGAAAGTGCTAGGAGCAGAGGCTTAAAGTGCAAATTAGGCTTTAACAATAATAATTTTCACTCGCGGCTGTTTGTTTAATGTGGCAACGCGTCCAACTAAAATACACAATTATGTGAAGTTAAAAATATAAGGGAAGCTGAGAATCGAAGATGGGCTTACCTTGACTACAAAGCAACGCTGACAATAACAAGAGAGCAGAGTATTCCAGAAAACACACAGTTGCGCGTTTCAGTCGAGCCTCTTGTTGCTCGCTTGTTCTGGAGTGGAGAGAATTTTCACATGAATAAATAAACAGATCCGAGAGTACTAAGTGTGTATTTAAGTGCTCCAGTGGTAGAACTTCTGGCAAGCGTGTCAGAGGTTCTGGATTCTAATCCGCATTCGTATAGTTTTTTTTTTTTTTTTTTTCATCAAAATCGATTATGTTTATCGGTGGTTGTATATCAGGCAAGGACGAGTTTGTGTGCATTTTGTTTTGTAAGAGTCTCCACAACGGATTGAAGCGCGCGTCTGAGTGAAGACTGTGCGCGAGCCACAAACAAACACTGTATCCGCGCCACTGATCGCAGTGGCAACGAGCACTTTGTTCACTTGATTTAAAAAACACAGGGAGTCAGGACCTCAGTTTAATGTCTTATCCAAAGAAAGGAGCTTTTTTTGACAGTATAGTGTCCCCGTCACTCTACTGTCTCTACACACAGACCACAGTGTGAGCGCCCCCTGCTGGCCTCACTAACACCTCCTCCAGCAGCAACCTGGTTTTCCCAGGACTCTGTCTCCCATCCAGACACTAACCAGACTCAGCCCTGCTTAGCTTCAGTGAGCAACTGGTCTTGGGCTGAAGGGTAATATGGCTGTGGCTTTCCCTATACATATTTTTCCAAATACAATAGTGCCACAAAAGTTCCCCAACCAGGAAGCCAAAGTCAACAGTGGCAAAGAAAAACTCCCTAAGAACATGACCTCTGGATTCTTTGTAGGTTCTTTAGAATCTCTTTTTTAATTGCAAAGAAATAATCTTAATTTTTATAAAAACATTGCCAGAGGTAGGTAGTAACGAAGTACATTTACTCCATTACATTTACTTGAGAACAGTTTTTGGATACTCTACCTACCTCTGAACATTGCTAGTAAATTAAACAATTTACTCATAAAACTGAGGATAGAATGAAATCCAGAATTAATGTTAAATTGTCATTTGGCTTCTCCATCCTTACCTTCCAGTTGTGGTTTATTATGAGCTCCACCACACTGTTGAAAAAGAAAGTCAGAGGAAAAATATGGAAAGGATTAAAAAAAATCACTATTTGCAGTCATTCAATACTGTATATCACTTCCACTCCGCTTAACAAATGTTTCAGCATAACTGCAACAAAACTGCATAATTGTTAAATGATAAATCAATTCAAATTCCATCACCTCTGCTCTGTCAGCTTCTCCTGGTTCTCCTGGTTCTGCAGTTTTCATTTTGGGCTCTTCTTTCACATCCTCCACCAATGGATCTGATGAAGATATTAAAGCACGAAGATCAGAAACGGCTGATATTACATATAAAACATGGTTTGAAATAACTCCCAACAGGATTATGTTTAGTTCTGTCATGAGAACTCTAGGAATGATTGGCATGGTAATTGGGTATGACAATGTTGTATGTTTGGTCTTGACGGAATAGATCTGCTACGCTACTGCGGGAGAGCAAGTACGGGACTTGCTACTGCCAATACATACACGACACGCTGCTGTGAGCAAGTAAGACATGCTGCTGCTCGACAATATAGCATACATGAATTACTCCCCAACAGAGCAGGTGACATGACATTTGACAATACAATACAAGCAGAGTGTAATGTATGTCAGAAAATCCCCCACCCCCAGCAGATCTACCGCCAAAACATATGTACTGCTGCTTCTCTGAAGAGCCATAGGAGCGTGTGTATGCTAGCTAATTGGGCCTGGCCCTTTAGTTTTGAGTATGAGAAATGTGGCATATGCTTGATCTTGGCGGATTAACCATAGGTATTGACTGTATTGGTATGACTTACCAATGTGGTATTTTACTTATGTGCCTACATACCAGTGTATACATGCCACGAAGCTAAGAAATTTGGGCCATAAGGCTTTGTTTTAGTGGCCTATTAGACTATGTGTGCCTGGGCCTGCTTTACCGAATGGCTTAACTCTAGTGGCCTATGACTATGAGCCAAAAGCTCAAACATATTCAATTAGAACACGCATTATGTTTGGCTTTAACAAATCGTAACACGTTACAGGCTAATAGAGATGAGAAAAGAAACCCCCCACAACCACCTGAGCAAATAGTATGATAATTTAGCATCATTTGATTCAAACTCTCTATACTCATATTTGTAAATGTGGAGTCATTTGGACAACGTATAAATAATGGAGTATGACTAAGATTTATTCAGCTGAACCGAGCTTGAAAACACACCAGCAATTAAAAATATCAGCCTGGAAAAGTGTTGTTGGAAGTTGGTAAATAAAGTAATAAAGCCCCAGTTAAATGGCTATACGTTTTCTCATGTCTACTATGCCTAGCCGCAATAACCTTACGTAAAAAAGGCTTGCTGCTGCTATATCTTAATATGCATCTCTGCTGCTGTATGCTAGTATTTAACTCCTGCATCGAAAGTAAGACTGTAAAACACCTTTCTTAAATAAGGCATTGTTTGATGTGTCGTAGATAAAGTAAAGATTAATATTTTAAACATGAATGCCCATCCCGGTTCTGGAACAAAGAAGTTCCCAGAATTTAGTGATTGTGCTTAATGCAGATGCTGTATAGCAGTTTCCACCAAGAGAATAGAAATGTACCACGAACATTAGATTTACGAATCATTATTTTACGATATTTGGAAAAGAACTCAGATATTTGGACTGACATTCTATTATATCTATTGTCTGAATTACACTGCTAAAGCTTTAATACTTGGCATATCATATCTGTCCCATGCAATGGTTATGTCAACAACACAATTTGAGAGTGAATCCCACATTGTCACTTCCTGAACTTCGCAGCCTGCAACCGAACTTTCTTTCCTCAGCACAGCATTTACACTTATTCAGTGCATGACATATAGCCGTGAGAGCGTGCAAAACTGCTCACTCATCTCAGCCTGTAGCGATCTCAGAAAGTGCTGCTACATCAGTGAGCTGTGCAAACTGCAATGAGTCTCCTATTTACACTCCTGTTGTTAAGCAAATACTTCTGCGTTCTAAGCAGTGAGTGATTCTGACTGATAACAAACACCTCTGATGGCCACCACTCATGATCAACGACATGTCCATGATTGAAAGGCCCACCGCTGCAAAACGTGCCGCAAACAAAAATGACTGATGTTCTCCAGAGCGCAAATAACACACACATACCTGGTGGAGCGTTTGCCAAAATGATACAGCATCACTGTGGTGCTCTTGCTTTTCAGTTGAGAAATACATGGAAACTGCCTTGGCACGCTTTAGGTAAATTGAAATGACAATTATGTGGGCAGTTTATTTATTTATTTTATTTATTCATTTATTTGACATGGACATTGCAATTAAACATAGTACAAAACAAGTTTGTAACTGATGCTATGCAAAAAGAGTTTATAGCTAGTGCTAATTTTAAACTCCAGTCCCTGGTTGGGCCTTTACACTACAACATTTCCTATTTCATCATAAAAACGTATCTATAGACACACCATATAAATCACTTACATACACAAACTAGCTATTTACAAATGGGTACATTCACATGAGTTCCACAACTTTGCACTTTTATATGAAAAAGCAGACTGACCAAATGAAGTCTTACGGTACGGAACTATACAGTTGTTATTGATAGAGCCTCTGGTGACTCTGTTGATGCTTTGTCTCTGCATAAATGAACTGAGTGGCTCAGGTGCTATATTATTGAGACATTTGAAAGTTAGTTTGAGAAAACATAAATCACCAAAGCTTTCAAAGCTTAACAATTTATACTTCTGGAGAATATTGCAGTGATGGTAGCGGATTGGCTTCTTGTCCATAATCTTTATAGTTTGATTGTATAATGACCTGATGTGTTTAGTTGCTGAGAGCGTGGCCTGTGCCCATGCTGTCATGCAGTATGATATATGAGAGAATATCATAGCATGCATGTACAGGAGGGCGGCCTGGTTTGGAATGTATTGTCTAATTAGTTTGAAACAGTTTAGGTTGCTTTGTATAGTTTTTGAGATTTTCTTAAGATGTTTGTCAAATTTTAATTGGGGGTCAAGGATCAATCCAAGGTATTTAAAATCTGTTACCAATTTTATAGTTGTATCTTGCAAATTAATCAGAAAATTTTGTTCCACATTTTGTCTTTTAATAGAAAAACACATTGCTACAGTTTTAGTTGAATTTAGCACCAACTGATTTTGAATGAGCCATTGACTGACCTCAGCCATACAAGTGGTCAAAACCTCCGCTGACTGTTCCGGTGACTTAGCGGGTGCATAAAAAACAGCATCGTCCGCATAAAGTTGGCAATTTACATCTGGACAGATTTGTGGCAAATCATTTATAAAAAGACTAAACATCAAAGGTCCCAGTATAGAGCCCTGTGGTATGCCCCTTTGAATGCGTAAGAATGGTGAGTCTAATACAAAGGTATCCGACATTAGCATCATCGCTGTTCGTCCTGTAGTTATGAAATAGTATATGCCCAAATATAATTCTGCCGAAAATGCAGCTGCTCATGTACTTCGTATGTAAATAAGGTGAATACATTGTTTGCATTTTAAAAATGGTAATGTTTACATTTCATGATCGACTCATTAACCTACACATGGACTCAAATTAGCAAACACGAACAGCGTCTACTTAACCGCAACATCTGCTAGTGTTCTACTGCTGTTGATATTCGTTAACATTGCAATCTGATTTGTTATGCATGTTGCTGCTGTAAAATATTAGGAATTGCTGTAGCTCTGTTAGAAATGTAAATACAAACAAAAGCTTGTCTCTGTATCCTTACATTGCCTGCTTGCTGCTGCATAAATGTAAAATGCATATTTTCTAGCTGCTAATCCTAGTAATTCACTCTAAGCATTAATTCAGGTTGACATGACACATCAATTAGATCTCATGAATGGTTAGTTCATAAGGAATTGATGAAGCAGACTACGCAAAAAGCACAGTGATATAGCATAAAAACCCATGCACTTATCTTAGATGTTGGATTTCTGAAAGCGCACTGCACAGCTAAGGCAAATGCAACCCAAGTATTTGATGGTTGAGCGGCGAGCTTATTGGCTACTGATACGGCAGGAACCAATCAGCTGCGCCCTATAGATAACGATGTGATTATGAACAGGTGAGTAAAAAGACCTATTAGCCTGCGCCATCTAGAGTTTCATGCCAGAACTTTGTATTTATATATTTTCACACATTAATACAAATTTTGTTAATACATATAGAATATATTATTAGGCCCTTTTAATGAGTGTGGAGTCTTTTCATGATATACACCTGCATGTTTCTGACTTGTTGAAAGTTTCCTTAGTTAAATATACACTCCGGTGCCACAGCCATCATTGATGAGAACAATATGTGTGTGTCACGGGCGGTTGCGGCAATGATGAGATGAATAGGATCTGTGCACAGGCAGTTACAATTGTATTAAACACAAACTCAAAAACAAAACACTCAGAAAACTATGACTCAGAAACATGAACAGAACATCATGGTTACTGTTGTGACTTCTAATGGGAGCAAGAACACTACGGAGTTCACATCCTATCCGAAGGGGAGGTTGGTATCGTGGACAATACATCATATGGACTTACATCCGGGAAGAACCACACATGGAATAAAGTCCCTGTGGCAGGTCCTATCTGAAAAGGGAGGAACCACTACATACGCAGCGGGTTTCCCATTAGTGAAACTGTATCGTGGACAAAACATCATATGGCATTACCACCAGGGAATCACTACAGATGGGCATATGGCCTAGCTCCAGCATACAGGCTGACTGAAAGGCCATGCATCACGAGTACTGGAACTGGCGTTGAATTTTAAAGTTGAATTCGACTGCGGCAGAGTGCAGGAAAAATAAGATAGATCAGGACTATTCAATTCCATTCCTGGAAGGCCATGACCAGTAGAGTTCAGTTCTAATCATAATCAAACATACCTGCCTTTAATAATCAAGTAATCTTAAAGACCTGATTAGATGGTTCTGGTGTGTTTAATTAGGGTTGGAACTGAACTCTGCTGGTCATGGCCCTCCAGGAACAGAGCTCAATAGCCCTGAGATAGATCCAGGGTTTGCCGGTCTCAAAACTAACGTGCACGTTTTTAGCTCAGGAAAGGAAAAGGCGCCGTGTACAAGCAGAGTATCCGTCCAGGTGATCACAGCTTACTTGCTCATACCTGACAACACACAGGATTAAACTGGCTCAACCCGAATATTGTAAAATCTCGTAAAGTTATTAGGTGTCGTCCAGCCTGCCCTCTGCAGATGTCTGTTAGAGAGGTGCCATTGGTTAGCACCCAGGAGGATTCAACACTCCTCGAGGAGTGAGTTTGGAATCTGAGGGGACAGGGCACATTTCCTTGTGCCTGGTATGCCAATACAATAGCATCTATGATCCAGTGGGCCAACCAAAACAGACAAAGAGCTACTCAGAGCACCTGAAGCGGTCCAAGTAAATACCCAAGACGAGTACTGGAAACAGCAACAATAAGGCTGGGGCTTCCTTGTCTCGAGGCAGTTCTTACAAATTTACCACTTGATTTCAAAAAGGGGTAGTGGGAACTTTGGGCATGTAACACAGTTGGGGTCTCAGGATTATGCAAGAGTATGCTGGACCGAACTCAAGACATGTTTCGCTGACAGAGAACGCCTGCTGGTCCCACACCCTCTTGTTGGAAGTGAGTGCGGTCAGGAGTGCTAAGAGGGCCCTTAGCTTGCCTTAGCTTTGATTACTCAAAAGGAGCTCTCTGTAGGTCCAGCAAGACAACAGAGAGATACCATGAGGGAATAAGGCATTGTCTAGGAAGATTCAACCTCCTAGCACCTCTAAGGAACCTGATGATCAGGTTGTGCTTGCCTACCACAGAGGGTAATGCGAGGATTACTGGGTAGCAAACATCTATCTGCGCTTTGCTGAATCAACTGAAGATCAGCTGGACCACCTGGGAGTGGTGTCTACATTCTCTGTGGAGCTAGGATCAGCCAGTCGTCGAGATAATTGAGAATGCAAATGAACACTTCCCTTCCCTTAGCGGGCAAAGTTAAGTGACTTTCTTAAAGACACAAGGAGACATGGACAGCCTAACCCTCGAAGGCAAACAGTTAAAATTAGTTAACATGGGGAGTTAGTGTGTTCAACAAACTTGCATCCGATGTTAACTCCAAGTCGGGAATGCGTTCCTCAGATGAAATCCCCAATTGAGTGGATTCCTATTCAGTTGCCTGTTTTTTGCCTGCAGAGTTTTGCCGTTTAATTAGCTCCTGAGCAACACAATAAAGCTGCTGATAATACTGAATGGACCGTATATAGGGATGCTGTAACAGGCATTGTATTTCCATAGGTAGACGTGGATCAGCTGAAAGTCAGCTGATGTGACCAACCAGAATTTAACACTACGCTTGATTTGATGCGTTACCATGGCAACACTATTTAATATATCAAATCCTTTTGCAATTTCTTATCAGCCATGCCTTGATATTATTCTGACCAAGATTGACGCAATCTGGGTAAATGTAAGAGTATATTTTTACAGGCTGTTGATTTCATACAGCTCAAGTTTGATCTAAATCTCTCAATGCACTCAGAGGATATGAGACACTTCCTGTTTCCCATTTCTCTAAATAAATGTATTGCCTCACCATATCAAAGTCATTGGAGATATCAAATATCTGTTAGCAATTTTGTTGACAATCAGAAGAATCCCCCTAGAGCCTTCTCTTTTGGCTCTCAACGAAGGCAGTCGCATTTTCTTCCCCTCCTCTCCCGTATCTCCCCTGCTTTGCTGCTCTCGTCTCGTCTAGTCTACTGTCTTGTACTTTGAGAGACTCTCTCCGCACTGCTCTCCAAACTAAGAAATTATGGATTTGATCAACTGGTCTCTCAACGCAATTGACACCATCTTCTCGACGAGAAGCTTGGGTTCGGGGGAACCTGCCTGCCCTGCCGGAACGTTCGCAGCTAGCTGGAGAAGCTCACAGCTTTGCAAAGGCAAATGGATCGTTTCGGAGACCAAAATGGACCAGGAGCTGTGTAAATTGGAATGCGGCTACTCATCCCAAGACCAAACAACCCCAATCTTATCTGTTTTCGGCCCCCCTCAACCAGCACTGGCCCTGGCCAAGGCCGCTGTTGGAACAACAACTCCCCGGAATAGCACTGCAGCGAGACGCTCTTGCGTTCCTTCCCCCATTCCCCACTGACACCTGCTGATTGTTGACTCTGTCTGGGACCTGATCAAGGTTGACTCCATGGCAAATGCTGTGTATTGCTATGACATCATGCGGACTGAGGCACCTAGATTATGATGCCAGGCGTAGCGACTCTCCAGGCCTACACATACACAAACTCTTACATATATACAGGTATGCAATCACCCCCAAATCACCCCCCTAATTTTTTTCCTCAATGCTCTGTCTTCCTGTCCTGTCATATTGTAGGTATGTTTGTATGGACAGGTTGATGGCTAATTTCGCTGGTACTTGTGACTAAGTGACAATAAAAGGCTACTACTACTAGGAACCAAAACTGTAAGAGTTTGTGAGCATACCCAAAAATGTTTATATTTTTTTGTTAAAATAAATAAATAATACATTTATAAATATAAATAAAATAAAATACTCCATAGAAGAACAATAGGGTCCTAATTAACATAATGTAAGAGAAATAATAATAAATAAAAATATTTAGGCAGCCTACATCAGATTGACTGAATATGCAATAGCATGTTTTAACATCATTGTTCAATTGTATTTTTTAGAGACAGCTTTTGTTGAACACAAGAGAATCTCACATTAAATGCAAAAATTGTGAATCTACTCACTTTTCTGGTACAAAAGCAAGTAAGCTTCCCCAGACCTACATTGAAAAGATTAAAACTATGATCACTTTCATTCTCAGTTGATTAAGAAATGAACAGAGTAATTTGACGTTATTGGCACGTACCTTTTCAGTTTGCTCTCATCAGTCTGAAGGAAATCACAAGAACACAGTTGAATGATATTAAGCAACAGAAAACAGTGGTAATTTAAATATAAAATAATAACACATTACCTCTGTGACACGACTGTCATCAAAACAGTACCACTTGTTATCTGTAAAAGATTGGATGACAGCAGTGTAGTGACCGCCAAAACGGCTCCCTGTGTGGTTGATCACAGCATAGAGCGAATACTCATGCTCCTGAAACAACATAAAGCAGGTTATCACTAAACTTATGCCTTTTGGAAATATATTACAGTTGTCTGTATTTCATAGATTGTGTTCTCTAATCCTTACCATAGTAAAATAAAATAAAAGGGTTTATGGTGTAGTGTTTAGTGGAGTTACATACCTGAAGAGATAAATGAAGCGGAACATCCATCGGGCAATCATTTTTCACAAACCCATATCCATAGTCATACACAAACCTTTTGAGGTGCAAAGGCAGTATTGTTGGATATTCGTGTATTTCACAACTCTGTGTAAAAAAGTAATACAGTTTTGCTTTTTGTAAGGCAATTTCATTGCAAACCTGTAAAGCTGCTTTGGAAAAACTTGTATTGTGAAAAGCACTATACAAAGAAAATTGAATTGAATGCACCAGAGAAAATGGGGCGCCACTGAAAATGTGAGACAAGTGTCATTTGAACGCTATTCAGAAGTATACTAGCTTTGAGAATTTGGCTCTTAAACATACATTGAACTTTGTATAGAAGTGCATCAGCAGCAAAAGTCCATTTTACCCATTCTGTATCTCTTTTCTCATCGCAAGTCTCACAGTACATCTGGTCATCTGCAACTAATTTTGTAGACTCAAAATATTTACTAACTCCATCTTCCTGAAATCAGAATAAAATGTTTTATTATGATCTGCACACAAACCCTCTTTTAACATATAATCGTGAATACAGAAAGTATTTGATTGAATTTTCCCTCACAAGTGTGAACGATCCATCTCTGATGATTACAGGAATCTGTAGGGACTTGAATGGGCTGTCATCATGGGACTTGTGCTTTTTTGAACATATTCTGATGTTTCTCAGAGTTCCACTAAAGACCTGTTTCAGTTAAATGAATCACAGAGCACACACTATGAGTTATTACCAGAAGATCAACAAGCAAACGTTCTGTTTTTCTGCATTGTTACATATTAAATGAACAGGAACAGAAATAGGCTACCTTGGCCAAATCAGGGCCTACTTTCTCTAGGATATCAAGGAAGTATTCCACAGCATCCTGCTGCTCATTTCCTGAATTAAAGAGATTACAACACACTTCATACACACAAACCAAACTAAATATTTCATTATATTATATATAATTCCCATCATAAACTTACTCTGTATACCAAGAGAATTGATTATTCCATGAGTTGAGACACTCGTAGCACCCCTGGCCTGATTGCTGAGCTCTTCAAATATTTCCTTTAATGCTGACTCTAATTTCCCATTCGTTTCACTGGGAGCTCTAAAATTATACAACTGTTTTTTTTTATTTCAGTACAATTTTTCAATTTAGTCACTAACAATTCAGACAGATGAAAAAATAAAGAAGACAAAACCAACAACACCACTGACCCCAGTAGAACTCTCTCTCTGAATGCTTTGGTCATGAAGAGCACCTGCAATGTTGCATTCAAATAGCAGGTTGCACCTAGATTGGGCAAACCTCTATAAGAACCTAAGGAGAGGCAGCAACAATTTTAACAAAAGCAATAATCATATCAGTAGTAGCAGTCATACTGGGAACGGCAGTATTTGACTATTGACTTTGATTTTGAGATTATAGATTGTAAAATCATTAAACAAAGTCGACAGATTCATTACATATTTGTCAAATCCAATCATGAACTTTGGCCTCTAATAGAGTCATTAACGGTATCTGGTAACATTTTATAATAACATTCAGTTGTAAGTCCTTTATAAGTGGTTAGTTAATGATGAACTAATAATTTACAAAACATTCATAAATGATTAGTAAGTGATATACTAACATTTTATGTATGTTTTTGTTTTGTAAATTCCGTTACAAGTCATTTACAAGTGATTAGTAAATGATCAACTAATTATTTACGAAGCATGACTGTAACGTTGCTGAGCAAGACAGGCGAAGACGAGGATCTAACAAAGTCGACAGCTTCATTACATATTTGTCAAATCCAATCATGAACTTTGGCCTCTAATAGAATCATTAACGGTACAGTATCTTTTTATATTATATCTATATAAAATCATTTTGTTGCAGTTTCATGTTTTGCATAGCTGTTTTAAGTCAAGTCTCAAGTCTAGTTTATTTATAAAGCCCTTTCCACTACAAAGTAGACCAAAGGGCTGTGCAGTACAAAAAAAGTCTTAAAAAAACCAACAGAAAACCAACAACAAGTTATAATAAACAATACCTTTCACTATTTAAGAGGTTTTCATTTTATTTTTAAATTACTTATTTTTACATTTCTCTGATGTTTTAAGAAACTGGACAAGTATGTCAACTCACAGGGAACTTGGTTGGTCTGTCTTGTCTCCTTTGGATCCTTTATATGCATCATGTTAATGCCCTTTGCCATCCAATTTACTTCTTCCATTGAATTACCTGCAGAGAGATACAACTACAACTTAACCTCTCTGTACCACATTTAAATACAATCATTGTAACTGAATCTAATATGTATACACTGTTTTGTGAAAAAAAAGGAAAGAAAAGAAAAGAAAAGAAAAAGGACAAGAAAATACAGCACACAACGAAAGGAATAGGGAACAAAAACAGTCTTTATTAGATCCATAATGAACACTCAAAAGAGGAGGAGAATCGATAACACTTTCTATGAAGCCTGTATTTATTCTGTAAGTAGTATGATACTGTGCAGATCCTAAAGGCACAATATGTAATATTTTTGTAATAAAATATTCAAAAACCACTTGCACAGTGTGATATATTTCATGCAGTTGTGTACTTACATTATCAAAAAAGTTCCCAAGGATTTGTAAATCCAGAGAAATTCCAGTTTTAAATAATGGCTCGTCCCTTGTGATTGTCGCCTATCAATGATGTAATATCTGCGCTATCTTCGGTTTCCGCTTGATAGAAACCATGGCAACATACGTAGACAAATGCGGACGTGGTGGTTATACAGCATCTGGCATGCCGCTGTTGTGTCGTTCATTATGGATCGTGATTATTAACTGGCGATTACAGAAAATCCCCCCAAAAACTAAACGTAGATCAACTGAGGCAAGCAGGCTTTGGGACAAACGGAGTGTGGCAAACAGGACGCGGCCGAGAGCCATGAGAGAACAGCGCGAGGTCGGTGCGTGGTTGAAGCGTCACCTGTGAGCTGCATAGGTCTCTATCTCTCACGGAGGAGCTTCATAAGCATAAAAGGGGGAGCGATGACAGTGAAGGACGAGAGAAGACCAGGCCTGGACTACTTTTCCTTATGTTTTGTTCATGTCAGTCGTCCATGAGGGGCTGACGCTTTTACTTTCGTTTTGTTTATTTTATTACTAAAGTGTTTAAAATTGTATTCTTAAAGTGCTTGATTTGCATGTTGAGGATGATTGCCTTAAGAATAATTTTATCACTGAAATGGCTGAAATGGTACTGACTAAAAAATATTTCCTATTTGAAAACCGGTATTATTTACAGATTGAGGACACAGCCATGGGGGCTACCATGGCTCCTGATTATGCAAATTTATATTTATATACTTAAAGTCTCGTTTACAAACGTCTTTGTAGCGAAGAACAGGCCTTCCTGCTGGTCTGGAACCCGTAGCAAGCTCGCTGTAGAGTAGATATTTGGGTATACGACCATCCTGCATGCGACTGACATGGCCTAGCCAGTACAGGCGTTTCTGGGAGAGTAATGCAAACATGCTTGGTATTCCCGCCTTGGCCAGGACGTCCTTGTTTGGGACACGGTCTTGCCAGGTGATGCCCAGGATTTTCCTGAGGCATCCTAGGTGAAATGAGTTGAGTCTGCATTCTTGCCGTGAGTACAGGGTCCATGCTTCACTACCGTATAGTAGAGTACTGAGCACATAAGCTTGATACACCCTCATCTTGGTATGGGTTGTCAGCATGGAATTATCCCAAGCTCTCTTTGATAGGCCGGCCATAGCTGCTGTTGCCTTGCCAATGTGTTTAGTTCGGCATCCAGGGAGAGGTTGCTGGAGATGGTAGAGCCAAGGTAGATAAAGTTATCTACCACTTCGAGGGTGTAGTCAGCAATGGAGATATTTGGGATGCTGCTAACATCTTTATGGAAGTAAAATAATGACAAATGTTTTTGAAACAAAAAAGCTTGTTGAATTGCACCACTTGAAAAAATATGCATTGCATTAACCCTGCATGCAGTTTAATGGGCTGAAATTCAACATGGTTGTAAATTTAAGCTGTGAATATTTCAATTCAAAAACATTTCACACACGTTTTCATTAATAAAAATTCAACAATCCATATTCACCTTTTAGATTTCACTTCCAAAATATTCATTATGTTTAAAAATACAACCTATAATATTCGACAGGCAATTTTCAGTCCATTTTATTTCGCTTTACAAATTCACTTCAGTGGTTCAAATTCCACAGAAATTTCAACATTTCACATCTGGGAACGGCAGGAATTTCAGTAGATTGCCGATTGACAATCTCCATAGCTGTTAGTCAACCTCACCAGCAGGGAGTGCAAGCGGCTGTTGACGAAGAAAGCGATATAGAGCAACGGGTGAGAGAGTCATTCATTCATAAAAACGGATTTACAGAAATGGAGCCAGTATATGGAAAAGCTGATAAACAACCGAGAGAAATATATGTCTACTACCTCAGATTTAACATTTTATCTACACATCAGCATCGGAGAATAACATTATAATCTCGTTCACGGTAGAGAAAGCTGCTTACATGTGCAAAACTAACTGTGAAGACTAGTTAACACAGCTTTTGTGTCTTTATCAGCTTTTCCATATACTGGCCCTGATCATCATCACAAATACTTACCGCTTGCTCAATTTCTGTCAATCTGTTTTTATGAATGAATGACTCTCTCACTCATTGCTCTATAGTTTTCTTCGTCAACAGCCGCTTGCACCCCCTGCTGGTGAGGTAGACTAACAGCTATGGAGATTACCAATTGGCAATCTACTGAAATTCCTGCCATTCCAGGAAGTCAAATGTTGAATTTTCTGTGGAATTTTAACCACTGAATTTGTGGAAGCTAAATAAAATGGACCGAAAATTGGCTGTCGAATATTATAGGTTGTATTTTTAAATAGAATGAATATTTTGGAAGTGAAATCTGAAAGGTGAATATGGATTATTGTATTTTTTAATGAAAACGTGTGTGAAATGTTTTTAATTGAAATATTCACAGCTTAAATATACAACCATGTTGAATTTAAGCCCGTAAAAATGCAAGCCCTAAAAATACAATGCATAAAAATGCAAGAAGGGTTAATGCAATGCATATTTTTTCAAGTAGTGAAATTCAACTGTCTGGGATTTAGACTTATGTTTGGCCACTAGAGGCCCCCATTGCGTCTCTTGTTGGTTTTCAGTCTCTGTCATTATGTCTTATTTTTGTCACCTGTGCCTTGTTCCCAGTTTGTGTATTTAAGTCACCCTTCTCCTGAGTACTTTGCTCAGTGTTTCCAGTGCCATGACCAAGTCTAGGTCATTCTCTTGCTGTGCCTCTTTTGGAGTTATCTAAATCTAATTCATGTACCTGGTATGGTTCCTTTGTTTTGTTTAATTGACTTTTGTTCTTTGACATTTTTGGAGTACTCACAGATCTTTTTTCAAATTCCTTCTGGATTTACTTTGTGGACTTTTTGGATTTACTTTTTGGAACTGCTGTCAAACTATTTGTGGAAGTTTTTTGGACTTTACTTTTTGGATATATCCTAGGAAAGTTTGGACCTTCCTTTTCATCAAATAAAAGATTTGAAGATTTTTCCCAGAACTGTCATCTGGTTTTCTGCATTTGGGTTCACCTTTTTGACTGTGTTCAAGTTTTCACACTTGTCCTAACCCTGTGTTTCTGACAGAAACACTGAGCCAGACATGGACCCAGCAGATTCATATCATGCACAGGATCTTCGTGGGGAGTTGCTTTTAGTTGCTCGTCAGGAGGCTGCCTTAGCCCAACATGAGACCTTGATGACAAAACATGATAGCCTGCAATCTGGCATTCTCACATCTCTTCAAGAGTTTTTTCCGGACACTGCCAGCCGATCCTGCCATGACTCCAGTCCAAGCACCCCAACCAGCACCTCAGCCAATGCCTCCTAACCCAAGCCTCTTATTTTAACCCCGGCTACCTCCACCTCAACACTTTGCAGGAGACCCTAATGCCTGCAATGGCTTCTTGACGCAGTGTGCTGTCACTTTTGAGTTACAACCATCATCCTTCCCTTCAGACAGGGCTAAGATAGCCTATATTATCACCCTTCTCTCTGGAAGAGCCCTGTCTTGGGCCACAGACATCTGGGAGGCCCACAGTCCTGTCTGTACCAGTTACTCTGCCTTTGTGAGAGAGTTCAAACGGGTCTTTAATCATCCCCTCCGAGGTCGGGAGGCATCGAAGAGGCTGTTGTCCATCCAGCAAGGTAAATGTAGTGTGGCAGACTATGCCATCCAGTTCCGCACTGTTGCAGCAGCTAGTGGCTGGGATCAAGAGGCCCTCATTGTATGTTTCCAGAATGGCCTCTCAGAGGCCATCCAGGATGAGCTTGCTACCAGAGATCCAGTTGGTACTCTTGAGACTCTAATTGAGGTGGCGATCCGCATGGACAATAGACTTAGAGAGAGAGAATGGGCCCGCAAGTCTTCAATCCCCATACCTGCACACCTCACAACTGAAGCTTTCCAAGAAACCCCAGAGCCCATGCAGTTGGGAAGTACCAGAGTGTCACCCACTGAACATGATCAGCGCATGAAAGATGGCCACTGCCTTTACTGTGGCCATTCTGGACATTTCAGAGTCTCCTGTCCTGTGCTTTCGGGAAAAGCTTTGTCCCATGCAGCCAGGGGAGGTCTGTGACGGGAGTTACTCAAATCTCTCCCCTAACCGACACTGGCCTACTCCTTCCGGTAACACTCTCCTGGGGCAATGAAAGACATTTTATGCAGGCTTGGGTGGATTCTGGTGCAGCTGGAAATTTTATGGACATTTCCTTGGCCAAGAAGTTGAGCCTTCGCTCTGAGTCCCTTTCGTCTCCCCTGGTTGTTACTGCCCTGGATTGGCGACCTCTGGGCCATGGAGAAATCATTCGTCAAACAATCCCACTACATCTCTCCATTCTTCAACATCAAGAGGAGATATCTTTCCATCTCATCCAATCTTCTGCATTCCCTGTAATCCTGGGCTATCCCTGGCTTCATCGGCATAACCCCCATATCGACTGGTCCACCAACACCATCCTTGAGTGGGGACCCACTTGTCATGCCACATGCATCTTCTCGAGTTCCTCATATGTTTCTCCTCAGTCCCAAGAACCCCTTGACCTCTCTCGAGTGCCCACCGTGTATCATCATTACCAGGAGGTTTTCAGTAAACGCAGAGCCACCTCGTTACCCCCTCATCGTCCCTATGATTGTGCCATCGATCTGCTTCGAGGCACTATTCCCCCAAGAGGCCGTATTTTTTCACTATCCCCTCCAGAGCGGGCAGCTATGGACAGCTATATTAATGAAGCCCTTGCTGCGGGGTTCGTCCGGGTGTCTACCTCTCCTGCTGGGACGGGATTTTTCTTTGTGAACAAAAAAGATGGTAGCCTTCGCTCGTGCATTGATTACAGAGGCCTCAACAAAATCACAATCCGAAATCGCTACCCCTTGCCCCTCATGTCCACTGCCTTTGAGTTGCTTCAAGGAGCCTCTATTTTCACCAAACTTGACCTGCGCAACGCATACCATCTGGTGCGCATAAGGCAAGGGGACGAGTGGAACACGGCATTCAACACCCCTACAGGGCATTATGAGTATCAAGTTATGCCTTTTGGACTCACTAATGCTCCAGCTGTTTTCCAGGCCCTAATTAATGATGTCCTCTGGGACATGTTAAACCAGTTCGTATTCGTCTATCTAGATGACATTCAGATTTTCTCGGGATCCTTGCAAGAACACACAAAGCATGTTCTAAGAGTCCTCCGTCGCCTCCTGGATAACCATTTGTACATTAAGCCTGACAAATGTGAGTTCCATGTTTCTGAAGTGCAGTTCCTAGGATTCATTATTACCCCAGGTAACATCCAGATGGATCCAAGAAAAGTCCAACTTGTCACCAATTGGCCTACCCCCACCAATGCCTCTGATATGGGAGTAGGAGCAATTCTCTCACAGCGAGGAGTGGACAACAAGCTTCATCCTTGCGCCTTCCTGTCACATCGATTAACACCTGCTGAGAGAAATTATGATGTGGGAGATGGAGAACTGTTGGCGGTCAAGCTTGCATTAGAAGAGTGGAGGCACTGGCATGAGGGGGCACAACACCAGTTCCTAGTCCTCACGGATCACAGGAATTTGGAGTACATCCAACAGGCTAAGCAGCTCAATCCTCGCCAGGCCCGATGGTCACTCTTTTTTAACCGTTTCCAGTTCACTTTGTCCTATCGACCGGGATCCAAGAATTTAAAAACTGGACTCCCTGTCTCGAGTTTACTCCCCCGCTGGTCATGAGGAGCCAGCAGGAACTTGAACTTGATTGATGAGTTGTTGTAGAGCTTCTTCAGAGTGTGCAGTCAAGGCAGTGTCATCTGTGAAAAGCATCTCCCGTATCAGAACCTTCCGCACCTTGGTTTTTGCTCAGGTGCGTGCAGTGTTGAACAGGTTTCCATCGGTTTGAGTTTGGAGGTATATGCCTTCTTCTAATTTTCTAAAGGCGTGGGTCAGCAGCAAGGAAAAGAAAATGCTGAAGAGCGTTGGAGCAAGTACGCAGCCCTGCTTCACTGCACCTCTGATAGGGAATGGGTCAGAGGAAGAGCCATCGTACTGGACAATGCCTTGCATATTATCATGAAAAGAGATGTTGATCCTCAAGAGCTTGTGAGGGCATCCTATCCTTTGCAGTAGGGTGAAGAGGCCTTTCCAGCTGACCAGATCAAACGCTTCAGTCAAGTCGATAAAGGCGGTGAACAATGGTCGCCTCTGCTCACGACATTTCTCTTGTTGCTGCCTCAGTGAGAAGATCATGTCAACTGTTGATCTCCTTGCTCTGAATCCACATTGAGTTTCAGGATATACGCGTTCTGCTAGTGACTGTAACTGGTTTAGTACTACCCGGGCAAAGGCTTTCCCAACTATGCTGAGAAGGGATATTCCACGGTAGTTGTTACAGTCACTACGGTCTCCTTTGTTTTTATAGAGAGTGATGATGGTGGCGTCATGCATGTCCTGGGCCACTGCTCCTCCTTCCTAGCACTGTAACAGGAGCTCATGCAAATAGTGAAGAAGAACGGTCTTCTTCCCAGCTTTGATGACCTCTGGAGGAATACCATCGCTGCCTGGTACTTTGTTACAGGCTAGAGAGTCGATGGCCTTACAAAGTTCTTCCATAGAAGGGGAAGCATCTAGTTCATCCATGACAGGCAGGAGGAGGCAGGAGACAGATATGTTTTCAATAATAACCCTTTTTTCTGACAACATTATTTTGTTTAAGAGATACATTGATGACTGTTTTGTTATTTACAAAGGCTCTGAAGGTGATTTTGAAGCATTTGCTTTATATGTGAACTGTTTAAGACCTTCAATCAAATTCACATATCATGTGGGTATCACTAATGCCAATTTCTTGGACACATGCATATTAATTGTTGATAAACAAATTGTCTTTTCTCTGTATAGAAAAGATACAGCAAAGAACAGCCTCCTTCAAGCTAAGTGTGCTCATCCAATCCCCTTAAAACGTGGGTTATCCTATAGCCAGTTTTTAAGACTCCACCGTATCTGTTCTAAGAAAGAGGATTTTGAGCCTAAAGCTCAGAACCTGTATACAGATTTCACACACGGGGATATCCTAATAAGTGGCTCGATACTGCACTTGAGAAAGTTCGTATTTTACATGCACAGGAAGAAAGCAACTTGATCACAAATAATAGAAAGAAGAGCTTCCCATGTGCTTTCAAATACACTTATAGTCCATTGCGTAATGACAGTAGGAGGATTATTAAGAGTCATTGGCATATTGTTCAAAGCGATCCTCAGTTATTGAATATATTCAATGATCAACAACTTTTTGTGTCTTCTGGGAGCTCTAGTCTGAGGGACAAGCTTGTTCATGCAGACACTCACATCTCTTTTCCGACTATTCTTGTCAATGCCCAGGGTAATTTTCCATGCTTTAAAGGCAGGGTAGGTAGGATTTATTAAAAATTAAAGATCCAAATTTGTTAAAACTTTCTATATATATCAATACATAATTAAAATGTAAGAACTCTGAAAAAAAGAGTATAAAAATCAAGTGACTCTAGACCGTTTAATCTGTATTAAACACAGCTCATTATTTCGATTCGGGACGAATCAAAGGATTGGCTTAGGCGACTGTCACTCTCTCGCAACCATGGCAACCACCCTTTTGCCACACAGCACCTGCCCACTTGCGCGCGACCGTTTGATTTGAGGAGTGCGAGAGGCACGGAACCTGATCACACCTCCGTCCAGTAGATGGCGGTAATGCACTATGTTTGCAAGCTGCCAATAAAATCTATCGAAGAAGAAGAAGAAGGCACTGAACCTAGGAATACCAAAACAATGGCAGAGAAAGAGCAATCTAAATTTACAGTACCGGCATATGCAGTTAGTGAAGGCAAACCAGGCAAAAAAATGCCCCTTCCCCTCCGCTTGTCTCAGGTAAATAATGCGTCCTCTAGCTCAGCGGTCGGAGTCGCGCGTTCATGTGTTTTGGGGGCGTGGCTTTGGAAGAAGCACAGAAATGAGGGAGTGGAGTGAATGGAAATAATGAGATGTCTTTAAAACAGTCGTGAGAGGTCTACAGACACTCGATTTTGATACTTTCTTTTTCAGAGTGCTTACATTTTAATTATGTATTGATATGTACATAAAGTTTAAACAAATTTGAAAAATAAAATTTTTAGACCATTTCTACCTACCCTGCCTTTAATTGTACTTCTTGCACTAAATATGTCAAATGTAAATCATTCACACAATCCTTCTACACTAAAAACATACAAGATTAGACAATTGATTACTTGCAAGAGTACATATGTGATCTATATTATCATCTGCTCGTGTTCACTGTTATATGTAGGCAAAACCACATGTGCATTACACACAAGAATCATTGAACACACAAGTGCCATTCGAAGACAGGATGATACATCCCCAATCTATCGCCACTTTAAGTTTGTCGAGAGGATTTTACCTCATAGAAGAGGCGGAGATAGAGATAAGAAAATGTTGCAAAGGATGGCTTTGAACTTAAGTCTTTATTCCCTGATGGTATGAATGAAGAACTAGAACTTTCCTGTATTTTGTAAAGGTTTTTTTTTTTGTCTTATATGAATTGTATTTATACTCTTTTTTTTTTTTTTTGCTATAATTGAATACCTGTAATATTTTGTCATGCATGCCAATTATCAGATTCTCTTGGAGCTCCACCTGTGATAGAGTTGTACTTGTGATAATTAATTGCGGCCAGCCACCCTCTTGCTCATTTATTAAAGTGTTTGAAACGTGAGCCGGTTCCCGCCTCAATGAAAGTTTCTGAAATAAGGCCACAAAACACATACTAAATATGTGTCCACAAGACTTCTGAATAATGCATTTTGTTGCCTAGAGTTTTTCCTTCAAAATGATGTGAAAATCATCCTGCCTAATGTGATTCACATAAAACAATACATTGATTTAAATTTTGTAAGACACTTTTTGTTTGGAAAGGCAATATGCGAGTGGGCGTAAACGATCCAACACCATCATGAATATTGAGTAGTTCACACCTGAGGAGAAAATGGCCCGCATAATTAGCCTTTCATTCAGGTGTGTCACTGAGCCACAAGAAAGAATGCAAGGACTATATATATATATATATATATATATATATATAAAATTGGTTCACAGTTGGAAACACAGTTGTTGTTGTTTTTTCCACAAATTGTGCTTGCAAATTGTATAATATCCAAGGTAAACATTTCTAGTACTTGTGCAGTTAATTCTCATACTGTATTTTCAGTATATAATTCAAGTTTTGGAATATATTCTCTACCCAAATTTGTCACTAATAAAGCACAATAAAAACAATTTAAAGAGAAGGCTTATATTGACCTTTTAAGATTTTGTTCTATCCTTGTATATATATTTTTTGCTATTTTAACCATTTAAATTTTAACAATATTTCCAGTGTAATCTTTCTTTGTAAAAACTAAAGTATACATTTTATCATATGTATTTCAAAGTTAAGGATTCATTAGTTTGAATATAGCCTACATTGGAACAAACACTATAATAACATCTTAGTTGATGACTTTATTTTTGACAAACCATAATATATATATATATGAAGAGTTCAGATGCAAAAACCTCTAAATGCCATCTGAAATTTTCTTCTAGAATGATCATTTTTATCAAGCTCGTATATTTAATTTCAATAATTTCACTTAAATGGCAATTAATAGGTAATTTTCATAGCCATTTAAGTGAAATTACTGAACTTAAATATACAAGCTTCATAAAAATGATAATTCTAGGAGGAAATTTCAGATGGCATTTAGAGATTTTTGCATCTGAACTCTTCATATATATATATATATATATATAGAGAGAGAGAGAGACAGAGAGAGATGTGGCAGTATTTTACAGTAAAAACTTTATAATCTATCCGATTTTTGTAGTCGATTTTTACTCATCTCAGTATAGCAATAGAGTTTGGTAAAAGCTGTTCATTCATTCACACACAGAAACGCGATTCATATTTAAACAGTCTTTTTGCGTGTAGCCTACAGACACTATTGCGATTAGAACAAAGCAAATATATAACTGACCTATTCCTCAGCTGGATCTGTTGCTCCTCAAAATGAAACTTCCAGCACTTCTGAGGTAAATTTTCCAGGATTATTATTAAGATAGTATTATTCCTCACAGCGTCGTAAAGTACATGACTCTGATAACTCGCGGTGTGTGTTATCCAGCTGATGTGGGCGTTCACAGGTTTGTATGGATCACCTCAGATAATTTGCGTTTGAATAGCACGCGCTCTCCGTGGGCGGGGTCACATTAAAACATAATAAGCTGAAAGAGAACGACTGACATCTCTCTCTTTTCATTCAAATTACATAAACTTAGAATATTTGGGTTTTTTTATAAAAGAAGAGAATTCAAGCTTCATGCCTGTGTGTCTGTATGCCTGTTTGACTGAGTATTCGCTTTACGGTTACGGTTCAGTTACGGTTCAACTGAGTTACGGTTCAGTTTCAGAATGGAATTCACTGACAGAGAAAGCAGAACTCACATCATGTTTACTTTTCTTTATTTGGCGAAAAGCACAACAGTTTGTTTTTATTGTGAGTATACACACAAAAAAAATACACACTTAACAGGATCGATTGATGTATAACACAAGTATGTAAGATCAAAATCAACAGAGTATTTTGAGTCTCTTTTGCACTGATAATGAAAAAAGCGAACAGATCACGCAAATTTATTTAGACTTATTTATAATTAATTTATCCGTGAACCTGATTTGTGAATTCCATACATCTTAGGATGGTGAAAACGACGTCTCCCATCGTTTTACACTTCATAGCGTCATCAAGCTTTGCCTTTGCTATTGTTTTGAAAATGCGACCTCTAGCGGTGAAAGCTTACATATTGTGCCTTTAAGTAAACAATGTCAAAATATGAGACTTGGGAAAGTAAAAGAAACTGAGGAAACTGAGGAAACTGGTTCCGTTGGACACTTTTAAAGTAGTTTTAAATGATTTGGAGAATGAAACATCGGGCTGTAGATGTTTTAGCTAGTTATGTATTGACATTGAAATTTGATTGGATTTGCTTGTGTGTGTATATGTGTATGTATTGTTGGATGTTATTTGTTAAACTCAAATGTGCTGTGTCTGTCAGTCTTGGCCAGGACGCTCTTGTAAAAGAGATTCTTAATCTCAATGTGCTTAATAAAGGTTATAATAATAATAATAATAATAAAAAGAACTGAAACTAAGGGATATATAATCTATTATAACTTAAGTGCATAAAACTATGTTCACTGTGTTATAAATCATCATACTCTTAATAATAATAATAATAATAATAATAATAATAATAATAATAATTAGTTACATTTATATTGTGATTTTCTCTGCACTCAAAGCACTTGAAAGGGGGAATCTCATCAACCACCACCAATGTGCAGCTCCACCTGGATGATGCAACGGCAGCGATATTGTGCCAGTGCGCTCACCACACACCAGCTATAGGTGGAGAGGAGACAGAGTGATTAAGCCAATTGAGTGGATAGGGATTATTAGGGGGCAATGATTGATAACGGCCAATAGAGGGAAGTTGACCAGGACACTGGGGTTACACCCCGACTCTTTTATGAGAAGTTCCATGGGATTTTTAAAGATCACAGGGAGTTGGGACCTCAGTTTAATGTCTTATCCAAAGAAAGGAGCTTTTTTTGACAGTATAATGTAAGTAGGTAATGATTTGGTAAGTATAGGTACATAGGTAAGTATTATTACCTATACTATTAGGTATACTGTTCTTTTGATTATTCATGAGATGACATTATAACACATTATAAGGTTGTTTATAAGGCATTATGCACCTATTATAATGCATTAAGACTAAATAATTGATAATCCTATCAACTGTAATGTTGAAATGGCTAAATAAATGTTTAACTTTTTTTAACTTAATTACCTAATTAAAGGTATAGCGGAGGATTTTCTTTTTCCGGGTGGGTAGTGTAAACTATTGGTCCACCTAAGTGTCAATCATTCTGGTGATATGTTTACGTAAGGCCGTCGTACGTGCTCGTCCCTTAGTTTTCGCTTTCTGCGCATGCGCACTTTCAGGTGTTTATGTGTGGTGAGCTAGAGCTAAGCCATTCATTGAAGCTCGCCGTTTCACCGGGTCCTTTGAAAATGTCTGAGGGTCGCAAGAGAAAAAGTTTGTACGAACTGTATGAGAAGAAGAGAAAGGCCTCAGAAGAGAGAAACAAGATCAGAGTGTTTTTGGGAGATTGTTTCACACGATGGCGTGCTCTGAAAACACAGGTTGGGCTTCCCACTGATGCCTCAGTCGCGAAGTTTCTACTCGACAGGTAAAGTTTGGCATGCTATTTGGAGAAAAAGTGCAAATCTTCTTTTGGAAAGTAATCTTGTATGAGCGATGCCGACAGCAACTTTTAAACAGAGCGTGCACGAGGAGAACCTCGCACACGTTTAATAGGCGTTCCCTCTCGGGAGCAGGTAGAGTGTTGCGCATGTGCATTTTTTCAAAAAGTGGAGAGGGCGGTTCTTATCTAAAATTCGGAAAGATCCTCCGCTATACCTTTAACTAATACCCTTATAAAAAGGGTCAAAGTTCAAAGTTAAACCCACATCAAAGTTAAACTAAGAAACTAAAACTCAGATCACCCGTAACAGAAATTAAAAAAGACTTTTTTTTCTTAGGTTTTCTAAAGTGTGCAGCTGTTGCTTTCTTCAGGTGAAATGGTCTTACCTGAATCTGAGGACTCTGGCAGAGCAGTCTGATCAGTGCTGGGGGTATGGGACTGTCCCTCAATGCTGTTATTAGAGGCATGGGAAATCACCCTGCTGATATTACAGAGCACACAATTACATCTAGCATATATAATGTCTAATAAGATTAATTCATGCATCAATAAGGCCTTACCTTTGCTCGAAGTGTGACCATGAGGAACTTCTTTTCAGTGGTTTTACATCAGAGTCCAGGTTAAGAGTTCTTCAAATATTTGAAGATATACAGTATACAGTGTAAGATTCTGCTGTATTATCCAGTTTTTCCACAAGTAAACAATCCATATGGGAGTCACATTCCTTCACATTTTCTCTAGTCATGATTTAGATTTAGATTTGTCTAGTGAATCATGTAAGACACTTACTGGTTTGGCACAGCTGTATTTTCTTTGGTCCTCATTTCATCTGTAGAATAAGGAATAAAATCGCCTTAGATTTAACATACCTCATACCTGTTACATGTCAGTTTGTTTTTGAACTTTATTCTGTATTCATTGAGTTCAGTTTCCCCCACTCCTTGTTTCCATCACCGCCATCATTAGTTCATTTGGTTCAGCTGTGAGTAGTTAATTATCTTGTTAAGGATCCTTTGTCTGTGCCATTTATATATTCCCTGTGTTCTCCCTCAATCTCTGTGGGTTCTCATTGATGTTTGGTTGTGTTATTCTCCTGTGTTTTTTCTTTGTTCCAACATGTTTGATGATCAAAGTCTTCCTTCCAATGTTTTTACTCATTGTCAGCATTTCTGAGTGCCACCATTCGTAACAGAAGAACCGACCAAAACTGAAGATGGATCCTGCAGTACAATTTCTGTGCCTTGACCAGGACCAGCTTTCTCGAGGCTCACACTGCGGTGTTCCTCAACCTGGAATGCCTTACCTCATTCCCCGATCATTCAGTGAGTATTTTTTTCCGCACAAGCCTCAATGTGGAGACGAAGGCACGCCTGCCCGGTGTGGGACCTTGAGAGAACTTCGAGGTATTTGTGGAGTGGGTGTTGGCTATCTGTGAATCCCAGTTCACCATCGGCCTTCCCAGCGACGGTGAACTCAAGTCCATTCCAGAGTCTCGTCCCAAGATGGCCGCCGTTCCAGAGTCTCGTCCCAAGATGGCCGCCGTTCCAGAGTCTCGTCCCAAGATGGCCGCCGCCACGCCAGAGCCCTCTGCCAAGATGGCCGCCACGCCAGAGCCCTCTGCCAAGATGGCCGCCGTGTCTGAGCCCTCGTTCAAGATGGCCGCCACCGTGTCTGAGCCCTCGTTCAAGATGGCTGCATCATTAGTTCATTTGGTTTTGCTGTGTGTAGTTAATTATCTTATTAAGGTCCTTTGTCTGTCCCATGTATACACTCACCTAAAGGATTATTAGGAACACCTGTTCAATTTCTCATTAATGCAATTATCTAATCAACCAATCACATGGCAGTTGCTTCAATGCATTTAGGGGTGTGGTCCTGGTCAAGACAATCTCCTGAACTCCAACCATTTCTAGGGTTTACAAAGAATGGTGTGAAAAGGGAAAAACATCCAGTATGCGGCAGTCCTGTGGGCGAAAATGCCTTGTTGATGCTAGAGGTCAGAGGAGAATGGGCCGACTGATTCAAGCTGATAGAAGAGCAACTTTGACTGAAATAACCACTCGTTACAACCGAGGTATGCAGCAAAGCATTTGTGAAGCCACAACATGCACAACCTTGAGGCGGATGGGCTACAACAGCAGAAGACCCCACCGGGTACCACTCATCTCCACTACAAATAGGAAAAAGAGGCTACAATTTGCACGAGCTCACCAAAATTGGACAGTTGAAGACTGGAAAAATGTTGCCTGGTCTGATGAGTCTCGATTTCTGTTGAGACATAGGATGTGGTGGAACGGGAGCTTTGTGCCCTGGATGTGCATCCCACAAATCTCCATCAACTGCAAGATGCTATCCTATCAATATGGGCCAACATTTCTAAAGAATGCTTTCAGCACCTTGTTGAATCAATGCCACGTAGAATTAAGGCAGTTCTGAAGGCGAAAGGGGGTCAAACACAGTATTAGTATGGTGTTCCTAATAATCCTTTAGGTGAGTGTATATTCCCTGTGTTCTCCCTCAGTCTCTGTGGGTTCTCATTGATGCTTGGTTGTGTTATTCTCCTGTTTTTTCCTTGTTCCAATGTGTTTGATTAAAGTCTTCCTTCCAACGTTCTACCTCGTTGTCAGCATTTCTGAGCGCCACCATTCTTAACATACCATACCACCTCCTTTTTGGAGCTCCTTTAAGGCTTGTCAGTAAATGGCCACGGTTATGATTGGCTAATTTCATTGCATAGGACACAGTATCAACGAGATTTTTTTATGACATCAATTGCTGCTTTCTTTGTTCAGAAACACATGTGTTTTAATGTTATTTGCATATTTTACTTTTCATTTTATTAGTCTAACAAGTAAGCCTACAGCGCCCCCTAAAGAAATAAAAGTCTTTTGGGCATTAGGACCAGGCATTAGGACCCGGGGGCTACTGCTCCTGCATGCACTAGTGTCTGTATTGTATTATATTGAAATATCCAATGCAGTCCAAGAGGATAGACTCATTATATACTAAGTATATACCGTTATGTAAAGAATACAGTATTTACACTTTATTATTGTACTCTTTCATATCCAAGGTTATGAATATGCTACAAGTTATGCAAATGTAAAATGCTTTTCTATATTTAACAACACTAACTTTCAAAAGTGAAAGACAACTGCTGCTGCTGCACACATTAGTAACTGTATTGCACACCGGACGTGTCATCTGAACCGGGATTTTCAAATTCAGCACGGTGATCCAAAGCAGTGAATCCAATCACAATTTAGGCAAAGGTTTGCTTCAAAAATGATCACACTGCTGATGTGATCATATAGCTAGCACATCTTGAACACATGTGTTACTGCATTACATTATTATCAGCAAGGTATATCAGCAAGGCAAGGCAAGTTTATTTATATAGCACATTTCATACACAATGGCAATTCAAAGTGCTTTGCATAGAAGAAATTAAAATAATAAAAAGAAATAATAATTAAAACAGTTTAGAAAAATAAAATAAAACAGTCGGACGAACAGTGACACGGTGCTCATTCAGTAAATGCATAGCTAAACAGATGTGTTTTGAGTCTGGATGTGAAAGTGACTACAGTAGGAGCACGTCTGATCTCCTCTGGAAGCTGGTCCAGCATAATAGCTAAAGCGGACTCGCCATGCTTAGAGTGAATCCTTGGTATTTCTAGCTGATATGATCCTAATGATCTGAGTGATCTGTTGGGTTTATATTCAGTGAGCATATCTGCAATATATTGAGGTCCTAGGCCATTGAATGATTTATATACCAGTAATAATACTTTAAAATCAATCCTAAATCTAACTGGGAGCCAGTGTAAAGACCTGAGGACTGGTGTGATATGTTCATATTTTCTGGTTCTGCTCAGAATCCTGGCGGCAGCGTTCTGTATGAGCTGCAACTGTCTTATGGTCTTTTTGGGAAGGCCAGTGAGGAGTCCATTACAATAATCCACCCTGCTGGTGATGAAAGCATGCACAAGTTTCTCTAAGTCTTGTCTGGAAACAAAGCATCTTATTCTTGCAATATTTTTCAGATGATAGTATGCTGATTTAGTTTTTGCTTTGACATGACTACTGAAACTAAGGTGTACTATACGGGGTGGTTGTGGCGCAATGGATAAGACACATGCCTTTGGTGTGAGAGACCCGGGTTCGAATCCACTGTGAGACACCAATGTGTCCCTGAGCAAGACACTTAACCCCTAGTTGCTCCAGAGGCGTGCGACCTCTGACATATATAGCAATTGTAAGTCGCTTTGGATAAAAGCGTCAGCTAAATGAATAAATGTAAAATGTAAGGTCTGACTCTAGTGTCACACCAAGATTCCTGACTTGATGTTTAGTTGTTTGACCCCTAGAGTGAAGGTATGCGTTCACCTTGAGAACTTCATCTTTGTTTCCAAACGCAATGACTTCAGTTTTGTCTTTGTTTAACTGAAGAAAGTTTTGACACATCCAACTGTTGACTTCATCAATGCATTGGCACAGGGAGTCAATGGGGCTGTAGTCGTTAGGCGATAGGGCTAAGTAGAGCTGTGTGTCGTCTGCATAGCTGTGGTAAGCAATTTGGTTCTTTCTCATTATTTGGCTCATTGGGAGCATATACAGGTTGAACAGGAGTGGCGCAAGAATTGAGCCTTGAGGGACTCTGCATGTCATGGATGTCCACTCAGACTTATGGTCTCCTATACTCACATAATAACCTCTCCCATCTAAGTATGACCTGAACCATTTTAGGACTATCCCAGAAAACCCCACCCAGTTTTCCAGCCTGTCCAGAAGTATGTTATGATCAACAGTGTCAAATGCAGCACTGAGGTCGAGTAGTACCAGCACTGATAATTTGCCTGAATCAGTATTTAAGCGAATATCGTTTATTATCTTTATGAGCGCTGTCTCTGTGCTGTGGTGCGGTCGGAAACCAGATTGAAAATTGTCAAAGGATCCATTCGAGCTTAAGAATTAGTTCAGCTGATTGAAGACAACTTTTTCAATGATCTTGCCTATGAAAGGAAGATTTGAGATCGGCCTATAGTTGCTTAATATGGTCTTATCCAGATTGCTCTTTTTCAGGAGGGGCTTGACAACTGCAGTTTTCAGGGAGTTTGGAAAACTCCCAGAGAGAAGTGAGGCATTTACCACTTCTAGAAGATCTGCTTCTAAACTGTTTAACACACTTTTGAAAAAAGATGTGGGAAGCAGTGGCGTGGCGTGGGGAAGATTTCTGAGGAAGCCAATTAAGACACAACTTCTAAACTGTGTGTTTTAAGGGGTGGGGGCAGAAAATCATACGTTACCATTTATATGTTGCTATTTGGATTAACTATTAGAGCGCCCAGCATCATCTTACCGGGACTTACGCTTGTTACAATCCAACACTTTGAGCACGTAGCAGCTAAGTTAGATACCTAAAATATGTTGCGCATACAGCTCAACTAACGCGATTGTTATAAAGGTGTTTGAACAACAAAACACATCCTCTTGCACATATTTGACAATCGGAATATCAGATATATCCTGCTATAGCTAATAAATTTGTGAAATTTTGAATCAAAAAAGGAAATAAAAGCTGATCATTCAGCGCTATTGTGCCTGCGGTGTGACAAGCAATGAAAGACGCGTCTCCATGGGAACCATAAAGTGATACTACGATCAATAACGGTCGCCTTGAAAAACTTACGTGTGAAAAGGTTGTTTGTAAGGCTTACATTTAAATGTGTCTTTGTTTTGTTTTGAGTGTATGGTCAATAAATAAAGGAATTAAAAAGATTGGCACAAAACCACAAATCTTCCGCTATTTCATTCATTCATTCATTGACGATGATAACGTGATGTGATTGGCCTGATGCCAACAAGTTCATGGCTTCCCTTGACACTGTCCTGACCAATCACAGGGGAGCAGTGTCGTGACAATAGCATCACCTGATTGGTTAATCATTCTTTTTTTTTTCTATCAAGGGATGCCAACTCAGCCTGGCCTCCTCACAGATATAGGGTGCAGTACCATGTTTTCAACGCTCATTCACCATGTCACTTTTATAGGGGCGCTGTTTTACACATCATAAAACACTCAGTAATGAATGAAGAGAGACGATGAGGAGATGACAGAAGGATTACGTAAACTGTGAAAACAAAAGTGTTTATTAAATGACGATTATATTCTGAAAAAGTGAGGAAGCCTGGCTTCCCTTGGCCTCCGCAAGAAAACGCCACTGGTGGGAAGTGTGTCAAGAGCGCAGGTTGATGTTTTAAGGTGCTGTACGGTTTCTTCCAAAATTTTGCCATCAATTTCTTTGAAATCAGACAAAGTTACTACTTTCTCAGGTGGTCTGATCTGTCTGACCCCAGTGCAACTCAAGGATGTGCTGATCACCTTTCTGATATTATTGATTTTCTCAGAGAAGAAAGAAGCAAACTCACTGCACTTGTTGTCAGAGAGCATTTCACTGGGAATCTGGCTTGGGGGGTTTGTCAGTCTCTCTACAGTAGCGAAAAAAGTGCGTGTGTTGTTTAAATTGCTGTTTATAATATTTGAGAAGAAAGTCTGTCTAGCTTTGCCTAGTTCCATATTGAAAGCATGAAGGCTGTCTTTGTAGATGTTATAATGGACTACAAGTTTTGTCTTCCGCCACATGCGCTCTGCTTTTCTGCATTGTCTTTTCATATTTTGCACTGCTGTTGAGTTTCTCCAAGGTGCTTTTTGTCTGCCACTCTTCTTCCTGACTTTAACAGGAGCAATATCATCAATTACACTTTTAACTTTTGAGTTAAAAGAATCAAGGAGAAATTCAACAGAGTCTGCAGATATGCTTGGTGTTAAAGATATAGCCTTCATAAATAGTACACTAGTGTTCTCATTTAAGCATCTCTTCTTGACAGACACAGATCTCGCTTTAGTGGCAGGAGAGATCAATATATCAAAGAAAATACAGAAATGATCAGACAGTGCTACATCCTTAATAACAATCAATGAAATGTTTAGACCCTTACTGATAATTAAATCTAGAGTGTGTCCACGATTGTGTTAACACAATACCCAGATATTCGAAAGAAGGGTAATTCCCAAATGATATTTGCTTACATTGATAGATATCTTTAAAAAGAGCTGCTAGACCCCCACCTCTCTTTACAGCTCTGCAGACACTCATAAAAGTAAAGTTAGGAGGGGCTGCTTCATTGAGGATTGTTGCACTGCAGCTGTCTTCTAGCCAGGTTTCATTTAGAAGCATAAAATCCAGGTTGTTTGTGGTTATTAAGTCGTTGACTAGAAGTGATTTATTTGTAAGTGAACAAATGTTTAAAAGTGCTAACTTAACAGTCTTACTTTTTGTCCCCACATCAATCTTAGTTTGACGTGTAATAGGCACCAGATTAGTTGGGTTTGCTGTACGGCTATTGAAGGCCTTAGACTTTCTATCTTGTAATAGAACAGCAATAGAGAAAGATACAGGCACACTGGGTTCCCGCTTGTTCTGTAAACATTTGAGAAAGTTACTGTTATCATAGCAGGGACCCAAAACACATCACTGAGAGCTGGTATCAGTTGTTTTTGGTTCACCTCGAGCAGATGGAGGAGGGTGTGGGCCCTGGCGTTGTGGCAGAGGCTGAAGAGCTCTAGCAGCATAATTTTTTATATCGGGCCGATGCCGATTTTCTACATTTTAAGACATTTTAAGCAGAGCAGGCAGAGCTGGAGACCACCACAGTGGAGGAGGCGGACCTAGGGAACATCAAGGTGGAACAGGTGGAGCTGGAGACCACAACAACAGAACAGGTGGACCAAGGGAACACCAAGGTGGAACAGGTGGAGCTGGGGACCACAACAACAGAACAGGCGGACCTAGGGAACACCAAGGTGGAACAGATGGAGCCGGAGACCACAACAACAGAACAGGTGGACCTAGGGAACACCAAAGCAGAACAGGTGGAGCTGGAGACCACAATAACAGAACAGGCGGACCTAGGGAACACCAAGGTGGAACAGGTGGAGCTGTAGACCACAACAACAGAACAGGCGGACCTAGGGAACACCAAGGTGGAGCAGGCGGAGCCGGAGACCACAACAACAGAACAGACGGACTAAGGGAACACCAAGGCGGAACAGGTGGAGCTGGAGACCACAACAACAGAACAGGTGGACCTAGGGAACACCAAGATGGAACAGGTGGAGCTGAAAACCACAACAACAGAACAGGCGGACCTAGGGAACACCAAGGTGGAACAGGTGGAGCTGAAGACCACAACAACAGAACAGGTGGACCTAGGGCACAACAAGATTGAACAGGTGGAGCTGAAGACCACAACAACAGAAAAGGTGGACCTAGGGAACACCAAGTTGGAACAGGTGGAGCTGAAGACCCCAACAACAGAAAAGGTGGACCTAGGGAACACCAAGGTGGAACAGGTGGAGCTGTAGACCACAACAACAGAACAGGCGGACCTAGGGAACACAAAGGCGGAGCTAGGAACCACCAAGGTGGAACAGGTGGAGCAGAAGACCACCAAAGCAGAGCTCAAAGCGGAGCAGACTAAGCTGAAGACCACCACGGCAGAGCAAACGAGCTGGAAACCTCCAAGACGGAGCGGGGTGAGTTGGAGACCACAAAGTTGACATAGGGCACAGATTGTTCACAGACGGCCTCTGTGGCCATAATAAAGCTGTCAGGGGGTGCAGAGAGTTCTGAGACGACCTCCATGGTTGGGTCGGAAACTACCACCTCGGAGGAAGTTTGTGCGGCCCAGACACACAAAATGGTGATTGCCATCACTGGGAGCACAGAGAAAAAGGGAAGACCTCCGAGATTGCCAGGCTTGGGGGCACTGGGACTGCCGGGCTTGAAATGCCGGCCACTCCCACAGAGATCAGAGGTGGATGGTGCTGGCTAGGTAAACCCTGGTGAACAAAGCTCCGCGGGCGCCGGACTTGAATACCATCGAACCACTGTGGGCGGTTTTGGAGAAAAGAGGGAGAAGTACATTCCATCCTCCAACCTCTCTGAAGCAAATGGAAGATGTTCTGATAGACAAATGGTATGATATTCCACTGCAGACAATTCAAAAGTTGTATGAATGTATTCTGAGAAGGTTGGAAGCTGTATTAAAGGCAAATGGTGGTTCAACACCTTATCAATAAAGAGATATGACCTATTTCCCTGCTGTTCACATTATTTTGTCCAACCCCTTTATGTCCTCCTCGCTTCCAGAAATGTCTACACTCATCCTCCACACATTACTTTTAAATACACATACATATAATGTGTCCCCATAACTCAGAGGTCTTCAATCCTGCTCCTGGAGAACCACTGTCCTGCAAAGTTTAGTTCTAACCCTAATCAAACACACCTGAATCAGCTCATCAACCTCTTCAGAATTGCTTGAGTATTCAAAGGCAGGTGTGCTGAAGCAGGTTGGAACTAAACTCTGCAGGACAGTGGCTCTCCAGGAGCAGGATTGAAGACCTCTGCCATAACTTTTCAAATAATTCCAACACTGCTGGTGATACACAAAAAATATATTTTTCTAATTCAATATCCATTTAAATCTAAATTGTGTGATTGTTGCTTTCTTCAGGTGAAATGGTCTTACCTGAATCTGAGGACTCTGGCAGAGCAGTCTTATCAGTGCTGGGGGTATGGGACTGTCCCTCAATGCTGTTATTAGAGGCATGGGAAATCACCCTGCTGATATTACAGAGCACACAATTACATCTAGCATATATAATGTCTAATAAGATTAATTCATGCATCAATAAGGCCTTACCTTTGCTCGAAGTGTGACCATGAGGAACTTCTTTTCAGTGGTTTTACATCAGAGTCCAGGTTAAGAGTTCTTCAAATATTTGAAGATATACAGTATACAGTGTAAGATTCTGCTGTATTATCCAGTTTTTCCACAAGTAAACAATCCATATGGGAGTCACATTCCTTCACATTTTCTCTAGTCATGATTTAGATTTAGATTTGTCTAGTGAATCATGTAAGACACTTACTGGTTTGGCACAGCTGTATTTTCTTTGGTCCTCATTTCATCTGTAGAATAAGGAATAAAATCACCTTAGATTCAACATACCTCAAACCATTATAAAGATTTTTGCACACACGCACACACAAAGAGTCAATAAGTACATCTTTTGACTAAATTATTCAGAAAATTGTATAATTTTGTGACCATATTCAGCAGTGGTAAAAATGTTGAAATGGGTGACTTGTCAGATTTCCAAAGAGGACTGTCACGAAAGGGGAGCAAAAAATGCAGGAGAAGATGAGTATCTAGTGCAAGGAGCGGATTCCAATTCCAATTAAGGAGCAGATTTCAGACATTCCACAAAAAAATCAAAAAGAACATTGGCCTAGTGAAGCAGATGCGGAAAAAGGGAGGGATGGAAGGCCAGGCCCGTAGAGTGGACGACTGGATACTGAGGCACAGCAGGAAGCCAGGCCGGAGCCGGCAGATTAGGTGGCCACCCAGGCGGAGCTGGAGACCACCACAGAGGAGCAGGAGACCAAAAAAGGTAGAGCAGGCGGATCTGGAGACCACAACAACAGAACAGGCGGACCAAGGGAACACCAAGGCAGAACAGGTGGAGCTGGAGACCACAACAACAGAACAGGTGGACCTAGGGAACACCAAGGTGGAACAGGTGGAGCTGGAGACCACAACAACAGAACAGGTGGACCTAGGGAACATCAAGGTGGAACAGGTGGAGCTTGAGACCACAACAACAGAACAGGCGGATCTAGGGAACATCAAGCTGGACCAGGTGGAGCTGAAGACCACAACAACAGAACAGGCGGACCTAGGGAACACCAAGGTGGAACAGGTGGAGCTGGAGACCACAACAACAGAACCGGCGGACCTAGGGAACACCAACGTGGAACAGGTGGAGCTGGAGACCACAATAAAAGAACAGGTGGACCTAGGGAACACCAAGGTGGAACAGGTGGAGCTGGAGACCACAACAACAGAACAGGCGGACCTAGGGAACACCAAGGTGGAACAGATGGAGCTGGAGACCACAAAAACAGAACAGGTGGACCTAGGGAACACCAAGGCGGAACAGGTGGAGCTGGAGACCACAATAAAAGAACAGGTGGACCTAGGGAACACCAAGGTGGAACAGGTGGAGCTGGAGACCACAACAAGAGAACAGGCGGACCTAGGGAACACCAAGGTGGAACAGATGGACCTGGAGACCACAACAACAGAACAGGTGGACATAGGGAACAACAAGGTGGAACAGGTGGAGCTGAAGACCACAACAACAGAACAGGCGGACCTATGGAACACCAACATGGAACAGATGGAGCTCCAGACCACAATAAAAGAACAGGTGGACCTAGGGAACACCAAGGTGGAACAGGTGGAGCTGGAGACCACAACAACAGAACAGGCGGACCTAGGGAACACCAAGGTGGAACAGGTGGAGCTGAAGACCACAACAACAGAACAGGCGGACCTAGGGAACACCAACATGGAACAGGTGGAGCTGGAGACCACAATAAAAGAACAGGTGGACCTAGGGAACACCAAGGTGGAACAGGTGGAGCTGGAGACCACAATAACAGAACAGGCGGACCTAGGGAACACCAAGGTGGAACAGGTGGAGCTTGAGACCACAACAACAGAACAGGTGGACCTAGGGAACACCAAGGCAGAACAGGTGGAGCTGGGGACCACAACAACAGAACAGGTGGACCTAGGGAACACCAAGGTGAAACAGGTGGAGCTGGAGACCACAACAACAGAACAGGATCTAGAGAACACCAAGGCAGAACAGGTGGTGCTGGAGACCACAATAACAGAACAGGCGGACCTAGGGAACACCAAGGTGGAACAGGTGGAGCTTGAGACCACAACAACAGAACAGGTGGACCTAGGGAACGCCAAGGCGCAACAGGTGGAGCTGGAGACCACAACAACAGAACAGGCGGATCTAGAGAACACCAAGGCAGAACAGGTGGTGCTGGAGACAACAATAACAGAACAGGCGGACATATGGAACATCAAAGTGGAAAGGGTGGAGCTTGAGACCACAACAACAGAACAGGTGGACCTAGGGAACACCAAGGCGGAACAGGTGGAGCTGGAGACCACAACAACAGAACAGGCGGATCTAGAGAACACCAAGGAAGAACAGGTGGTGCTGGAGACCACAGTCACAGAACAGGCGGACCTAGGGAACACCAAGGTGGAACAGGTGGAGCTTGAGACCACAACAACAGAACAGGTGGACCTAGGGAACATCAAGGCGGAACAGGTGGAGCTGGGGACCACAACAACAGAACAGGCGGACCTAGGGAACACCAAGGTGGAACAGATTGAGCCGGAGACCACAACAACAGAACAGACGGACCAAGGGAACACCAAGGCGGAACAGGTGGAGCTGGAGACCACAACAACAGAACAGGTGGACCTAGGGAACACCAAGGTGGAACAGGTGGAGCTGAAGACCACAACAACAGAACAGGTGGACCTAGGGAACACCAAGGTGGAACAGGTGGTGCTGGAGACCACAACAACAGAACAGGTGGACCTAGGGAACACCAAGGCAGAACAGGTGGAGCTGGAGACCACAATAACAGAACAGGCGGACCTAGGGAACACCAAGGTGGAACAGGTGGAGCAGAAGACCACCAAAGCAGAGCTCAAAGCGGAGCAGACTAAGCTGAAGACCACAACAGCAGAGCAAACGAGCTGGAAACCTCCAAGACGGAGCGGGCTGAGTTGGAGACCACAAAGTTGACATAGGGCACAGATTGTTCACAGACGGCCTCTGTGGCCATAATAAAGCTGTCAGGGGGTGCAGAGAGTTCTGAGACGGCCTCCATGGTTGGGTCGGAAACTACCACCTCGGATGAAGTTTGTGCGGCCCAGACACACAAAATGGTGATTGCCATCACTGGGAGCACAGAGAAAAAGGGAAGACCTCCGAGATTGCCAGGCTTGGGGGCACTGGGACTGCCGGGCTTGAAATGCCGGCCACTCCCACAGACATCAGAGGTGGATGGTGCTGGCTAGGTAAACCCTGGTGAACAAAGCTCCGCGGGCGCCGGACTTGAATACCATCGAACCACTGTGGGCGGTTTTGGAGAAAAGAGTGAGAAGTACATTCCATCCTCCAACCTCTCTGAAGCAAATGGAAGATGTTCTGATAGACAAATGGTATGATATTCCACTGCAGACAATTCAAAAGTTGTATGAATGTATTAGGGGTGTAACGATTCATCAACTACATCGATGTATCGATTCATATTCTTAATGATCCAACTACATCGATCTGTGCTCGGCAAGTTATATCGATCTAGACATATATCGATCTAACATCGTTTTAAAAGGTAATGAATCGATTGTATCGATACTATGAAATAACGCATTGGATTTAAGCACGTCAGACTTTATAAGGATGTTTTTTTCTTAGCACTTTTAATGATAAAGGCGTTAAACGTTAGAAGTGAACGCCATGCGTGGCGCGCCAGCAGCAGAGCAAAGACAACAAGCAGCGCAAAGTCTCTCACCTCAGAAAGAATTTCCTGTCCTCTCAGCCGCTGTACTGCAGTAGCGCGCACTCTTCAACTGCACGCGCAAATGCGGCGGCGCGCGCTGCAGGCTTATATCGTTTCATAAAGCACAAAATAAACTACAAGCATGCAACGTCGTTACGTTTCAAATTAGAAAAAAACGTGTTGTCCAGATTCAGTATCTGCGGTCAGATGATGTTGTCAGGCTATATGTCCGTGTCATTATTCTATCATTATTTTCATAACTTGTAACGAAATAAAGTCTCTCACCTGAGAAAAACGAAATCTCATGTCCTGTCATCGTTATACTGTGCTCGTAGCGTGCACTCTTTAATTGCACGCGCATAATTAATTGATACCTGATTCCCTTTCAAGAATTTTTGGCTAAAAAGTCACTGAATCGATTTCAAGTCACTGAATCGTTTCGGATCGTATCGTTCTAAATGAACCAATATCGTCCTTGAATCGTATCGACAACCACGAATCGCGATACGAATCGAATCGTTGTTAAAACGAATCGTTACACCCCTAGAATGTATTCTGAGAAGGTTGGAAGCTGTATTAAAGGCAAATGGTGGTTCAACACCTTATCAATAAAGAGATATGACCTATTTCCCTGCTGTTCACATTATTTTGTCCAACCCCTTTATGTCCTCCTCGCTTCCAGAAATGTCTACACTCATCCTCCACACATTACTTTTAAATACACATACATATAATGTGTCCCCATAACTCAGAGGTCTTCAATCCTGCTCCTGGAGAGCCACTGTCCTGCAAAGTTTAGTTCCAACCCAAATCAAACACACCTGAATCAGCTCATCAACCACTTCAGAATTGCTTGAGTATTCAAAGGCAGGTGTGCTGAAGCAGGTTGGAACTAAACTCTGCAGGACAGTGGCTCTCCAGGAGCAGGATTGAAGACCTCTGCCATAACTTTTCAAATAATTCCAACACTGCTGGTGATACACAAAAAATATATTTTTCTAATTCAATATCCATTTAAATCTAAATTGTGTGATTGTTGCTTTCTTCAGGTGAAATGGTCTTACCTGAATCTGAGGACTCTGGCAGAGCAGTCTGATCAGTGCTGGGGGTATGGGACTGTCCCTCAATGCTGTTATTAGAGGCATGGGAAATCACCCTGCTGATATTACAGAGCACACAATTACATCTAGCATATATAATGTCTAATAAGATTAATTCATGCATCAATAAGGCCTTACCTTTGCTCGAAGTGTGACCATGAGGAACTTCTTTTCAGTGGTTTTACATCAGAGTCCAGGTTAAGAGTTCTTCAAATATTTGAAGATATACAGTATACAGTGTAAGATTCTGCTGTATTATCCAGTTTTTCCACAAGTAAACAATCCATATGGGAGTCACATTCCTTCACATTTTCTCTAGTCATGATTTAGATTTAGATTTGTCTAGTGAATCATGTAAGACACTTACTGGTTTGGCACAGCTGTATTTTCTTTGGTCCTCATTTTATCTGTAGAATAAGGAATAAAATCACCTTAGATTCAACATACCTCAAACCATTATAAAGATTTTTGCACACACGCACACACAAAGAGTCAATAAAGGTGCACTGGGGGAAAAAATCATTGTACTTGCATATAATCTAAAGAAACTACATAGATAATAAGTACATCTTTTGACTAAATTATTCAGAAAATTGTATAATTTTGTGACCATATTCAGCAGTGGTAAAAATGTTGAAATGGGTGACTTGTCAGATTTCCAAAGAGGACTGTCACGAAAGGGGAGCAAAAAATGCAGGAGAAGATGAGTATCTAGTGCAAGGAGTGGATTCCAATTCCAATTAAGGAGCAGATTTCAGACATTCCACAAAAAAATCAAAAAGAACATTGGCCTAGTGAAGCAGATGCGGAAAAAGGGAGGGATGGAAGGCCAGGCCCGTAGAGTGGACGACTGGATACTGAGGCACAACAGGAAGCCAGGCCGGAGCCGGCAGATTAGGTGGCCACCCAGGCGGAGCTGGAGACCACCACAGAGGAGCAGGAGACCAAAAAAGGTAGAGCAGGCGGATCTGGAGACCACAACAACAGAACAGACGGACCAAGGGAACACCAAGGCAGAACAGGTGGAGCTGGAGACCACAACAACAGAACAGGTGGACCTAGGGAACACCAAGGTGGAACAGGTGGAGCTGGAGACCACAACAACAGAACAGGTGGACCTAGGGAACACCAAGGTGGAACAGATGGAGCTGGAGACCACAACAACAGAACAGGTGGACATAGGGAACACCAAGGTGGAACAGGTGGAGCTGAAGACCACAACAACAGAACAGGCGGACCTATGGAACACCAACATGGAACAGATGGAGCTCCAGACCACAATAAAAGAACAGGTGGACCTAGGGAACACCAAGGCGGAACAGGTGGAGCTGGAGACCACAACAACAGAACAGGCGGATCTAGAGAACACCAAGGCAGAACAGGTGGTGCTGGAGACCACAATAACAGAACAGGCGGACATATGGAACATCAAAGTGGAACAGGTGGAGCTTGAGACCACAACAACAGAACAGGTGGACCTAGGGAACACCAAGGCGGAACAGGTGGAGCTGGAGACCACAACAACAGAACAGGTGGACCTAGGGAACACCAAGGCAGAACAGGTGGTGCTGGAGACCACAATAACAGAACAGGCGGACCTAGGGAACACCAAGGTGGAACAGGTGGAGCTTGAGACCACAACAACAGAACAGGTGGACCTAGGGAACACCAAGGCGGAACAGGTGGAGCTGGGGACCACAACAACAGAACAGGCGGACCTAGGGAACACCAAGGTGGAACAGATTGAGCCGGAGACCACAACAACAGAACAGACGGACCAAGGGAACACCAAGGCGGAACAGGTGGAGCTGGAGACCACAACAACAGAACAGGTGGACCTAGGGAACACCAAGGTGGAACAGGTGGAGCTGAAGACCACAACAACAGAACAGATGGACCTAGGGAACACCAAGGTGGAACAGGTGGTGCTGGAGACCACAACAACAGAACAGGCGGATCTAGGGAACACCAAGGCAGAACAGGTGGTGCTGGAGACCACAATAACAGAACAGGCGGACATATGGAACATCAAAGTGGAACAGGTGGAGCTTGAGACCACAACAACAGAACAGGTGGACCTAGGGAACACCAAGGCGGAACAGGTGGAGCTGGGGACCACAACAACAGAACAGGTGGACCTAGGGAACACCAAGGTGGAACAGGTGGAGCTTGAGACCAGAACAACAGAACAGGTGGACCTAGGGAACACCAAGGCGGAACAGGTGGAGCTGGGGACCACAACAACAGAACAGGCGGACCTAGGGAACACCAAGGTGGAACAGGTGGAGCAGAAGACCACCAAAGCAGAGCTCAAAGCGGAGCAGACTAAGCTGAAGACCACCACGGCAGAGCAAACGAGCTGGAAACCTCCAAGACGGAGCGGGCTGAGTTGGAGACCACAAAGTTGACATAGGGCACAGATTGTTCACAGACGGCCTCTGTGGCCATAATAAAGCTGTCAGGGGGTGCAGAGAGTTCTGAGACGGCCTCCATGGTTGGGTCGGAAACTACCACCTCGGAGGAAGTTTGTGCGGCCCAGACACACAAAATGGTGATTGCCATCACTGGGAGCACAGAGAAAAAGGGAAGACCTCCGAGATTGCCAGGCTTGGGGGCACTGGGACTGCCGGGCTTGAAATGCCGGCCACTCCCACAGACATCAGAGGTGGATGGTGCTGGCTAGGTAAACCCTGGTGAACAAAGCTCCGCGGGCGCCGGACTTGAATACCATCGAACCACTGTGGGCGGTTTTGGAGAAAAGAGGGAGAAGTACATTCCATCCTCCAACCTCTCTGAAGCAAATGGAAGATGGTCTGATAGACAAATGGTATGATATTCCACTGCAGACAATTCAAAAGTTGTATGAATGTATTCTGAGAAGGTTGGAAGCTGTATTAAAGGCAAATGGTGGTTCAACACCTTATCAATAAAGAGATATGACCTATTTCCCTGCTGTTCACATTATTTTGTCCAACCCCTTTATGTCCTCCTCGCTTCCAGAAATGTCTACACTCATCCTCCACACATTACTTTTAAATACACATACATATAATGTGTCCCCATAACTCAGAGGTCTTCAATCCTGCTCCTGGAGAACCACTGTCCTGCAAAGTTTAGTTCCAACCCTAATCAAACACACCTGAATCAGCTCATCAACCACTTCAGAATTGCTTGAGTATTCAAAGGCAGGTGTGCTGAAGCAGGTTGGAACTAAACTCTGCAGGACAGTGGCTCTCCAGGAGCAGGATTGAAGACCTCTGCCATAACTTTTCAAATAATTCCAACACTGCTGGTGATACACAAAAAAATATATTTTTCTAATTCAATATCCATTTAAATCTAAATTGTGTGATTGTTGCTTTCTTCAGGTGAAATGGTCTTACCTGAATCTGAGGACTCTGGCAGAGCAGTCTGATCAGTGCTGGGGGTATGGGACTGTCCCTCAATGCTGTTATTAGAGGCATGGGAAATCACCCTGCTGATATTACAGAGCACACAATTACATCTAGCATATATAATGTCTAATAAGATTAATTCATGCATCAATAAGGCCTTACCTTTGCTCGAAGTGTGACCATGAGGAACTTCTTTTCAGTGGTTTTACATCAGAGTCCAGGTTAAGAGTTCTTCAAATATTTGAAGATATACAGTATACAGTGTAAGATTCTGCTGTATTATCCAGTTTTTCCACAAGTAAACAATCCATATGGGAGTCACATTCCTTCACATTTTCTCTAGTCATGATTTAGATTTAGATTTGTCTAGTGAATCATGTAAGACACTTACTGGTTTGGCAAAGCTGTATTTTCTTTGGTCCTCATTTCATCTGTAGAATAAGCAGTGGTGGTAAGTAACGAAGTAAAAATACTTTGTTACTTTACTTAAGTATTTTTTTCGGGGATCTGTACTTTACTTGAGTATGTTTTATTTGCATCTACTTTCACTCTTACTCCACTACAATATTAAAGACAAAGTTTACTTTTTACTCCGATACATTTCCCCATGCCTGCTCCAAGTATTTATTACACTGATTTTCCAAACCAATGAAAAAACTTGGTTTTCTTCTTTTTTTTTTAAAGCACGCGCTAGGCCGCCCGCGTGCTCGCAAGCTCTTTGCCAGCATACGCTCACGCAGCAGTTAGTTCGAGGTGGAAGATGACCGCTGAAACAGGTGATAATGCAGCTCTTGCCCTATGACTTACCCTGAGGAATTAAACAACTCGGGCGAGGGAGATGAGGAGGAGATTCAAGAAGAGGACGAAGTTGTTAACTTCCAAGAAGTGGCAAGTGTGCTTGATGTAGGTGATGGCTTTTAATATCATTTACCCAAGCATCAGCATTGCGCGTGCCACCTTCTCAATTTGGTGTCAACGGTAGATGCTTTAAAGGCAAACTCAAATGAGGCCTACAAAAAAGTGTCCAGAGCCACATTTTCAAAGTGCCACGCACTATGGAACAAGAGTGGACGATCCACTTTAGCTGCAGAAACCATCAAAGATACATGCAAACTTCAGCTAATTAGGGCCAATGCAACCAGATGGAACTCGATGTTCCTTGCAGTGGAGAGAATAGTGAGGATCGTCAAAGAACAAGGAGAGGGAGCCATCAGAGATGTCTGCACATCATTCAAAATTCCAATGTGAGTACTGTATTTTTGTTTATTGGGATGGTTTTCCGATGCCACTACTCCTACACTATTTAAGCTAGACACACCACACCAACTTTATTGTAGCCTCTACAACTGTCCCATTTATTGTAACTACTACATACTAACTAAATTGCCCCATTAGAACTTTCCCACTCCTAACCCAACTCTTAAACTTATTAACTACTCCATTACAATTATTCAATGAATCTACCCCACACTAATCAACCCACTACAGTTGCCCCACTCTGAACAAAATAAATCACTTAATCCTAAATCCTTAATTGAACATTCTATTCCATTCTAAAGCTACTACCTAACATTTGATTAAACACTCACTATGACTACCCCATATTGAAATAAAAAAAATTGTGTTTCAGGCTCAATCCAACAGAACTGGCCTTTTTAACAGAATACTCTGCAATCATGAGTCCAATGGCCAAGGCCATCGATATTTTGCAGACTGAAACCAACATACAGATGGGATGGCTTCTTCCCACTCTGACTCAACTGAAGACCACTTGTTGATGCTATTCAACTGGGTTTGAAGAACCGCTTCAGTGAAATCTTTGAAGACCCAGAACTGATTGCAGCCGCCATCTTGCTGCCAAAATTCAAGACATTGTGGACCAAAGATGAAACCGTCCTCAAAAAGGGTAAGGCAAAGCGTGTTTCTTTTGAACAGATATTTTGTATTTATTTTCAAAAACCTGAATAGGGATGTCTACTGTGCATTGATGGCAGTTCATGCATTAAACCTCACATTAAAGGGGGGCGGGGGTCATAGGTATAATTAGGGGCCAAGCACCGAAGGTGCGGAGGCACAATTGTATCTGTTCCATTTCTTATTATTATTCTTCCGCCATGGGAGTCTATGGCAGCCCATAGAACCGATTGCGGGAAATTTGTTTTGGTTTGACATTCGGATAGAGGACAGTCCCAACACTGAATACACCAATTTTGGTGTTTCTAAGTCATTCCCTCTAGCGCCACCACCTGTCCAAAGTTTCACTTTTATTTTGCTATTAACTTTTGAACCGTAAGGCCAATCAACAAAATTCTTTTTTTCTCTGATTCCTGAGCTCATGCCAATTCGATTGCACCCTATGACGTCATTTCCGTCATAACAATATGGCCGCCATTTTGAATCATTCGAAAAAGCTACTTTTTCGAACTCGTCCTAGACGGTTTGTCCGATTTGCACGAAAATTGAACCAGATCATCTTCAGGTAGTGCTGACAAAAAATTATGGAATTCAAATTGATTCGTCAAACCGTTTTCGATAAACGCACGAATAAATTTTACGTAGCGCTAGCAAAAACAGTCGTAAGGCTGTATCTCCGCAACGGTTTATCGTATTCAGACCAAACTTGGTACATGTACTCACAAGCATGACCTGAGGCAACATGCTGTGTTTCGGCGCAGCGCCACCTACTGGTCCGGAGATATGAAAAATGGCTATTTTTGCTTATAACTTCTGAACAGTTTGTCCAAAAATCATAAAATTGGTCTCGTTAGATTCAGAGCAACATGCCGAGTTGACTGATTCAATTTGACCATATCGGCCATTTTGACTGTCGGCCATTTTGAATTTTGTGCTAAAATGATGTATTTTAAGAACGCATGAACGGATTGTTACGAAACTTGGTATGGGTCATCAGCACAATGTCCTGAATTAGCGTGAGAAGTTTCGAAACAGCGCCACCTAGTGGTGAATTTTTTTTTAAAAATGCTTATAACTTTGGGTGTGGTCGACTTATTTTCACGAGACTCATCTAATTAGACTCCTGAATTGTTGCCGAGTCCTACGATACCAAACATGCTAGGTTTCGCCTTACGGTTTGTGTAGCGTTGTGATTTAGCGCTTAAAAAACATTTGGCTATATCTTCGAAACCGCTAGTCCGATCGAGACGAAACCACCGTCAGAAGTTTGGAAACATAGGTCGATATCTAATCTACAATGCCCAAATGCGAAAATATTGATGTTTAGAGGTAGTAAATTCCAATCAAAGTCATGTGTCAGTCATTTTTTACGTGTTTTTTCATATAAATGTCTATAACTCCGAAGCGAATTGAGATATTTTCACCAAAATCGACACATATATGTATGGGCTCACTCTGAGGACACATACAACATACAAAAAAAATTGTGGGACTGAGCCTCTTGGTGGCGCTATAATAGAACAAAACATGAAATTCCCATTGACTTCAATATAGTTTTGTGAAATAAAATGCTATACTAAACAAATGCATTGGTGTAATATTACAAAACTCAGAATGTGCCATCAGCACCATCCCCTGAAGGTACCCAAAATATTTCGAGACAGCGCACACCTAGTGTTCAAAAGTAATAACAAAATTTCCAATAAGGCTAATAACTTTTGAATAAATTGGCCTATTGAAATGACGTTGGTCTTATTAGATTCCTTGGGTCAGGCTGAGAACATAGATACCAAGTTTACCTCATTTGGCCGAACTTCCTGTCCGCCATCTTGATTTTTATTCAAAACCTACTTTTTCGAACTCCTCCTAGACCGTTTGTCCGATTTTCACCAAAATCGAGTCGTATCATCTCCAGACCGTGCTGACTAAAAGTTATGGATTTCGTGTCGATTGACAAAACCGTTTTCGTATACCGCAGCAGCAAAGTTGAAGCATGATGCCAAAAGGACTACTCAGGCTTTATCTCTGCAATGCCTTGACATATTGACACCAAACTTTGTTTGTCTCATTGTCACTTCACTCTGACCACATCACATCAGTTTTGTGACCTCGCCACCTATTGGTCAAAAGTGATAATCCATTAAATCATATTTTTAATTACTGTTTATATGATTTTTCAGGCATTTTGCCTAAAATCCTCTTTAAATGTCTTTAATTGCTGATTGTTGCAGTTGATCTGACACTTTCAGCAATGTTGGCATGTCTTGTCGTCTTATTCTGCTTGGCCCCGGTAATTGCTGCTTGCAGCTATATTTATTTATTTGTAATCATTCTCTTACCATATAATAATCAGTTAATTGTTTGACCAGTGCAATACCAATGTCCATGTAATGGCCAGAATTGGCCTGGCTCGTAGCCCCACTCCATTCCTCTTATTAAAGGTTAGGGAGGGTAAGAGAGTGATTAAAATATTAAATAAATATAACCTATGCAATAGATTAACAGTGACACACAATAATGGGAATTTTATTCCATGATAGGTTGCATGCGCTTTATGACAATACAGCTTGGGTTGCATGCATCCTTGAGGTGGAAGGTTTATGTCTGTTAACGGTGTAGAATGATATCATGGCTATTTGCCAAATGACAATTACAGTTAAGAATAGAACTATGAAAAATATGTCATTTGACCATCATTAACTAATGTTCTGAATGCCATGTATGGGATATGCACTGTTTTTCAGGACTGGACTACATCAATCTGGAGATGGAGACCTTGCATCCCCTCGGTAACTTGCATGCCACCTCTTCTGATGGTGACGACTTTTTCTCATCCATCAAGTCAAACGCACAAGAAAGCTCCAAAGAACTTGAAGGATATTTGGCATGCTGTGCTGACCACACCAGTATGCTGAAGACCTTTCTCTCCATCTGCAAGTTGTACATCAGGTTAAACACACCCCTTCCTGCCTCAGCGGCATGTGAGAGGCTGTTTAGTACAGCAGGACTTTTATTTAGCCCCAGGAGAGCCAGGATGGACTCTAGCAATTTTGAAAATCAGCTTTTGCTAAAGCTGAACAGAAGCTTTTACAACTTTGAATAGTATTGTGTAGCTTAATGGTGTGTTTTGAAGATATTTCAACTTAAAGAGGTGGTTCTTCCTCTGATATTTTGAAACAGTCTTACCTTGTATCTTGCACATCTTCTGTTTGATGCAGCTATAATGTTTGGAACGTGTCTATTGAAAGTTCAACCCCTATACTGCGATAAGGTGCTTCATTGTCTCTTTTGATTGTAAATCTAACAAATTCTTAATTGCAGTATCAAATCTCATCATTTGTTCAATTAAAACACTGCATATCACTCCCAAAACAATTGATCTGCTTAATTATTGATATTTACAGTTCATTTGAATATTTACTTTTTACTTCCGGTACTTAAGTATGTTTTAAATCTGATACTTTTGTACTTTTACTCAAGTGATGTTTGAATGGAGGACTTTCTGCTTTTGCTGGAGTCATTTTTTATTTAGATACATCTACTTTTACTTGAGTATAACTTTTGAGTACTTTTACCACCCCTGAGAATAAGGAATAAAATCACCTTAGATTCAACATACCTCAAACCATTATAAAGATTTTTGCACACACAGACACAAATATATGTGCGGAAAAACTATTATTTCTGAAATGATCTATTTTAAAGGCACGGCTCCTTTAAGGCTTGTCAGTAAACAGCCACTGTTATGATTGGCTAACTTCATTGCATAGGAAACAGTATCAACGCCCACTCGCTACTGCACTGTCAGATCCAATACAGTCACTGCTTCAAATTTAAACAAAAGTTTCTTTGCCAATTCTCCATAATACTCATTTACAAAACAAAATGTTCCGAACAAACATATAATCCTCCGGGGTGATCCAGGACGCCATTAAAATAAACCATCCACTTGTTTCTGACGCTGAGATCCTTCTGAAGTCTTTACAGACACTCAAACTAGCTTTTTTAACTGAACGTTGTTTCCCTCTTCCATTTGTCCTGTTGTCGACAGACTCAAGCGTATGGAGTAGTGGAGTATCAGTGTAGACAGTGTGGACTCTATTTGCTATTCTTTATTTTATATTCTATAATTGCTTTCTTTATAATGAGGAGGTTGTTTTAAGCTCTGAAACTTGCAGGATATTTTAATGGTACAAAGACCTCTATATGTCAAAAGATCAAGGCAAATTTGATTTCTCATGCTATGACCCCTATAAATCAGCTACCATCAAGCACAAAAGACAAAAACAAGATGCAATAGATACATGCAAAGAGTCAATGAAAACAGAAGCATGTGGAAAATAGCTACAGTTTTCAGAAATATTCAGTGACAAGTGGCATTGTGACAAACAGGCATTATAACTGCACTTCAATTTCCATTTAAATCTAAATTGTGTGGTTGTTGCAATCGTCAGGTGAAATGGTTTTACCTGAATCTAAGGACTTTGTTGTAGCAGGTTGCTGAATCCTGGGATGAAGGGATTGTCCCTCACTGAAGGCAACAATATTCTTAAGAGACACCTAAGCATCGCAAGCAAAATAAATAGAAATAACCGAGTTAGTCAACAAAATAGTCAACATCATCTAGCATAAGATCTATGAAGATGAAACTTTCTTTTATATCTAAGGTGAGTAGCCACTTGCAACTTGTTTTCAGTGGAAGGACAAACATATTTTGGGATAGGGAGAGTTTTTTGACTTCATCAGTTTGTGTTAGCTTTCTAAGGGTTCAGAGTATATATTTTTACCCACATTAATTTCACACATCTAGTACAATTATGTGGTTTTGTTTCATTTAAACATTGTATACTTTTTTTTTGATTTACCCTAAAAGAATGGAAGTGAAATGTGACAACATGCTCCAATAGGTGATTAAAATATGACAGATTAAAATATTATCTGATCTAATATATATAAAAAAAGACAAACTAAAACATTTAGTCAATAAAATACAATTATTAACTTTTTCATATAAAACAATGGCCTTTTTTAATAATTAAAAATAAAGTAATTTTTGAGTTTGACAACCAACACACCACACTGAACATTCTGAACATTGACTCTCAGTCTTTATTCAAATTTTCTCATGATTTCTCAATAGAATTCATAAAAGTATAGAATAGAATAGAATAGAATAGAATAGTTCTAATAATGATTCATTGTAAAGCAGTGACAACATGCTCCACCTGCACAACTTCTAGTGTCTTCTGCTGTTAGATCAGCATTAAACAACTATCTCAAATTGTCTAATTTTAAATAAACACAAAAACAGAGATGAAAAAAATGAATTTAAGTAAGAAATTTACTTTTGCTATATGGTAAATAAATGTTCAGTGATATCTTCCAAAGATGTTTTAATTTTGGCGCAATTATTTCTCTATATAATGTTGATATGGCAAAGCTATGTGTGTGACAACTAGCCCCGCGTTAGTTTGTGCCTCGCTCACCTCTACAGAAGGTCAGCAATGGAGGACAGGTTATAAACAACGCAAGAATATACTGTTATCACGCAAAGAAAATGTTCACGCTGAGAGAGACTTTAGTAGCAAATATACACTTACCTCACACACAGCAAGAAAGAAACAACGATAGCCTAATAAAGAGCAGCCTAAGGCATAAGGTTTTGTCACTATATGGAAAGTTTTAATGGCCAGATTCGTTTAATCGATAACCAATCGTACGATGTAACTTGCTATTATTAACAGATCATCAAAATGCAAATCGAAACTACAGTTGGACCTGTAACTTACAATAAATAGTTTCAGTTCTAGAAATAGTTACCGCCCTTCAGCTGGTGTTCGGACTATGTGCTTAATCTGCCTACCTCGCATGGCATGTCCTCAGTGCAAAACATCTGGTTAGATAAATGAAAGTAAAAATGCAGCAGGGCAAAAACATCTAATGAAGAGCTCAAAACATGAATTTAGCTTTCGCTTTCATCGAGAAAGTAGAGGACGGGTAATTTCACTGCTTAAATTGGCTGACAGAGAACATACACACACACACACACGCACACACACACACACACACACACACACACATAGGCTACTATTACAAAGGACCGTTTAGTATGTTCCCCAAAGCGATGTCCGACTCAGCCTCAGACAGACATAACCTACGTACCGTTTACCACCCGTCCTCTTCTCGGGTGTGGTTCGCCATTCGATTCATCACTTGGGTCAGAACTGAAAGTGTAAATTAAGCCGAGATTCCCAATAACAACTCAAGATCACGCCCTTTAGATTTAGCCAAGCCTACGTCCAACGTTGTTTTACGAGGGAGCAACGCCTATTAGTTTCCAAATCAGCACATCGCTCGTTTACATAAAAATATAGGATGGCACATGGAAATATAGGCTAAATATCGGGCAATCGAAACCTTTGCTAAACTAAACAGAACATTCGCTTTCAAGGCTGTCTCCAGTAACGTATATGTCTCCCCAGCACGAACACACAGTCAGACATAAACATTTTATAGAGGCGCTTAAAGTTATCAAACATGACTAGTAAAATAAATAATTATGGTTTTTGAAAGAAGGGTTTAGTCAATGAAAAGGGATCACGGGCACGTGCACATTATGTGTAATAATTAGATTCAGCTCATTAGATCAGTGACATGAAGTGGTGTGACAGATGAGATGAGATGACACTCTGTGAATGAGAAACTTTAGATTTCAGACTTGATATTTGTTTCAAAACATTTATTAAATCCTGTCTTTACAAAAAGGTAAAAACTGCACAAAACAGATTAGGAAAAATCTGGTAAAATCAGGCAGTATACAGTGCTATTTGCAGCAATTGCTGAACACCCGTGTAAACATTTGAATCTACTTCATTTGTTACAAGATATTGAGTTCATTTTGTCATGATGTTACGATCCAGATTTAGTTGTGTCTCTTGATACATTTAGAAATATTTATCAACATAAAATAAACTTAAGTAGAAACCTTAATGGCATAATCGATCTCAGCATAAAGTCTACATTTGTAGTTCGTTGGAGAAACATGACGGTTGAATATACAGCACACTTGACTCTTGTTAAAGAGCCTCTCCTTCGAGTCTCACGACTTCTGGTTTATTTTCCACCCGGCAACCGGAATATAATGCAGATAGTGGCTTTATCCTTGATCCCGTGGTCAGAAAACTTGTCGGTGTCGTTGAGTTGTTTACTGGTGTAGAGTAATCGTAATCCAGAAGGGTCTGTGAGAATTCAATTAAATGTTAAGTTGTGGCATCAATAATAGTTCAATAATAATCCAGCGTTATTGTTTCTCAAAGTCGTCTATTCAAATCAGAATCACATTTAAGGACCAAATGGGTTTACATGTGCAAGGAATTTGTCTGTAGTGTTCGTACTTAGCGATAACAATAAAATACAACAACACAATAGCCCAATATTCATAAGAGAAACATTGTGAGGTAAGGTACGTGAGTAAAAGAGAGCTTTTAGTGGGTCAGTACCTGATGCCTCCTGTGGCAGTCTTTCAGCAAGTTTTTTTTTGAATTCCATCACTGTTGTGTTATTGAATTCTTCCTCCGAATTTGCGACGTCTATCCCTGCAAACATGCCCCTGCGGGGCCCATGCTGGCTTTTTGCGGGCACAGTGGGCTAGGGCCAGCCCACACCAAACCTAAACAGGCCCAGTGTGGGCTTGCCCAGGCGAGGCCCACAGCTTTGGGCTCACCGCGGGCTAACTGTGAGCAGCCCACACTAGCGGGCTGCCCACATTAAGCCCATGGTGGCCCATTGTGGGCCAGCCCGTTCGGGCCCAGAGCAGCTTTTGTACCTTTGGGCCCATGCAAGTTTTGTTTAGGTAGCCCACTTTCATTACGTTTTGGCTGCTTTTTAAAATTGAATGTGAAATTCAATAAGACCTTCCATTTATAACTCTGCTCAGCAGGAAGAAAAAGAAAAAATCCATTATTTGCACTGGATTGTGTCTACAAGACAACACATGATCCCTTAAAAACTCTAAGAACAAATCTTACTTTAAAAAGCCTATTATTTTTACTGGATATGATGTTTGTAATGTAATCCAAAATTAACAGTGTACCATGCAATTGGTGGTAAAAATCTGGCTGCCGCGTAATTTAAAAAAATCTACCAACCTAGTTAATTTTGAATCCTGCATATCAGGAATAAAACAATAGGCTTTTAATTTATTTGAGAAGGTCAACATGTAAAGTTATTGATGGTCCAGAGATATGAAGAAGTTATTACTAGTTATTATGATATCCATCACTCTGGCAGAGTTCGCTGAGTTTAAATTAAATTTTAATTTTAAAGTTTAAATTAAACTTCTCTCTTCTTTTTGTCTGTTTTTATACAATTTTCAATAGAAGTATAGGCCTAATGCCATTTATATCATTCTAATATAGCTAAACATTTCAACAATAAAAATTAGATTAAATTGAAAGAAAAGACAAGTTCACATGACTAATAACACCTCAGTCAAGTCAAATAAATGTTTATTCATTATAGTTGCTTTTCACACCATTGTCTACAACACTCAAAACAACATTGGAGATCATAAGTTTAACTTTAGGCTATACACTCAATTTTTAAATATTTAGAAGGAAAATGTCTGCCGAGATAGAGATTGAGCGCTCTTTGGAGTGCTATTTTTCATGTAATTTATAGGCTATCTTTTTTGTTATTAACTTATAAGAATTATTTGTAGAGCATTCAATGCTATATATATATATATATATATATATAGTATTAAATATATACATTTATGTTTACATTAACAAAAAAAAAGGTTTTAAGTCGGTTATTTATTTTGCTGTAGTGTGTCAGTAGGAAATATCAGTTTATCAGTTTAATTTCCAAACATTCTTTTTGCCATTAATTGTAATAACCAGTGAGATTTGTGTATGCACAAGGAATCTGACAACAGCCGGTATGATCTGATCTCACCATCATCGAGTCTGATAAGAAACAGAAAAAACTGGGAAGGTCTCCGAGATGCTTGAAGAAACCTTCCTGCATTTAATAATTAATAATAATTAATATAATTCATCTAATGAAATATATATTTAAGTATCTATTTTTCTATCCTTAACTCGGCATTACAGTTTAAATTACATTAAATGAAAGATTAATAAATGCGTGTTAAAAGTATCCAATTCCGCGCATGCGTCGAACATCAACTACGTATTTGATTAATCACCGCGCTAGTGCTACAGGCTGCAGTCGTCACTTTCCGCCTTCCTAACGGTTGTTTCTGCCTTCGCAGTGGAATTCTCCTGACTCTGAGGTGAGTTTTAATTGTAAATTGAGTATTATCTTTAACAGTAAATATTTGCCATAGTGTGTGTGTTCTGCTATTATTGTATTTTCAGTACCTATTGTTTTTTTTTTTTGTTAATCCAATTTTTGTCGAACAACAACGGAGTAACGTTAGCAGCTAGGTTGTCAATAAACTAACGTTAGTTAGCTTATATAACGTTAGGCTAAATATGGTCCTTTTCACCTCGTTTACCATATTCTGTATGTTACCACGTCAGATTGTCACAGTAAACTGCTAAAGTCTAAGGAAAAAAAGTTAAGCTATAACTACGTTCGTCTAACGGCTGTGCTCGGATTTTGAACGTGGACGATTAAAATGGCTCCACGATCTGCTTTTGAAGATGGTAACGTTAGTATCAGTGCATTCAGTTGGTTATGGGATATGTTGTGAAAGTAAACATTTGAGAGAAAACTACTCGGTTACTATCGTAACCTCAGTTCCCCATACACAGTGGGGAAACTCCTTTTCCTTGATTTACTGTAACGTTAGCCTATAATGTAAAACGCATTTTTGCTGCGGCACAATGGCACGGGCGCCTCTGGCGGGGCGCGGCCTTGGCCTATTTTAGTCCCAGAAAAACGCCATTTTAGCAGAAAACATTTGAGAGAAAACTGGATGCGTGGCTGTATAGAGCAGCATACTGGTCTTAAAATTACAGCATCCTAATATTAAACATGCTGCCGCTTGTCCTTAAAGGGATAGTTCACCCAAAAATGTCAAATGTCATTATTTACTCACTGTAATGTTGTTTCAAACCTGTATTAATTTCTTTATTGTGCAGAACACAAAATAAGATATTTTGAAGAATGTGGGTAACCAAACAGTTGCTGGTCCTTCCAATGTAGGAAAAACATATACTAGTCACTGTGGACCAGCACCTGTCTGGTTACCCACATTCTTCAAAAATAACTTTTTTCAACAGAAGAAAATCATTAGGGTTTAAAACAATTTGAGAGAGTAAATGATAACAGATTTTTTGGGGTAACAGTTAACTATCCCTAATATAACAAAACTATAAGAACTTTAACACAGTAGCTTTATTAAGAATCTATGTATAATTTATACAGTGAAGTCTAGTGTTTTATTGTTATATTTGTTCATTTAATTTTGTACCCTCCACCAGTGAGCCACCCTCCACCAGCGAGCAACCCTCCACCAGCGAGCCACCCTCCTCCAGCGAGCAACCCTACACCAGTGAGCCACCCTCCACCAGCGAGCCACCCTCCACCAGCGAGCCACCCTCCACCAGCGAGCCACCCTCCGAGCCACCCTCCACCAGCGAGCCACCCTCCGAGCCACCCTCCACCAGCGAGCCACCCTCCACCAGCGAGCCACCCTCCGAGCCACCCTCCACCAGCGAGCCACCCTCCGAGCCACCCTCCACCAGCGAGCCACCCCGAGCCACCCTCCACCAGCGAGCCACCCCTCCACCAGCGAGCCACCCTCCATCAGCGAGCCACCCTCTGAGCCACTCTCCACCAGCGAGCCACCCTCCACCAGCGAGCCACCCCGAGCCACCCTCCACCAGCGAGCCACCCTCTACCATAGAGCCACCCTCCTCCAGCGAGCCACCCTCAATTAATAAATTGTTACTTTTTTTGTATGTTTTGCTCACATCAGGTGCACAGTGGTTAAAGACTCCAAGTGTGTCAGAGAATATACTGCAGTGCACACTACACTACACACTACAGAAGACAGCTGTCTATACCCTCACCAGTCAGCACTTACACTGCAGTGAGTACACACTACAGTGTTCAACACCTGTTATAGATGATGTGTAAACGCATGAATAAATCGTTTACAACACATCTAAAGTGTACACTATTCATCACTTGGAAAATGTGTTACACATCATTCGTAGATAAGATTCGTTGATCTTATGCTTTATTGATTCTTGAAGTGGTAATCTACGAATGATGTGTAACACATTTACAAGTGATGAATAGTTTACACTTTAGATTAGGGGATGCAGAAAGTGTTGTAAATGATTTATTCATGCATTTACACATTGTGTTGAACACTTACCTGTTACAAATGATCTGTACGTGTATTCAAGGCATTTACAACACTTTCTGCACCCTCTAATTGCTACATACATTAAAAAAACAATTTATTAAACATTTATGAAACGCATATTCATGTTTTGTCAATCATTAACTAATCAAATGTAAATGACTTATAACTGAATCTACAAAACATACATACAATAATTAACATATCACTTTTTAATCATTTATGAACGCATAGTAATGTTTCGTAAATAATTAGTTAATCATTTGCTAATCACTTGTAAATGGAATTTACAAAACATACATAAAATGTTAGTATGTCACTTGCTAATCATTTATGAATGTTTTGTAAATTAATAGTTCATCGAATGTTATTATAAAGTGTTACCAGTATTTTTTTTATGTTTATTTGATTTTTTATATTTGTATAGAGAATTTTTAGTCCCTTTCAGAGTGTTAAATTAGCTTTATTAACCTGTATTAACCTGAATTGAATGTTTTATATTTTGTAATTAATAAATACATTGATTTGAAATCCCTTTGACTACTGTACATTTTTTGACAATACAGACATTAGTTATGTGGTGACTGCATCCATTTCAGATGTATAGAATAAGTTATAGTAGCTGAAAAGTATTTATAGTGAAACAGATTTATTGTAGATTAATAGTGCGGGCCCTGTGTGGGCTTAGTGAGGGCTTCCTGGGGGCTAAGTGAGGGCTGCCCGTGCAGGGCCAGCGCTAAGGGGCCAACGTTTTGCCAATGAGCAAATTCTCATGGGCCCTGCGCTGGCAGCCCGCTGGGGGCCCTTAGGCTAGCCCTAAGTGGGCCCGTAAAGGGCCCGTGCTGGCTTGTTTGCAGGGATAGTTTTCCTCTCGTTTTGCATTCCGACCACAAACACTTGATATGTTCTCCCCATATCTCACAGACGCAAATAGCCTAAATCACACGGACTGATGTTACTTGAGTCATACTTTTTCTTTTCGATTGCATGTGAACGAAGCAAGTTTTGAAGGATTGCCCAATCGCGTCAAAGTGAAAGACAAACAAGGGATGGTAGAAAACCGAGCACACCCAACCTAAACTCATACATTTAAATAGCCCTCAGTTCAGCTGACGGTTTATCAGAAAGAGTGCAATTTCTAAGAAGTGTTTGGTAAACAGAAAGTAGGGCAGCTCATGTTATCTTGAAGACAACCGCACAGTCCTGAAGAATAAAGGATTCTTCATACCATTATGTAGAAGTCTATTATTTTTACACGACGATATATTTATTCTTTATCGTCAACTTTTATATTATATTTACAAAACTTTAATATTTCATGATTTATTAGAACACCCGCATGTCTGAGTGGTGGTTTCGCTTTCCTTTTTTCCAAACTGAAAGCGAACGCATTATTGGTTCACTTCATAAGTAACATATCGATCCCCTTCCCAACGTCCTCATTCATGCTTGTTGTCATTCTAGACGAACTGAAGAAGGAGCCTTCATCAAGATGGAAGACAACCAAAGCAGTGGACAGTACGACCTTAATGATACAACGCTGAAATTTGTCAGACGGAAAGACGACATTAGTAAGTTTTTTTGTAAATAATCTGTCAGATTAAAACAATACTTGGAGAAACGAAAAAGAGAAACTTTTGAAAAATTGTCGCCAGTGTACGTAAATAATAGAAGTAGCCTACACAAAACGTTGTGTTTTAGTGTTTTCAGTGCCACTGCTGATGCTGGTTTATGACCTTTTAGCTTTAGATGATGACCCCGACATTCTGAGAGCGGAAATGTCTTGTGGTCATGCTGTGTCCCCACAGTCACTAACTGCCTGGTGTCGAAGTTTGCTGGACCAGGTAGGTCAGAAATTCTCTATGTGGAGTTAAACGTAAAAAAATAATAATAAAAAAATAATAATAATAATGTAATAGTCTAATTATTATCATCATTTTAACATGATTGTGCCAGGTAACGCATGTTCGTGGATCAACATCCTTGTTGGTTAGGGAATTTTAGGGTCAGGTTTAGGGTGACGCTTAAGGGCAAGTTGATGACCTTGTTTGCCTCAGTTTTGTTGGTGTGCACAAACCTGTTAGACAGTAGACAATTAAATCTGAAACGAACCTTGTGCATTTTAATGCGACTGTGTTCCTATCTCCCTAAAGAAATCGTTCACAAGCTCTGAGTGTATCTGCTAAATGTCAGCTCTGGGTGAAAGAGTGTTATATGCTCTATCCTTGACAAAAAAGACCCTCTTTGAGAAGTGGTCTTTGTATCTCTAGATGTCTTTTCAGGCTTCACATTTGCTTCTCATGCAATCACATACGCATTCTTAACAATTATCAACAACTTGGAGGCAGAACTGGGCAGCCAGAAGATCGTGCCTGTACTTTCAGTTGGAATCTATAATCATTTTTGTTTTATTCTGTCCTTTCTAACAGGGTCAGTATAAGTTTTATTGCCCAGCTATCTTGCATGGCACAATAAAATGTGGTGCAGAGTGGCCATACTTGGAGGTCAGGAAATTGGCAGTGCTTAGTGATACAGAACAGGCTCATTTTGAAGAGAATATGGCTCTTCTGGCAGCAGCTGAGTACTGCGAGTTCAAATCAGTGAGTATAAATAACACTTCAATGCTCTCATGTATTTTTTATGTCTTCTGGATAATGTGAATTCAGTGACAATTAATGTACAATTAAATATGTCTCTGTATATTGAAAGTGTCCAAGCTGTGAGTCCTTCGTTGAGCGTGAAGACCTGGCCAACCTCTGCGTGAAATGCACTCTCTGCACAGCTGTGAACAAGAAGACCTACCAGTTCTGCTGGCAGTGTATGAGGGAATGGAAAGGAGCAGCTGCTAATTATATCCGCTGTAGTAATGAAAACTGTATCAACCCAGATGTTGACAAGCTAGCAAAGTGTAATAATATGAGGCTGTCTTATGTGAACAATGTAGAATGTCCTGCAATTCGTGCCTGCCCAACCTGCGGTCTCCTTTTAGAACACAATGGGTTCGCTTGCAAAAACCTTATGTGTAAGCGCTGCAAGGTGGAGTTTTGCTTCCTTTGCCTGAAGCTGAAGAGTATATGCAATCCAATCCGTGGGCCTTATGATGTTTGCTCAGTTGCAGAGCGGCAGACTGAAATTCCAGTTTGGAAGAGATAATGTGTTGGAGATATGACCAATCGACGTGAAACACATATGCTCTTTATGTCTTGCTCTTTAAACATATTTTTAATCGGTTCTTTACACTTATTCTTTTGACATGATGCACCATTGTCAAATAGACTATTTAAACAGCAGTTTATTTTTATAAAATGGTTTGGAATTTTGATTAATGCAGTGTACACCATGAAATAACCATGATTTTAAGTTTAAATAGACTTTCCATTTGAAATGTATCTATGTGATAAAAAAAAAATGTCTGATGTGTTCAAGGTATGAGGGATTGAACATGACAAAGACTGTATTTTCATGAAGTGCCATATAATGTTGTGTTGATCAAACAATACAAAATAAATTGCAAAGCTAAAGTGACTGAGCTAGTCCTACTTATAATTTCACCATTATTACAACCAATAAACTGTGTGCTTGCCGTGCTATACAGATCAGAGTACTGAAGATTTGAGCCTGCCATTGAAGAGAGGAGGAAGAGGATTATGAAGAGCAGGCTCATTTAGCACACTCTCAATTTATTTATTTAGGTTTGTGAAATCATAGCACCTCTCTGTCTCCGTTGTCATTTTATGATGTGACAGGCCTCCTCCTTCTCTGTCATGTTCGTGGACCAAAATGGTGTCCAATGGCTTATCAAAATGCATCAATATATTTTAATCACTGTCTATTTGCCTCTAATAGAATATGAAAGACTGGAAAAAGATCCTTTTAAGTTGCATGTAATTAACTTACGAGTGGCCCCTGTCTCTCATGAACTTACAAAGATTTTTACGCTTACATTACTACTTGCATAGCTACTTACCATAGATAGCAATGCTTTTGGGCAATATACAGAAGAGATTGAGTAAGCCTACTATTTATGTGCATCTAAGGTAGTACTTGGGAAACCCTGAAGCAATCATTAGTTCTGCATATGGTGATGTTCAAAGGTGTCTGCTCACCTATGGTGAAATCCAGGCAAATATGAATGATGCGGAGATGTAGGGATGCTGTGCCATTGTGGTTTTGATTTGTGTTTGGTTTAAAGAGATGCTGTGCTCTAGTTAGTGTTCGCATACTATGTGACTGTAGTCCCACTACACATGATGGGTCTGTGGTTGTCGTCAAGTCAGATTCAGAACCACAAATGAAAACCTTCTCTGGAGCTTACAGAAGATGTTTAAGAAAATAAAATAAAAAAGCATTGTGTCAAATTAGTTGAGTTGCAATTTTCCAAAACCTAAATTTTGAAAAGAATTGTAATAATGTACATGTAAACCACAGTTTTTTTGATTCATGATGAATGAGTCCGCGGTCAGGGGTAGGTCATTCGTATGGATTCATCCGTATTAGCCACCTCGTAAAATACATACGATTTGCCGTGAGATCGGGTTAGGAAAACTCATCATCAAACTGAACAAACAGAAAGGCATTCCTTAAGTCTTTGGAATTCTCTTGTTTATCAAGGAAATGACAGGTATACAAATACTCTTGTCTTTTCACATGACAAATATTATGCTTGGAATGGAATTTCCCTTAACATTTCAGTTGGGGAATGTAATGTATTGTCATTATGACAATGTTTCTTTAAGGGGTGCCTCAGCCTCTGTATTTGTTGTTATGACTCCTCCTACTTTGTTCGTGCACATCAGTTCTCAGTAAAAAAAGAACAGTGCTCGGCACTGAAGCTCTGTGTCAGTCGCATTATTTTACATGGTGTCAGAGTCTGTCAGGAGCAGATAAGTAAAGTATGGCATTATCACAGTTTGATCACCCAGAGATTGACTGGGATGCTCCTGATTTGTATCAAGAGTTCGAAAGATTTCGGAGCCACGTCACATTGGTTTTTGACGGCCCGCTATAGGAGCAAACAGCCAAGCAGCGTGAAGGCTGGCTGGGCACATGGACCAGGACGTCCCAGTCTACATATATAGACTCGATGGGATATCTATATATAGAGAGAGAGATATACAAACCTTTGCACTGGGGCGAAAGTGAGAAAGATGACCTGTCCAGAGTTCTGGATAAATTCTCCAACTATGTAAGACTGAGAAAAAACAAGAGAATAACCAGACATCGCTATAAACAAAAAAAGCAAGGAGAGTCACTGAAAGTTTTGATCACTTTGTGAAGGATTTGAGACACCTGCTCATGGACTGCGAGTATGCTGATCCAGATGATATGTTGATTGATGCGATAATAGCGGGTGTCAAAGAAAAGCGCGTCCAAGAGAGACTGTTAGACAAAGGGGAAGATTTAACACTACCAAAAACAATTGAAATCGCCCAGCAATTTGAACTGTCACAGAAGCAAATTAAAATCCCAAGTGCAAGCAGTAAAGGTGAAAACGAAATACCAAACTATAAACAAGAAAACCCATCAGAAAAATCAGACAAAATATGTGCAAAAAGAAATGCATATAAACCGACCAAAAAAAGGTGAAATCAAGGAAGATGTCCAGCAAAAGGCTCTGTCTGCTCAAACTGTCACAAACCAAACCACTGGGTGGCAGTATGTTGCAAGAGATCAGTTAATGCTGGGTACACAGTGTTGTGGCAAAAATATTCATTAAACAATCATCACTGCGTAAGAGACACTCTGAAATCAAATGATCATTAAAAAGTATTTTATTCTTGCAAGAAGGCCCAGTTGCCACACAGAAGTCACCAGTACAGTCAGTAAAACAAGTGTGACGACGAGAGGGAGGGCAGAGGAGACTTTATACTCCTTTCAAGGTCTCCTGCTTACAGGCCCTTATCTAAACAAGGGAAGGTTTCTCTGCTAATCATCTAATCCTGCTGAGTTTATTCTTACAAACTCACAAGTTCTAAATTGGACGGCCTCTGACCCTAGGGGTCAGAGCCCCTTTTCAATCTGCCTCCTCCTGATGTCTCACCTGTTTCCCAGTGTTTAAAAACACACACACATTAGTCATATGTTGGCAGACTACGTACAGTCCAGCAAAGATCACTTCAATGTCTTAATAATGAAAATAATGAAAATCAACACTGTAAATCAATGAAAATCTAAATTTTCCATTACAATTCCCCCTTTTTATCATTTACTGATAGTTGATTAATCAAACCATAATAATACTTATACTCTTCATCTCTGATTTTCATATGACTGATCACTCTTCTTTAAACTTGTAGGAAAAGAAAGGATTAAAAATGAAATAAGCTTAGGCTGTTTTTGTAAGGATAGGCCCTTAATTTTGTAGCAAGCAAGTAAAGGTTTATTCTGAAACCGGGCTAGACGAATAAGCATTGTTATTGCATCCACAACACTATAGATCGGACCCTCAGTCATCTCAGTATAAACAAGAAAAAGTGTAGTTTATATTTAGTAGGAAAAACACGTCAATTCAATGAGCCATAAAAATACAAAAAGATAAAAAGTAGATAAAAAAATACCTCATTTTCAAACCCTGTCCTTGTACGCCACCTCGTGACACGGATGACTGCTGCTTTTAACCCTCTTTACACATTATCATCGTCCTTAGAAAGAAAGAATAAGAAAGTAAGAAAATAAGAAAATGAAAAACCCTCCAAATTTACCATGTTACTGTAGCTTCCACTAGTTCCACCATCTGCCTAATTTTGTTCATCCTTGGGATAGGCTGTCATTTTCGGCAATTGAACAGGCATTCCGATTTTCTCGTATCCCCTCATGAATACACCAAGGACCACCAATGGACACCATTGGGTCACTTGATGGAGTTTTAGGACACCATTGGGTCACTTGATGGAGTTTTAGGACACCATTAGGTCACTTGATGGAGTTTTAGGACACCATTAGGTCACTTTATGGAGTTTTGAGTTTTAGGACACCATTAGGTCACTTGATGGAGTTTTAGGACACCATTGGGTCACTTGATGGAGTTTTAGGACACCATTGGGTCACCTGATGGAGTTTTAGGACACCATTAGGTCACTTGATGGAGTTTTAGGACACCATTAGGTCACTTGATGGAGTTTTGAGTTTTAGGACACCATTAGGTCACTTGATGGAGTTTTAGGACACCATTAGGTCACCTGATGGAGTTTTAGGACACCATTGGGTCACCTGATGGAGTTTTAGGACACCATTGGGTCACCTGATGGAGTTTTAGGACACCATTAGGTCACCTGATGGAGTTTTAGGACACCATTAGGTCACCTGATGGAGTTTTAGGACACCATTAGGTCACTTGATGGAGTTTTAGGACACCATTGGGTCACCTGATGGAGTTTTAGGACACCATTGGGTCACCTGATGGAGTTTTAGGACACCATTGGGTCACCTGATGGAGTTTTAGGACACCATTAGGTCACCTGATGGAGTTTTAGGACACCATTAGGTCACCTGATGGAGTTTTAGGACACCATTAGGTCACTTGATGGAGTTTTAGGACACCATTGGGTCACCTGATGGAGTTTTAGGACACCATTGGGTCACTTGATGGAGTTTTAGGACACCATTAGGTCACTTGATGGAGTTTTAGGTCACCATTAGGTCACTTGATGGAGTTTTAGGACACCATTGGGTCACCTGATGGAGTTTTAGGACACCATTGGGTCACCTGATGGAGTTTTAGGACACCATTGGGTCACTTGATGGAGTTTTAGGACACCATTAGGTCACCTGATGGAGTTTTAGGTCACCATTGGGTCACTTGATGGAGTTTTAGGACACCATTGGGTCACCTGATGGAGTTTTAGGACACCATGATGGAGTTTTAGGACACCATTAGGTCACCTGATGGAGTTTTAGGACACCATTGGGTCACTTGATGGAGTTTTAGGACACCATTGGGTCACTTGATGGAGTTTTAGGACACCATTAGGTCACTTGATGGAGTTTTAGGACACCATTGGGTCACTTGATGGAGTTTTAGGACACCATTGGGTCACTTGATGGAGTTTTAGGACACCATTGGGTCACCTGATGGAGTTTTAGGACACCATTGGGTCACTTGATGGAGTTTTAGGACACCATTAGGTCACTTGATGGAGTTTTTCAGTTCCTTGCCACTTGCCTTTGGCTTGCTCAGTTGGGGATATTTTGGGAATATTAATTTATTTTTATCAATCAATAAATTCCACTAGAAACAAACCTTGTTGTATTATTTTAATTTAATACTGTGAAGCTGCTTTGATACAATTTGTATTGTGAAAAGCGCTATACAAATATACTTGACTTGACTTGACTTGACTTAGTTTATTCCTCAGTCCGCTCCGGTCCGGTTCCAGGCCTTCTCTCCCTCCTAAAGGCCCGTCACGTGATTATTGTGTTTTTACAGTAACTGTTTCTCCACTTCATGAATGATAGACTTTCATAATGAGCTCAAAGTTTGCATGTCGTACATGTCCAGTAGCGCTAAAGTCAGAAGAATCGGTATCACTTTACATTAGTTAACATCAACTAACGATGAACAATACTTTCATTAATGCAGCATTTATTCATTTTAGTTTCAGCATTTACTGATATATTAATAAAATCAAAGGTTGCATTTGTTAATATTATTTAATAGACCAATGATCCGTTATATATTACTGACATTAACAAAGGTTAATAAATGCTTTAAAAATGTATTTTTGATTGTTAGTTAATGCAAGAACGAGTCCTTAAAGTGATACAGAAACATCCATATAAAGCCTTTGACAGTAAACCTGATTGAGCTAACGATGAAACATCATGTGATTCAACTAATGACTCATTCTGGACGAGTCTCATTAGTGTAATGTTGTACACTTATATAAAAATAGAGCTTCCAAAATGTATTTTATTCACAGCGATGCCGAAGAACAATATTGGGATTTTCACCTTTTCTTAAAAGAACCATTTAAACATTTTAACACCCTAAAGCCCCTCCTGTGGAACGGAGAGATGCACGGCCGTTAGAGGCTCTTCATGGGACCCTCATTACTGTTAAAAGACCTTTAGTTTTATATAGAATATGTTCCTGAAATACTTCTTTTCTGGTGTTTCTGTGGTGAAATCTGAGCTGCAGTTTAATGAGCTTCACTGAGTTTGATGTGTGTCTTTATCGCGGCTCTTTAATAACATGATGCATTTACTCTTTAAAACTGAGAATTTCACTGTATGTTGTTGTTGTTACTTTGTGTGTCTGTAATTTTGTCGTCAGCTTGTTAATAAAATGATTTTTTTCACTGCACTTGTCAGTAAATGAGTTTTGATTCGAAGCTTGATTCGACTCAGAAGAAGAACAGATCACACAGAGAAACAGTCTGAGGAAAACATTTAATGAAATCTACAGCGACAGCGACATGACAAACTCATCAACAGCAGAACACAGAAACTCTAGAGATCATGAGAACGACCAACCCGAGAAACAGCAGAGGAACCCTGCGGAGGAACAACAGAAGTGTGTGTGTGTGTGTGTGTGTGTGTGTGTGTGTGTGTGTGTGTGTGTGTGTGTGTGTGTGTGTGTGTGTGTGTGTGAGAGAGAGAGTGTGTGTGAGAACGACCAACCCGAGAAACAGCAGAGGAACAACAGAAGTGTGTGTGTGTGTGTGTGTGTGTGTGTGTGTATGAGTGTGTGTATGAGTGTTTGAGAGTCTGAGTGAGTGAGTGAGTGAGTGAGTGAGTGTGTGTGCACGTGAGTGTCACAGGTCGGGATGGGCCGAACCAGACTACACCCACCCCTAGACCAAGAACACTTTGAGGAGCGTGCCAGAGACGAGACCAGAGACGGAGGATAAAAGTAACAATTTTATTGAGAGTAAAATAATTTATAATCCTAATCTAAAAGTCTTCTTCTCTCCCTCGTCCAGGGAGGATCCCAGGCGGGGCAAGCAGACACACCCTTCCCCACGGGTGGCGATTCCCAGTGAGGAGTACTGGACAGGTAAGTATTGGACAGGTGAGTTCCTCACAGGTGGGTAGATGATCCAAGTTTCCTTTCCTCTTGCACGTGAGGGGAACAGTTCCCAGCAGTCGATAATGGACAGGTAAGTATCTTACGGTAAGTAGGTTGTCGACGTTCCTTCTCCCAGGCTGGTATCAGGTGCACGGTGGGGGGTAATGAACGGGTGAGTTCTCCGATGAGTGGATGGTCAAAGCTTCCTCTCCTCTTTCACGTAGGGGACAGTTCACAGCAGTCGATGATGGGCAGATAAGTATCTCACGGTAAGTAGGTTGACCGAGCTCCTTCTTCCAAGCCGGTATCAGGTTCACAATGGGAGGAGGTGGAACAGGTGAGTTCTCCGCTGAGCGGATGGTCACAGCTTCCTCTCCTCTTTCACGTGGGGAACAGTTCACAGCAATCAATAATGTGCAGGTAGGTATCTTACGGTAAGTAGGTCGACCAGGCTCCTTTTACACCAAGGGCAATTACAACGGTAAGAAGTAGACAGGTAGACTGCAGCAGGTCCTCCGTAAACACCATACGAGACTTCCCCTAGGGCAGGAGGGGGCAAGCTCAGGAGCGGTGCACAACTCTCACGGGTGTCTTGGACGGGTGAGTACTTCGCACCCTACAGATAAACTTCAGGGCTGTAGCGGACTCACGGTCACAGGTAGAATGGCTCACGTGTGTCGCAAGAAAGACAGGGACTTCACACCGTACCGATGGCTTCAGGGCTGTAGCGAACTCACGGTCACAGACCAAGCTGGGCTTTAGTCACAGACTGAACTGGGCTTTCTCTGGAAACAGACAGAATCATAACTTCACACAGCAATATAATGTTCTCACAGGTGTCGTGGGGAAGACAGGAACTTCACACCGTACAGGTGGGCTTCAAAGCTGTAGTGAACTCACAGTCACAGACTGAACTGGGCTTTCTCTAGGACGGACAGAGTCATAACTTCACGCAGCAGTATAGTGTTCTCACGGGTGTCGTGGGGAAGACAGGAACTTCACACCGTACAGGTGGGCTTCAAAGCTGTAGTGAACTCACAGTCACAGACTGAACTGGGCTTTCTCTAGGACGGACAGAGTCATAACTTCACGCAGCAGTATAGTGTTCTCACGGGTGTCGTGGGGAAGACAGGAACTTCACACCGTACAGGTGGGCTTCAAAGCTGTAGTGAACTCACAGTCACAGACTGAACTGGGCTTTCTCTGGAACAGACAGAATCATAACTTCACACAGCAATATAATGTTCTCACAGGTGTCGTGGGAAAGACAGGAACTTCACACCGTACAGGTGGGCTTCAAGCTGTAGTGAACTCACAGTCACAGACTGAACTGGGCTTTCTCTAGGACGGACAGAGTCATAACTTCACGCAGCAGTATAGTGTTCTCACGGGTGTCGTGGGGAAGACAGGAACTTCACACCGTACAGGTGGGCTTCAAAGCTGTAGTGAACACAGTCACAGACTGAACTGGGCTTTCTCTGGAACAGACAGAATCATAACTTCACACAGCAATATAATGTTCCCACAGGTGTCGTGGGGAAGACAGGAACTTCACACCGTACAGGTGGGCTTCAAGCTGTAGTGAACTCAGTCACAGACTGAACTGGGCTTTCTCTGGAACAGACAGAATCATAACTTCACACAGCAATATAATGTTCCCACAGGTGTCGTGGGGAAGACAGGAACTTCACACCGTACAGGTGGGCTTCAAGCTGTAGTGAACTCAGTCACAGACTGAACTGGGCTTTCTCTGGAACAGACAGAATCATAACTTCACACAGCAATATAATGTTCTCACAGGTGTCGTGGGGAAGACAGGAACTTCACACCGTACAGGTGGGCTTCAAGCTGTAGTGAACTCAGTCACAGACTGAACTGGGCTTTCTCTGGAACAGACAGAATCATAACTTCACACAGCAATATAATGTTCTCACAGGTGTCGTGGGAAAGACAGGAACTTCACACCGTACAGGTGGGCTTCAAGCTGTAGTGAACTCACAGTCACAGACTGAACTGGGCTTTCTCTAGGACGGACAGAGTCATAACTTCACGCAGCAGTATAGTGTTCTCACGGGTGTCGTGGGGAAGACAGGAACTTCACACCGTACAGGTGGGCTTCAAAGCTGTAGTGAACACAGTCACAGACTGAACTGGGCTTTCTCTGGAACAGACAGAATCATAACTTCACACAGCAATATAATGTTCCCACAGGTGTCGTGGGGAAGACAGGAACTTCACACCGTACAGGTGGGCTTCAAGCTGTAGTGAACTCAGTCACAGACTGAACTGGGCTTTCTCTGGAACAGACAGAATCATAACTTCACACAGCAATATAATGTTCCCACAGGTGTCGCGGAGAAACCAGGAACTTCACTCCATACAGGTGGGCTTCGGGGCTGCAGCACACTCACAGTCACAGACTGGGCTGGGCTTTCTCTAGGGCAGACAGAGTCAATACTTCACACAGCAATATAATGTTCTCACATGTGTCGTGGGGAAGACAGAAACGTCACTCCAGCTGTCCTTCCCAAGCCTTTCCGCAATTGGACGTACTCGATCTCTCCAAGCTCTGAAGATGTACAATATACCAGCCTGCCTCTTGGGCGAGCACACGGCAGTTAAAAGCAGACCTTCACACACTCACAGGAATTTCCACTCCAATATACCACACGGGGGAAGAGACGGAACGTCAATTCAAACACTGCAAATCCACTCATCAAGTATACTTAAGGCCAGCACTCACCCTGGGTCTCGGTTCAAAACGCAAAGGATCGGCAGTGAGAGGAAGGAGAATTTAAACACTTCATAGGCATAAACTGGATTCGTTCACCATCCGAACGGGAAGAGGAGATAAGAATGGCAGAGAATCAGTTTAATTCACTCAGTGATATCCATACAGTACACTCCAAGCACTTCAACCCACATCTATCTCAGTATCAAACGTGTGGTAGGAGATTCCATAATCAGTTACTTATCTTCACTCTTTCATCCCGACGATGCACTTCCCTCTTTAAATCCTCTCTCCCTCCGTCTTCAATTCCTCATACACACGACGTTCCTTTTTCCTCACAACGAGCCCTCAACGACACACTTCAGAGAACACTTCCCAACAGGAGCCAGCCACATCCAAACGAGAACAAAAGCACCACAAGCAGGAGAGGAACAACACATGCTTTCTCTTCTTCTGACTTTTTATACTCTCATGAGCTAGCGTGGCCCCATTCAAACGCTCAGCGCAAATTACCCACACCTGCTATCAATCCGCCACTCGGTTACCATAGCGACAGGCACTCACCCTGGCTTTGGGATGGTGTTTCACTTCCCGGATCTCAACAAGGGCATTTCTCTGGCGGGGATAGTCCCGGGCTTATTTGTCACCCCGTGACATACCCCCCCGCCAAACCGTTCTAGTCCCGAGAACGGTCTCCTGACACCCAGTCCCCATACCTGGCTGGTGGCTGACCCCGATTCCCTCGTTGAGACCGTCGGGGAGGGGAGTCAGGTACTTCCGGCCGTGGTCCCAGGCCTAAACCTCTTGGGATTACTGCCCACCCTACCAGCGGGGGTGTCCATGACGTGTCGGCCGGCGGATCTCTTACCACTGGCTTTGGGAAATACGGGCAAGGGCGAATCAGATTGCGATGTAGCACCCGTTCGGGGCCTACCCCTCCTTCTGGCCGCAGTGCGTATACCGGTTGGTCTGGACGGGGTTGTCGCTGAACGACGTACGGCTGAGCCTCCCATCGATCGCTCAACTTCCCTTTCCCCTGCCGGCGATTATCTCGCACCATCACCCTCTCACCGGGCAATAACGGGGCCTCTCGAGCCGTACGATCATACAACCTCTTATTCTTCAATGCCGTTTGGTTTATCCGGCCAGCGACTTGCTCGTATGCCGACTGCAGGCGTTGATGGTGATTTATCACCCAAGCAGATAGATTTCCTCCCTCTTCTTCCCCGGTGGTCCCCATAAGCATATCCATTGGGAGTCTCACATGCCTGCCAAACATTAGGTAAGTAGGGGCATAACCAGTGGTACTATGTATGCTATTATTATACGCCTGTAGCATCGCTGGAAGCCTGTCAGCCCAGTGGCCCTGCTGTTCCTCTTCCAAGGTACCCAGTAAGCCCAATAAGGTCTGATTGAACCTCTCACACCCCCCGTTCCCTTGAGGATGATAAGGGGTCGTGTGGGTCTTCTTGCATCCGTACAGGAGGCACAGTTCGCGGATCACCTTGGACTCGAAATTGGCCCCTTGATCAGAATGGAGGATTTCCGGACAACCAAACGGCTGAATTACATATCTCCAGAGGGCATTAGCGGTAGTAAGAGCAGTTTGGTCCACAGTGGGGACGGCCCAGGCGTATTTAGTAAACAGGTCAGTGATGACAAGAATGTTCTGGACCTGATCCACCGGTCGCCCCAGAGTGAGAAAATCCATGGCCACTATATGCAGAGGTGCCTTGGCCTGGATCGGGACCAACGGTGCCCGGGCCTCCTTCCTAGATTTAAACAAGATACAGCGTGGACACCTCTGGAGGTAAGCCCTGGTAGTGCCCTCCATTCCGGGCCAGTAAAAATGTCGTCTCAACAAGGCCAACGTCCTCTCTTGCCCCTGATGTCCCATCCGGCCATGATAGGCCTCCAACAGAGCTTGCCAACGCCCTTCAGGGACCACGATCTGACGGACTTCCTCTTCTCGACCGGGCTCCTGCAGTGCCCTACAAAGTACCCCTTCTTTTAGGCACAGCCTCGCCCTCTGTCCCAGCAAGCCTCGCACAACTCGAGTCTCAGCTCGACGTTCCGCCCCCTCGGGCCAAACCTCCTGTTCTACCCACGTCCGTACCTTCAGCACATCCCCATCTTCACCCTGCCACGACCTCCAACGTGATGGATCCCACCCCCAACATGGAGGAGGGTGTTCGGACTCCTGTCCCGGGGCTTCAATGACCCCCACCATCAATCCCTCATCGGACCCCGCTCCGGGAGCCTGTAGATGGCCTGCCGATCCTTCACCCGGTAGCCTAGATAATACATCAGCATTGGTGTGTTCCTTTCCTGGTCGATACTGGATCTGGTAGTCGAAATTGGCCAGTTGTGCCACCCAGCGTTGCTCTACTGCCCCCAGCTTGGCCGTTTGTAAGTGTACCAGCGGATTATTGTCTGTGACAACCTGTACCTTGGCCCCCCAAAGATAGTCTTTGAACTTTTCGCTTAGTGCCCATTTCATGGCTAACAGCTCGAGTTTGAAGGAACTATAATTTGAGTCGTTCTTTTCGGCGGGGTGTAAGCTTCGACTAGCATAAGCAATGACTCTTTCCGCTCCTTGCTGTTTCTGTGCCAGTACTGCACCCAAACCAAGCTGGCTGGCATCGGTGTATAGAATAAATGGTTGCGTGAAGTCGGCATAGGCTAGGATCGGGGCCTGCAACAGCTCTTGTTTAAGCCTCTGAAAGGCAGCTTCACAAGCTGGGTCCCATTGGATCGTCGGGGACCCTCGACCCCGGGTTCGCCCGGTGCCTCCAAGCAGTAGGTTAATCGGTTTAGCAATCTTGGAGAAGTCTTGTATGAATCGCCGGTAGTAACCCACAAAGCCCAGGAATGACCGCACTTGACGCACCGTCTGGGGTGAGGCCCACTCTTGCACTGCCACCACCTTCTCTGGGTCAACCGAGATCCCCGCCGCACTGACCACATGTCCCAAGAACTTAACCTCCTTACGGAAAAGCTGACACTTGTCGGGCTGTAGCTTCAACCCGTAACGCTCAAGGGAACGGAAGACTTGCCCCAGATGTTCCAAGTGAGACTTAAAATCAGGAGAATACACGATAACATCATCCAAGTAGACGAGAGTGGTGTCCATCAACTGACTGCCCAAACAACGCTGCATCAGCCGTTGGAATGTGGCTGGAGCGTTGCAAAGCCCGAATGGCATCCGTTCCCATTCATAGAGGCCAAAGGGGGTAGTGAATGCCGTCTTCTCTCGGTCATGCTCGTCCATTTGCACCTGCCAGTAGCCGCTGGCTAGATCGAGGGTAGAATACCAGGCAGCTTGAGTGAGGCTCGTGAGGGAATCTTCGACTCGTGGTAGTGGAAAAGCATCTCTTTTAGTTACCTGATTTAACCTCCGGTAGTCCACACAGAACCTCCAGGAGCCCGTTTTCTTGCGGACCAATACTATAGGTGCGGCCCAAGGGCTGCTGCTCTCACGAATAATCCCTCTAGCAAGCATTCCCCGCAACAAGGTACGAACCTCCGGGTACAAGGTCGGGGGTACAGGTCGATAACGTTCTCGGCTCGGCGCCGCGTCTCCAGTCGGAATTTGGTGTTTCACCGCATCCGTGCGGCCATAGTCCTCTTCGTGGGTGGCGAACAAGTGCTGCCAATCCTTCAAGAACTCGTGGAGTTGACCCGTTTGTTCTTCCCTCAACCCTTCGCCCCGTAAAGACTCTCCCTGCAAATGGGCCGGCAATCCTCTCCCGCTCTCCTCTACTCCTGAACTAACTCGAGCTAGGGCCACTTCAACCACCGTTGGACTCACCCGCTCAAAACTCACTTCCCCCTGCTCGTGAACCTGCTGTGGCTTCACGGATGTCACTCGGGCCAAACACTGGTGGCGGTATAGAAGCACCGGGAAGGGGTTTGCGTTCCGAACTCGGACGGGGACCCTACCCCCTCGGACGATGGTTAGTCCTCGAGCTACTTCCACCTTAGGACCCTCGTCATGGGGTTCCACCAGGACCCATTCATGTGGACGGTAACGTCGAGGGGGAAGCCTGACTCGGACCACAGCCTCGCTTTGAGCTGGAATGGACAGGGCATAGCGACAAACTATTCTTCCCACACTCTCTCGATCATGCTGCTGTTCAGCCAGACATATCCGGCGGCAATCGGCCCTGACACGGTCCCACTCTTGGCCGGCAGATGTTGCGGCCGCTCGTGCCGGTGCACTTCGAAACAGTTCCTCCCAACAGTCCGAGATGACATTCATTCCAATCAGTGCACGATGGGACCCCAGACACGGGTCTCGGACGACCACTACCCCCTTCTGAGGTACTAGAATTCCATGGATCTGTAAATCGGTCACCAAGTATCCCACATACGGGATGTCCAGCCCGTTTGCTCCACGGAGCGTCAGCCAGGGGGCCTCTGCAGGGAGTTGGCTTCCGGAACCAAACAGCTCCTGGGCCAAACTTTCTGAAAACAGGGTCACTTGGGAACCCGTATCCAAGAGACACCGGATTTTCTGGCCATTTACCTGGACCACAACCACCGGACAACGGCCTACCAGGCAGCTCTGAGAAGATAGCGAAGGAGGGGGGTCTGACAAGGGGGTCCCGACCACTTGACCCACAGTGGCCGGAGACTCTAAAAACCCCCTTGTGATGCACGTCGGGCGGAACACTGGCGAACGTAGTGCCCCGGTTCTCCACAACCATTACAGATGGGACGCCCATGTGCATCCCACTGAAATCGAGAGCCCACCGACCGGGGAGGACGATGTTCAAACGGGCGACCCCCATCGGAGTAGGCCCGCTCTCGAGAGTGAGGAGGGTACTGGGGCCGTTCTCGACGTAGTTCTTCCCTCACAGCTTTGGATAACTCAGACATTTGCTCACGGACATCTCTCTTTAATTCCTCCCGGAGGGCCTGCTTCCAATCGGGCGCCGCCGGGGCCGGAAGAGGATCAACAACGTTCGTAGCCAGACAGCTGGGGACACCCACATGCTCCGCCTGGTCATGCTCAAGGGCCAAAGCTTCCCGTCGGAGCTCTTCGAAAGTCAAATTCGGTTCTCTCCTCAGTTGTACCCGCAAACTCTGGCGAACTGGGCCCTCCCGTAGTCCCAGCACAAATTGGTCTCGCAACAGGACCTCTTCGCCCCCCAGGCCATGATCCTGTCTCCCCGTCAGCCTAGAATACTGCTCCCGCAGTTGTAAGGTGAATGCCCGAACGGATTGTCGAGGGCCTTGCCGAGAATTAAAGAACTTCGCCCTCAGTGCTGCTACCGGGGTGGTATCCCCATATTGCCCTGTGAGGAAGTCGAAAATCGCCTGGATTGTTGCTCGATTAGCCTCTGGTGCTGCTTGAACTTCCCTTCTTGCATCCCCTTCCAGGGAATTCAACACAAACTGGACCCTCTCTATGGCGTTCAGACCCTGGAGTCCTGCCAAGTACTCTACCTGGTTTTTCCACTCCGACAGACTCACTTCAGACCCCGGGCCTCCATACCTCGGGGCCCACGGGGCACCCATGAAGACCGGCATGACAGGTGGCCGAGCCCCAGGTTCTTCCCCCTCTGCCATCACCAACTCTGGTCGCTCAACTCAAAGTGTAACCCTGCCGAACTACGCCAAATTTCTGTCACAGGTCGGGATGGGCCGAACCAGACTACACCCACCCCTAGACCAAGAACACTTTGAGGAGCGTGCCAGAGACGAGACCAGAGACGGAGGATAAAAGTAACAATTTTATTGAGAGTAAAATAATTTATAATCCTAATCTAAAAGTCTTCTTCTCTCCCTCGTCCAGGGAGGATCCCAGGCGGGGCAAGCAGACACACCCTTCCCCACGGGTGGCGATTCCCAGTGAGGAGTACTGGACAGGTAAGTATTGGACAGGTGAGTTCCTCACAGGTGGGTAGATGATCCAAGTTTCCTTTCCTCTTGCACGTGAGGGGAACAGTTCCCAGCAGTCGATAATGGACAGGTAAGTATCTTACGGTAAGTAGGTTGTCGACGTTCCTTCTCCCAGGCTGGTATCAGGTGCACGGTGGGGGGTAATGAACGGGTGAGTTCTCCGATGAGTGGATGGTCAAAGCTTCCTCTCCTCTTTCACGTAGGGGACAGTTCACAGCAGTCGATGATGGGCAGATAAGTATCTCACGGTAAGTAGGTTGACCGAGCTCCTTCTTCCAAGCCGGTATCAGGTTCACAATGGGAGGAGGTGGAACAGGTGAGTTCTCCGCTGAGCGGATGGTCACAGCTTCCTCTCCTCTTTCACGTGGGGAACAGTTCACAGCAATCAATAATGTGCAGGTAGGTATCTTACGGTAAGTAGGTCGACCAGGCTCCTTTTACACCAAGGGCAATTACAACGGTAAGAAGTAGACAGGTAGACTGCAGCAGGTCCTCCGTAAACACCATACGAGACTTCCCCTAGGGCAGGAGGGGGCAAGCTCAGGAGCGGTGCACAACTCTCACGGGTGTCTTGGACGGGTGAGTACTTCGCACCCTACAGATAAACTTCAGGGCTGTAGCGGACTCACGGTCACAGGTAGAATGGCTCACGTGTGTCGCAAGAAAGACAGGGACTTCACACCGTACCGATGGCTTCAGGGCTGTAGCGAACTCACGGTCACAGACCAAGCTGGGCTTTAGTCACAGACTGAACTGGGCTTTCTCTGGAACAGACAGAATCATAACTTCACACAGCAATATAATGTTCTCACAGGTGTCGTGGGGAAGACAGGAACTTCACACCGTACAGGTGGGCTTCAAAGCTGTAGTGAACTCACAGTCACAGACTGAACTGGGCTTTCTCTGGAACAGACAGAATCATAACTTCACACAGCAATATAATGTTCCCACAGGTGTCGTGGGGAAGACAGGAACTTCACACCGTACAGGTGGGCTTCAAGCTGTAGTGAACTCAGTCACAGACTGAACTGGGCTTTCTCTGGAACAGACAGAATCATAACTTCACACAGCAATATAATGTTCTCACAGGTGTCGTGGGAAAGACAGGAACTTCACACCGTACAGGTGGGCTTCAAGCTGTAGTGAACTCACAGTCACAGACTGAACTGGGCTTTCTCTAGGACGGACAGAGTCATAACTTCACGCAGCAGTATAGTGTTCTCACGGGTGTCGTGGGGAAGACAGGAACTTCACACCGTACAGGTGGGCTTCAAAGCTGTAGTGAACACAGTCACAGACTGAACTGGGCTTTCTCTGGAACAGACAGAATCATAACTTCACACAGCAATATAATGTTCCCACAGGTGTCGTGGGGAAGACAGGAACTTCACACCGTACAGGTGGGCTTCAAGCTGTAGTGAACTCAGTCACAGACTGAACTGGGCTTTCTCTGGAACAGACAGAATCATAACTTCACACAGCAATATAATGTTCTCACAGGTGTCGTGGGAAAGACAGGAACTTCACACCGTACAGGTGGGCTTCAAGCTGTAGTGAACTCACAGTCACAGACTGAACTGGGCTTTCTCTGGAACAGACAGAATCATAACTTCACACAGCAATATAATGTTCCCACAGGTGTCGTGGGGAAGACAGGAACTTCACACCGTACAGGTGGGCTTCAAAGCTGTAGTGAACTCACAGTCACAGACTGAACTGGGCTTTCTCGGTGGGCTTCAAGCTGTAGTGAACTCAGTCACAGACTGAACTGGGCTTTCTCTGGAACAGACAGAATCATAACTTCACACAGCAATATAATGTTCTCACAGGTGTCGTGGGGAAGACAGGAACTTCACACCGTACAGGTGGGCTTCAAAGCTGTAGTGAACTCAGTCACAGACTGAACTGGGCTTTCTCTGGAACAGACAGAGTCATAACTTCACACAGCAATATAATGTTCCCACAGGTGTCGTGGGGAAGACAGGAACTTCACACCGTACAGGTGGGCTTCAAGCTGTAGTGAACTCAGTCACAGACTGAACTGGGCTTTCTCTGGAACAGACAGAATCATAACTTCACACAGCAATATAATGTTCCCACAGGTGTCGCGGAGAAACCAGGAACTTCACTCCATACAGGTGGGCTTCAAGCTGTAGTGAACTCAGTCACAGACTGAACTGGGCTTTCTCTGGAACAGACAGAATCATAACTTCACACAGCAATATAATGTTCCCACAGGTGTCGCGGAGAAACCAGGAACTTCACTCCATACAGGTGGGCTTCGGGGCTGCAGCACACTCACAGTCACAGACTGGGCTGGGCTTTCTCTAGGGCAGACAGAGTCAATACTTCACACAGCAATATAATGTTCTCACATGTGTCGTGGGGAAGACAGAAACGTCACTCCAGCTGTCCTTCCCAAGCCTTTCCGCAATTGGACGTACTCGATCTCTCCAAGCTCTGAAGATGTACAATATACCAGCCTGCCTCTTGGGCGAGCACACGGCAGTTAAAAGCAGACCTTCACACACTCACAGGAATTTCCACTCCAATATACCACACGGGGGAAGAGACGGAACGTCAATTCAAACACTGCAAATCCACTCATCAAGTATACTTAAGGCCAGCACTCACCCTGGGTCTCGGTTCAAAACGCAAAGGATCGGCAGTGAGAGGAAGGAGAATTTAAACACTTCATAGGCATAAACTGGATTCGTTCACCATCCGAACGGGAAGAGGAGATAAGAATGGCAGAGAATCAGTTTAATTCACTCAGTGATATCCATACAGTACACTCCAAGCACTTCAACCCACATCTATCTCAGTATCAAACGTGTGGTAGGAGATTCCATAATCAGTTACTTATCTTCACTCTTTCATCCCGACGATGCACTTCCCTCTTTAAATCCTCTCTCCCTCCGTCTTCAATTCCTCATACACACGACGTTCCTTTTTCCTCACAACGAGCCCTCAACGACACACTTCAGAGAACACTTCCCAACAGGAGCCAGCCACATCCAAACGAGAACAAAAGCACCACAAGCAGGAGAGGAACAACACATGCTTTCTCTTCTTCTGACTTTTTATACTCTCATGAGCTAGCGTGGCCCCATTCAAACGCTCAGCGCAAATTACCCACACCTGCTATCAATCCGCCACTCGGTTACCATAGCGACAGGCACTCACCCTGGCTTTGGGATGGTGTTTCACTTCCCGGATCTCAACAAGGGCATTTCTCTGGCGGGGATAGTCCCGGGCTTATTTGTCACCCCGTGACATGAGTCTGACTGAGTGTGTGTGTGTGTGTGTGAGTGTGTGTGTGTGTGTGTGTGAGTGTGAGTGTGTGTGTAGCCCTTCTGGATGATATAAAACACATTCTTCAGAGAAACACACATCGTCTGAATCACAATGAGAACGACAGGAAACTGAGACGCTGCTGTTTCATCTCATGCAGTGAGAAAATTATTAATATTCCACCATTAAATCAATAACCTGTTACTGGATCATCAAGACGAGCATGTGACGGACTCCCAATGGATTATACATAAAGAAATGAAGGGAAAGTAAAAGAGAAAGTGGATAATCTTTGGTTTTCATCCTCGAGAGGACTTCTGCTTTGGGAACCACAAAATAAACTTTTATTTTACATATTTATATATATATATATATATATAATCCTGGTATATATTGTGGGTGTTTGAGTGAAGATGATGAAGATGATGAAGATGATGAGAAGAAACGGAGGGAATCTTTGGTTTTCATCAGAAAACAATAACGACGCTAAAGATGAAACTAAAGACACTGGAATATTTCATATATTAAACTTCACAAAAGCAGAATGGAAATGAATGATATTAATAGATCAGTGTCGCCGCCTTGCGTTTCAACAGTGTCATGTTCATGAATAACCGTAACGCTGCTGAACGCCTCAGAGCGGCTCATGTGGAGATCTGAAGTTTCCAGCAGAGAAGATGAAGATAAACACACACATGAAGGAGAACGAGTGTAAAGGACTGTACACAGTAGTATTCTCTGACTGAAGATCAGTGCTGGAGGTATTTATACACACACACGCGCTGACCTCTGACCTCATGTCTCTGACCTCACGCCTCTGACCTCTGACCTCACGTCTCTGACCTCTGACCTCATGTCTCTGACCTCTGACCTCAAGTCTCTGACCTCTGACCTCACACCTCTGACCTCACGTCTCTGACCTCTGACCTCACACCTCTGACCTCACGTCTCTGAGCTGCAAATAAAAACAACAGAAACTCTCGTAGAAAGTCAATATAAACTCTAATTTAGACGTTAGTTTAAGAAATAATGCAGAGATAGAGTTCATCCCGAGCGTGGCGTCACAGAGCTGACGGCGCCGGCCAGAAGTGTTTTTGGTAATAGCAACAGGGTTAATCGCGCTCGCTCGCGCTCACTGGGCCTTCGAGTAGTGACACTTGTGCAATGTAAGCAATGATGTACATCCGAGTAAACGAGACGGAAGGGCATAAAAAATTGGACAGAAACGCACCCTCTGTTACATAGTTACGCTTGTCAATCATCTTATCACAGTTAACATCCTCCTAATTTCGTTTAATTTAAGTCGTAGGTATTTCATGCGGAGACTCTCCTCATTATTTTTGCATAGTGATGTGTGCAAAAGGCTGTGAAGATTAAGAGCGATGTAGCGCTAGACATTATTTGGGGACTTTTATTATGAAAGCGTTACGTGCGCACGAGCGCAGAAGCAAACAAATCCTCACAGAGCAACGCATATCGCCTCAGACGGCAGTTTATCTCATCCACGGGCGCTGGAGAAGACGAATAATATTGGTTATCAGCCTCGGATTGAGTGTGTATTGTGCTTCTGTGCGTCTTATAAGGGGCATGCGCGTAATTTGCACGGGGGTTACGGGGGTCATGACCCCCTCAAAAATCAGATCCAGCTAATATAACCCCCCCCAATATCATCACATCATTCAGATTAAAATAAATATGAAATATTACGAATTAATACTTTTGTTCGTTTTCTTTTTTAATTTCATTTGCCAGCAAGAAAGACAGTATCATATTTTAAAGAATCTGTAATGTCCCCCCCGCCTACCGCACCAACTACTTGGTATTACCCAACCCGCTTTCTCTACCAAGTTTGTTCACACTGAACTATTTTGCGCAGTCGCTCGCTGGGATGAATGGTTGGAGAAAGCTGACGGTGCATGCTAACGGATGGAAAGATGAAAAAGAACACTGAAAGCCAGCCAGACAACGATTTTTCATTGTTGGTCGACACCAGCCAAAAAGAGGAAAAATCCTGACCAAACGGAGGTACCCCAATTGCCAAGTTAGCTGTTAAGTTAGCTCAGCATTTCTCAAAGGGCGCGGGCGCGGCCCACTGGTGGGGAATATAGACATGACAAGTGGGGCGCGACAAACAGGTTTTGTGCCCATCTATTTAATTCCTTTATTTATTGACCATACACTCAAAACATAACAAAGACACATTTTAATGTAAGCCTTGCTTAACCTTTTCACACGTAAGTTTAAAAGTTGTTCAAGGCGACCGTTATTGATCGTAGTATATCACTTTATGGTTCCCATGGAGACGCGTCATTCATTGCTTGTCACACCGCAGCCACAATGATCTGCTTTTATTTCCTTCTTTATTCAAAATTTCACAAATTTGTTAGCTATAGCAGGATATATCATATATTTCGATTGTCAAATATGTGCAAGTGGATGTGTTTTGTTGTTCAAACACCTTTATAACGATCGCGTTAGTTGAGCTGTAAGTTAACTTATGTGCAACGTATTTTAGGTAACGTTATCTTATTAAAAATACTTTAAAAAATACGTACATTATTAGGAATTGACTACCTCCGGCTCAATTTGAGATTATTATTATTATTATCTTCATTTATTTATTATTATTTTTTGTTCTTTTTGCATGGAGTTTGCAAAGTGACAAAATGAATCAAAGCAAAACTAACGTTAGTCCACACTTGTATTTTCTCAGTTTCTGAATTTGATGTTTTCAGAGGCTAAATGCAAACACAAATTTTTTTTTGTATCTACTTTTGAGTCTTATTTCATGCAAAGTGATAATATAATTGCACTTTCATTTTGGTGATGCCCACCAATATGTGAAATCTGTTTAGAATAAAGGTGCAAGCTGCACTCCAGTGTGCCACCCTGTATTGTGTAATGTATTGAGAGTTGAATTGTGCGTAATGCATTTGCTGCATGTAGGTGCCAATACAGTGATGCAATTGATTAATCTTTAAGTTTTTTTTTTTTTTTTTTTTTTCATAAGATATTGAACACACACAAAAAATCAATTAAATGGAAGCTGCCACTGCTGGCTAGTGCTTAAACACTATTTAACTACTGTGTGTCATTATGGCATAAATAGTTGTGAACAGCTGCATTTACGTTGTAGCCTAAATCAGTAAAAGTATCACAATGTATTTCTAATACAGGAACAGCAAATTAGCATGTTACCTTTTACGCAAGAAAATTATTCAATAAATTAATTAATTAATAAATATGCCGCGAGTTTAACCCCCCCAATGGTAGACCCAAAGTTACGCCCTTGATAAGGGGTCATTTACACCGCACACGTCTGCGGCGCATTACGGCTGCGACACGGCTACCGGAGCTGATCGCGCCCATTCTAGTCAATGCTTGTGTTTACACCGGCCGCGATGCGGCGCGTTTCAGAAGCTTCCCAGAAGCGGCTCTCCGCGCCGCTTCGCTAAATATAGGCGCCTAGTCTATTTTTGACGGACGCGCGTCCAAGTCGCACCAGAAATACAAAATAAAAGTAAAAAAAACATAGTCAAATTCAAAATAAACACCCTGTGCAAACTCCCAAACGTATTGCACACCAATATCCTTGGTAGAAACCATAGACTGTACGGTAGAAACCCCAAAATCAAGAAAAACCACGTCAGACAGGCAAATCACGTGGTTTCGCGCATCCAGTCGCTCCGCTTCTGAAATGCTCCTGGTGTGAGTTGGCACCGCGTGCAGGACGGAATAAAACCTTGTCGTAGACGTAATGCACCGCACACGTGTGCAGTGTAAATGAGGGGTAAGAGTGAGTACGGTTTGCTGATCTAGGCTCGTTGTGTTATGATGCAGTTATCGGCTGTGTGCTGTTATGGCACGATGCCAATTCATCCGTGCTTTGCCTCATAACTTATATGTCGATCTACAGTGTTCATAGATAATGTTTATGATGTTAAAATAATTCATGTAGATAAATAATAACAGTAAACGATGGAAGATATAATTGTGAGTTTAAAAGTAACATAATGCTTGTCAATATGACGTTATATTTTGTGTTCATGCATTATTATGTTCATGTATGAGGGGAGTCAATAGATTGTATATTAGTGCTATGATAATGTGGCATATGTAAGAGTGCTATAGTAATGTGTAATAGTGTTGCTGTTGTTAGAGTGCTGCTCTTTGTCTGTTGCAGGGAAACCACATCAAAATACCAGCACAATTCATACGTTACACTCTCATCCGATCAAGACTGTGCCCCTTGTGCCCACATTTCTATGATCGCTTGACACTCGCTTTCACCTAAACGCTCCTAAAGCCCATTACGGTCTACACGCCTCCTTCTCTGTCCCTCAGAGTTATTGATTAATGTGTGTTAACGGTTGGCTCCCCCCTCTGATGTTCATCTTCTCATACCTGTCATAATAAACCATTCAAGTTGATCACTCATCTCTGTCGTGTTCTGACCGACACACCTAGTTCACTGCTAAACACACCTGAAACCAGCCCTTATCATCTATAAGAGTAGCCTTCGCTACATGATGCATTTAAAAGTTAGTGGCCAGACAAATCCTTATAAAAGTTTACATTTGTTGCAGATCAAATATTTAATACGGATGATTTTAATCAGGTTAAACGTTTCTTTTTAGTCATTCAAACCCCTTTATCTAAACCTCTCTACACATCTGTCATGTTTGTAGTTTTTTAAACACTATTATTTCGTGTTTGTAGTCCTCCAAAGCACAATGGGTTCTGGGTAATATTAGCCGTTGTGAGCAGGGATCCACACTTCAGCATGTGTCTCAGTTCAGAGGCTGCATCCTTCCAAGGCTGATCGCTCCCCGCGGCGCGACGAAGACTGTCCCAATTCAAGGCACCTCTAAATGCAGCCTTCCCTTCCCGTGAAATGAGAGAAACCACAGATGGATCCTTCAGCCTACCCCAGAATTCATTGCACGCCAGTGATGACAGAAATGCCGAATTACACATTTAAATGTAAGTATTGGGTTTCAACTTACTCAAATATCTAATGATACAAATGAAAAAATAAATAATTTTTTTTTACATATCTTACTAAGATGCGATTATATTCTTTATTATATACAGAAAATTAGAAAATATGAACTATAATACTAATTTATTTAATTTATTTAAAACAATCAAAATAAAATATTTTTGTATATTGAATCTTCTTTATTTATTGAAGTATGCCATTCAATATTTCAGGTTTTCATTTTAACACAGGAAATTATGTTTTCTTGTTTCTTAACAATAAACAAAAATAAATAACACAAATAACTAAAAGTAACAAAACCAAAAAGACATTACATTATTTCTGCATTCAAAAACTAAAAAAAACTAAAAAATAATTGCAAAAGATATAATATAATAGCATTTTTAGGCTTTTATGTTTCAAGAAACACAGTGTCAAGTGTGGTAGAGTAACAGGATTTGTTTTTTCTTTGCCCATCAAGGTGGTCTACGCTCCCCTCGCATGTCGCAACTCGCCCGCCATCTCCTCCTATGGAGCCAGAGCATCTGAGGTCGCTTACATCCCCAGCCTGCTCAATCGTGCCGCCGACGAGCTCTCACGGCAGCCTGTGACCCCGGGGACCACTCGGGGCCGCACAGAACGATCTGTGTGCCTCTCCGGACTCGTCCCATTGCCTGTTGTTTTACTCCCTGACCGAGGGCACCCTCAGCATGGATGCACTGGCACACAGCGGGCCCCGGGGCCACCGCAAGTATGCGTTTCCCCCCTGTGAGCCTTCTCGCACAGACTCTGTGCAAAGTCAGCGAGGAAGAGGAGCAGGTCTTGCTAGCTGCCCCTTATTGGGCCAACCGGACCTGGTTCCCGGAACTGCCTGGTTCCCCGCTCCCTCCTTCAGGGAACGAGGGTTACAGACGTAACCGAGACGTTTGCTGGTACAAAAGGCCTGAAGAGTGCGCATTCTTGTACCATAGAAACTGTTGACTTCAATCTAGTAATTGTAAAAATAAATAAATAAATAAAAATGACATTCTCATACAATTTTATTAATGTTATTAAACCAGCATTTGTCATTTAAGAAGTAATTGCCTCTGATCATTATGATTTCCACACATTAATTCTATGAATTCATTATATTTACTTCAAAAAATATCCAAAAGTGGCAAAAAATACATACTTAAGAAATAATCTCAGTATATTCATGAAGAAATAACAATAGCTGTGTCACATTCATAGCTATGAATGATCAGAAGTTTATATTTCTCAGCAAATGACTGCAGAAATGGATGATCTGAACACATTAGCTTAGCTTTTCTACTTTTACCATAAACTGCCAAATCAACCGTTTGGTTGAGCATGTTTTTGAAAAATGATTAAAAACATACTAAAGGTTTTTCATGGCACCAAGTCATATTGTAAAGTTAAGGCTCTTACAGTGTAATATGTCCAAAAAAAAAAAAAAAAGCTTACTTTGCAAAAGTTCACCAAAACCGGTTCACATGGCAGGAGTGATTTTTTTTTGTTTCTGAAATCCATGTCAGAAGAAGTGTTGTGACAAGTGCTGTTGACTGACACGGTGACATCTAGTGGATTTGTTTGGCATAACACACCTCACCCAGATGGCAGAGATGGCTCGATCAGGTACTCCTCTCAATAAAATATAGAGACTCAAAATGTGCTCAACCATTTGGTCGAGCAGGCAGACAAACACACATAAGCATGAGTGTGTTGCTTTAATACATAGCATAACAAGTCAAATTTGGACTAAACAAAATTGCACGGACAAAAGTGTAAAAATTACATTTGGTACAACTACTGTAAATGAGAAAAATACTTCACATCCTTTTAGCGAATAGAAAAAGCAAACAATTTGATGTTCACAAAAAGATTTTCTTTACAAATATGCATACTGGCAAAATAATGTCATTAAAAATAAAAAAAATTGAAATGTTTTGGTTGAAAACTGCTTGTGCTGGTTTTGATATATACACTACTGTTAAAAAGTTTAATCGCAATAGACGTGAAGGACTATAAAGCGTTAAGAGCTCGCTCAAGCACTGCGGAGCTAAACCATTTAGTGCTTTGTAAGTAATCAGCAATATTTAAAAATGTATATGATGTTTAATAGGGAGCCAGTGTTGACAGAACCGGGCTAATATGGTCATACTTCCTGGTTCTGGTAAGAACTCGAGCTGCTGTGTTTTGGACCAGCTGTAGTTTGTTTATTAAGCGTGCAGGGCAACCACCCAGTAGAGCATTACAATAATCTAGCCTTGAGGTCATGAACGCATGGACTAATTGTTCCGCATTTGTCAATGAGAGCATATGACGTAATTTAGATATATTTTTTAGATGGAAAAATGCAGTTTTACAGATACTAGACACGTGACTTTCAAATGAAAGATTGGTATCAAAGAGCACACACACACACACACACACACACACACAGGTTCCTAACCGACAAAGAATATTTCAAAAGTGCCTCTAATTGAAGCCCAATTAAAACATATTACATGTTTATAAAACTTTATGACTTGTAAAAAAAATGTTGAGTGAGTGTTTGTTGTGCATCACAATAGATAACGATCATTATTTTAACGTTTAACGATCACAATAGATCATATATTTGTGATCATAAATGATCATCATTGTATATCATGCAGGTACACAGTGCAACACATGGTCAAAGAAAGGACAGATGACAGAGAGTAATGCAAAATGTTTATTATGCCACTGATACGGATGTGGATGTTATTCTCAGTCATTGCTAGAGTGATATAACACAGTTTTAAAGCTTCATAAGGAATAACGGTCACAGTCTCCAGTACCCGTGATTGCCACCAGAGGGCACTCCACCCCGGATCAGTGTTATTCTTGCAAAGACTATATTTCCCATAACTCACTGCCCGTTTGTATTAATTTGTATTATATTTGTTTGTTTTTTTGTATTAATTAATTAATTATTATATTCACTTTTAAATCTTTTTATTGGAAACATTAATAAAACATTTTTACATTTTTTACAACCAGACAGCAGACAGTTCACAGCCAGAGCACATGGAGAATGTTGAATAGTTTGGCTCATGAACAGGGTAAGTTAAGACATCATGGATCATCACACCAGTATATGTTACAAAAATATATTATGTCCACAGATACATTTAACTCATTATTATTTACGTAAGCTCCGCCCACTGAAACCCACCATCAGGAACCGATAATCCCGGAACGCCTGCGTCAGTTCTGTGGGCTTATTCGCTAACGTGAGTCGGGAGTAGGTTTGCAGAAGAAAAGTGATTAAAGGGATAATTTTTAGTCATTAAATCAAAAATGGCCGAAGAAGGTGAAAACTGGGATGACTATTCAGAAAACGACTCGGTGTTTGTCCTCCTCAGAAACTTGAGTAAGTCTTTGACATTCCCTTTTTTTCTGTTTGACATTTAGACTTTTACCAACAGTGTGTGATAGAATATTAAGTCATGTAAAAAAGAAAAGAAAACAAACAACAAAATAATATTGCTCTTTTTTATTATTCTAAGCAAAATTACCCTTTAAAAAGAAAGTGAAACTAACCAGCAGTACTGCCGCTCCCTAAATGCATTTATATATAGCCTATATATATATATATATCAGTGGTGTGCGGTGGTGTCTTAAAATTAGGAGGCGTCCTCACATTTTTTCTGTACTGTATATAAATTAAATTCATTATTTCTCCTCCCTCCAGCTGTACATGATTTAGATCAACTATTTACAAGTCTATTTAAATTCAGAAAACTGAATATTATTTCTTTTGAAATCAAGGCATACACAAAACACAAACCCGAAATTCAGATGATCATAATTCTGAAGGAAGAGTACCAACTGGAAGAGATGTTGGTGAGTGAAGTTTTAACTCCATTATCAATAAACTAACAGTGCTCTAGCAAGGTATATTGTGTTATATTATTTAGTGACTGCCGTAACTGAAGCAGCATGTTTAATTTTAACATGTTTTGACGTGTCCTACTTGCCAGGTAAAAAAACAAAACAGATTTAGATTAGTGCATAAATCACACACAAAAAGTGGCATGCCTGTGCTTTAGTGTCATCATGCATGAAAGTAATCAAACTTTGAAATGAATCTCTGTTTCAGCAGTGAGATTGCCTTGTGGTCATCGAAGGCCAGCACATTATATCATCGCATGCTTCAAGTATTATATTAAACAGGTAGCTCACCGTTACACTTTGTGCACATACTTCCTGACAGTTATTGATTCCTGTGCTGCCTTTGCATATTTAACCAGTTCTCCTATTTTAGGGACAGACTGAGTTCACCTGTCCTGAAGTAAAGCAGAGAACCTGTGGAGCGAAGCTGTCTTACCAGGACATCTGTCGACTGATCGTTCTGACGAGCCAACAGAGGGGTTTCCTAGAGGAGAACCTCGGCCTTCTCACTGCTGAGAGGCTGTGCACATTCAAAGCTGTAAGCTATTTTTCCACAACTGAGATTAATAACCAGAAATTCCTTACAGGAATAGAAAAAATCAAAAAAATCAAATGACACGTTCATCAGTGTCACCATTCACTTTCAGTGTGCTTGATCTTTGGGTGAACCATCCCTTTAAAGTATGCACAGTTTAGTTTGTGTACAGTTTGCAAATTAACCAGTTCATGCCTATACTGTAATCTGTCACACAACAATCCAAATCCCTGTTTGACCATTTCTGAAGTGTCCAGGGTGCAAGTCCTTTGTGGAAAGACGAGATGAGAGTAACCTGTGTGTGCACTGCACTATCTGCACAGCCAGCCAGAAACACACGTACACGTTCTGCTGGAGCTGCCGGAGCGAGTGGAAGGGGCCGGTGCACTCCTGCAGGGATGACCGCGGACTGGAAGCGGTAGATACACTGCATATCTGGATTGTAAATTCTTACTTAGACCAAAGCTTTCTGACCTTTTGGTTGGTTTATTAAACCATTGTTGTCTTACAAAAGTATTTAAATTCTGTTACTTCTGAACAGATAACTGGAGATTGTCTTGTGCCATGCGAACCTGCATTTAAACAGAAGAAGCTTCTAAAGAGAGATGATGTGAGTATTTTCAAAGGCCTAAAAAAGAGTCTGATATTGACCTCTACTTTGATACAATATGTGGACTCACTTTGCATCATTACATTTCTGTATGTGTAACAATCCCTTGCAAAAAAAGCTTTTTGAAGTGTTCCATAAGTATACTTCTTTTTAAACTAAAAATAAGAAAGTATATTTCCATAACATATGTTATCACTGTTATACAGTAGGAGGCGCTATTACGCATCTTCTGAAGGAGTACAGAATCTCCTGATGACAAGCGAAAAACTTTGATGCATCCAAAATCACACACTCTCTTGATTAGGCACTTATTCTGAATAAGTAATTACTTCACGACCACTAAAAACTATGTTCTATATAGAATGAATGTCATCCGGGCGTACTACATTCGCCGTGTTGCCATTATTGTGTGACCTATACTTCATAAAATGAACATGAAGTATACTTATTTTTTGTAAGGGATGTCATAAACTCATATCAATTGTCCTGACTTGCTTTGAATCCCTCTTCTGTCTCAAGATTTACCCAATGAAGGACAAGTCCATTGACAGAAAACGTCTAGCGCTCCTAATTAACAACGTTGAGTTTGAATATGTAAATGATCGTGTTGGGGCCGACCAGGATGAGCTGAGTATGGAGAGACTGCTGACGGGTCTTGGTTACAGTGTGGTGACACTGAGAGACCTCACGGCACAGGTACCTATGTTAGATGTGTATGTATACGTGTGCAATATGAACAGCTGAACAGAATCATGCCGTGTGTTGTTGACGGTCTGATGTCCAGGGTATGAGAGCTGCCATGCGAGACTTCGCCCAGCGAAAGGAGCACATCCAATCAGACAGCTGCTTTGTGGTGTTCATGTCACATGGAGACGCCACTGGAATCTGTGGAGTTTCCAGTATAGTGAATTCTGATGGGGTAGAGGACATGTTCTCCATAGATGAAATTTTTAATTGCTTGAACACTCCAAACTGTGCTGGACTGCGGGACAAACCCAAAATCATCCTTGTCCAGTCGTGTCGGGGTGGTAAGTTCCAGATTAACAGGAAGTGACACGTTCTGAAGTGATGCATGTTTATACTCCATACACTGTTGGAACAGTGGCAAACAACCCTTTAATAGGCTCTATGCACGATCGCCTCCGCGTTTGGTCTCGGCCCGCCCAGTTACATCCGGCGCTGCGTCGGAAGCCGTTTTTGCATTAGGTGGAGATAATGGCAAATTACACTCTCCGTTTACAAGATCTTCCAGCGGTTAACGAGAATGTTGTTAACAATATTGTGAGGCAGTTAGCTGTCACACATAAGAGTAAGAAAGAGAAGGGCTTTAAATTATACATTTCGAGCTACATCGACAACTTTGAGGGTGAGTAACTGAGTATTCTCTCATATCGCGCGAAATCCGACTAGCGAATCAGTTTCTAAAATCGTTGTCTCCGTTTCTGAGAAAATGAATTTTATTAAAGGTTTGCCGCTATACACTTCGCTATAGAACGCTCTATGCGGAAGTAAAGACGCCGGCTGAGATCCTACCGTAAATTCGTCAGCTGCGTTCGTGCAGAGAGCCTGTTCAGTCAATTCAGCCCTCAACAATCCAAATGGCTTAGAACCTTGGAAAAACCATCAAGCCAAAAGCCAATAACAATAAAACATTAACAATATCATTAATATAGCAATAAACATTCTTTAAGCACTACCACGCAGGGGCCCTGTCATACACCCGGTGCAATGCAGTTTTCCAGGAGTGTTCTGGCGCATTGTTGGACCGGTGCTATATCGAGGAACTCGTTGACCGACTGAAACCTATGGAAGCTTGTTTCCGCCACTGAATAATAAATAAATAATAATAATTGCAATTTTTTATCTCACAATTCTGACTTTTTTTCTCACAATTGCGAGATATTAAGTCAGAATTGTGAGAAATAAAGTCGCAATTCTGAGATATAAAGTTGCAATTGCGAGATATAAAGTTGCAATTCTGAGAAATAAAGTCGCAATTGGGAGATATAAAAGTCAGAATTGCATGATATAAAGTCGCAATTGCGTGTTATAAAGTCAGAATTGTGAGATATAAACTATTATAAGGTAAAAAAAAAAAAAAAAAAGTCTGTCTTTTTTTTCCATAGAATTGGACTTTATATCTCACAATTCTGAGAAAAGATTTCAGAAAGAAAAACGAAGCGTTGTGCGTATGGATTGTGCAAATCTGATACCCGGTATCCTAAAAGTTTGGAAGGGGTGGTGGATTTTGTTCCCTGACTGGTTGTGTCTCATGTCACAGGTAATGTTGGATGTGTGGATGTCCCGGACGGCGTGCCAAAAACAGCACACACTGAGAAGGACTTCTGCTGCCTGAGGTCCTCTACTCCAGGTAACACACATTTAGATATTATAACATTACACTTTTATATGGTCAACAAAGAACAACATAACCTTAATGAAGTAACCTTCATGCGTTGCTATTACTTAGTTTTTAATGCACTGAATTGTATTAGTTTTCTCTTTGGCTCGCATCTCAGCTGTCGTGCAGTAATGTGTATTCTCTATTCAGATACTGTGTCCTTCAGGCATCCTGAGAGGGGCTCAGCTTTCATCCGGGCTATTGTGGAAATATTTAATCGGCACGCTTATGAGGACGACATTGAGGAGCTTTTCAGAAAGGCAATGTTACTATGAACTACTTAGATTTGTTGTTTAGTGTTGTCTCAGTATTTCACTGCATGTCACTGACTATAACTCAGATCTAAAGTCCAATACAAGGAAAAGACTATAATAAAGGAATAACACATTTTTTAGTTGACTATGTTAGTGTGTGTAGTTAGTTTTAATTTTGTCTTATATATATATATATATTTTTTTAAACAGGTCCTTAAGAAGTTTAAGGATAATCATCCACGTCAAATGCCATGCAAAGACAGAACAACGTTGTCTAAAAAGTTCTACCTCTTCCCTGGGCTGTGAAACGGAAGGACTTGAAATCTGCCCTCCTTTATAAGAAATGTGATCACACTAATGTCTTCTTTTTAAGCTTTGTATATACACACATTACAAATATATAAAGGTGATAATGAAATTATGCGGGTGGAAATTAGCATTTTTGCTATAACTTGGCACATGACATCTCTTCTTTTTTAGACTAATGTTTTTTGTGCATTGTCCCTGATCAAAGAAATAAATAATAATAAAAATAAAATATTTTTTGTTGTTGTTTTCAATGATGTTCAGGGGTCCGTTCTTCATACGTTGCTTAAAACATCCGATATCAAATGAGACATCCAAGATGATATCATCGTGCTAATCATGATCTGGCTAATTAGGTTCTTCGAACACACCTGCCGGATATGATTAGTATCGCTGGATTGAGTTATCTGAGATAATTGCGTGTTCATGCGAAGTTTAAAAGGGGATATGTATCGATAGTAGAAACATTGATCAGCAATTCGCAGGGGTAGGGGTGGGAGATATTGACAAAAATGAATATCTCGATATTTTTTTCCAGTATCTCGATATCGATATTCAGACGATATTTTTGCCATCCTTCAAAGAAATGTGTGCAAACTGGCAAAGAAGGTCCAGTTGGTCTTTTGACTTGCTGCATTTGACCTATTATTGTAGGTGTAGTAGACTGGGTTTCTCATGTTGTGAAGTGCTGTTATGTGATTGGTTCTTTGGGATCACGTGGTTAGGGGGGAATCAGGAAGCTCGGAAGTGAGCTGCAGAGCAGTGAGTGTATCTGCTGATGTTCAGCTGTTTTTCAGTAAACGTTATTGAGTATTCAAACCACCGTCTACGCGTCTTGTTCTAAACCCAAGATATTACATTGGCGACGAGGATGGCGCTAATAGGACGAGTGGAAGAGTTCAAGGAGTCGCGGGAGGATTTCGCGTCCTACTTGGAGAGATTTGAACTATGGCTATTGGCAAACGAAATAAAAGCAGAAAAACAGGTCAGTGTATTTTTAGCGTGCATTGGACCAGAAACTTATGGACTGCTTAAGAATTTGGTCATACCAAAGAAGCCCGCAGAAATGACGTATGAAGAGTTGACTGACGCATTGAAATCACATTATCAGCCGAAGCCTTTGGTCATAGCGGAGAGATTCCGTTTTCAAAAACGTGATCAAAAAGAAGGAGAGTCAGTGACGGATTACATAGTGGCAATAAGACAATTGTCGAAGGATTGTGAATATGGAACGCACTTAGATGACGCACTGAGAGATCGCCTGGTGAGTGGACTGTCCGCTGAGTCGATTCAAAGGAAATTACTGGCGGAAAGAGAGCTGACGTTTGCCCGAGCATGTGAGATAGCGTTGACAATGGAGATGGCGTCGAAGAATTCTCTTGAAATCTTGGGAAAAGTACAGGCTGCAGCTGTAAATCAAGTCTCTAAATCATATCTTGGAAGCAAAGGACAACGCCAGTTTAGACATGGAAATGAGAATCCAAAACTGAAAAATTATCAGGAAGGGGACAGCGAACAGAGATGCTACCGTTGTGGGGGAGGGGGACACTCACCTCAGGAATGCCGATTCAAAAATGAGAAATGTCATGCGTGCTCCAAGACAGGGCATATTTCCAGAGCATGTCGGAATAGGAGACAGACCGCCAAGGCCCAGTACGTGGAAACGGAGGATCACAATGTAGACAGTGAAGATGACCCATTAGGGGTCTTTACAGTTTACATGGCATCCAGTGGGGATGGAGGCATTAAAGTTAATGTGAAAGTGTGTGATGAGGACATTAGCATGCAGTTGGATACTGGTGCGGCAGTGTCCCTTGCATCTGAAGTGTTGCACCAAAATAAGTTTTCGCATTTACCCATTGAAAAGTCCAATATCAGGTTAAAGGCATACTCAGGAGAAATAATCCCCCTTCTTGGCTATGTTCAGGCACCAGTGCAGTATGGGGACCAGAAAGCTACACTGCCGCTCATCATAGTGAAAGGTAACAGGCCTGCTCTGTTTGGCCGAAATTGGCTGGAGAAGCTGAAGCTGGACTGGAGGAAAATTTTTACAGTCGAAAAAGGAACTAAACACAGCGACCCGGAATTACAAGCAGTGCTGCAGCGCCACGCGGTGGTGTTTTCGGAGAAGGTCAGTGCTATAGAGGAGTTTAGAGCAACAATAAGAATGCAGCCGGATGCGCAGCCAGTCTTTTGCAAAGCCCGCCCTGTGCCATATTCATTGAAAGAGGCTGTGGAAAAAGAACTGGATAGGTTAGAAAAAGAGGGAATAGTTTCCAAAGTGGATCGTAGCAAATGGGGGGCCCCGATCGTAGTTGTACCGAAGGCCGATAAATCCATCCGCATCTGTGGGGATTACAAGGTTACAATAAATAACCAGCTGGAAGTAGAGACTTACCCTCTGCCCAACACTGAGGATTTATTTGCGACCTTAGCAGGAGGGAAGTGGTTTTCAAAGTTAGATCTCTCTCATGCTTACCAGCAGTTGAAATTGGACAAAGACTCTGAAGAGTATTTAACCATCAATACTCACAGAGGACTGTACCGCTACCATCGTCTCAGCTATGGGGTTGCCAGCGCACCATCAATTTTCCAATCAGTGATGGATCAGATTCTTCAAGGGCAAGAAGGGGTGACTTGTTTCCTGGATGACATCTTGATCACAGCCGACACAAAAGCCCTGCACTTAAAAAGGCTGGATGCAGTGTTGAGCTCTCTTGCACGCTATGGCTTGAGAGCAAAGTTGGCCAAGTGCAGATTTCTACAGTCAAGTGTAGAGTATTTGGGGCATCGGATAGACCAGGAAGGCCTGCACCCCACTCAGCACAAAGTGGAGGCTATTGTAAATGCCCCAAAGCCCACAAATGTCTCTGAGTTGCGCGCTTATTTGGGGCTGTTGAACTATTATGGCCGCTTTCTGAGAAACTTGTCTAGTGTGCTACAGCCATTGCACACTCTGTTAAAAAAAGAGGAAAAATGGAGCTGGACACCTGCATGTGAGGAAGCCTTCAAGAAAGGTAAAGAGATGTTACTGAGCAGCACGGTTCTGGTACATTATGACACAGAGAAGCCATTGAGATTGGCATGTGACGCATCCCCGTACGGGGTGGGGGCAGTCATTTCTCATGTGATGGACAATGGTGATGAGAGACCAGTTGCGTTCGCCTCGCGCACTCTTACTGAGGCCGAGCAAAAGTATGCGCAAATCGAAAAAGAGGCGCTGGCGATCATTTACGGAGTGAAGAAATTTCACAAGTATCTATATGGACGCAAGTTTACTCTCATCACTGATCACAAACCCTTGCTGGCTATTTTGGGGCCAAAATCAGCGGTGCCGACATTGGCAGCTTTGCGCATGCAGCGTTGGGCGTTGATTCTCATGGCTTACAGTTATGAGCTGGAATACAAGAAGTCGTCAGACCACCTTAATGCTGATGCTATGTCCAGACTTCCCGTGACTGAGTTGGACAACACGGCACATGAATCCAACATTTTCTACTTCTCGCATGTGGAAGAGTTGCCAGTAACAGCTCAGGACATAAAAGTAAGCACCAGCAGAGATCCATTGTTGAGCAAGGTTTGGAGCTATACTATGAATGGATGGCCTAATTACCTGAATGATGAAAGCCTGAAACCGTACTTTGTCAGGAGGCATGAGCTGTCAGCAGATCAAGGTTGTGTTTTGTGGGGTCTCAGAGTCATTGTTCCTCAAAAGCACCGGCCGCAGATTCTCAAAGACCTGCACCATGAACACCCGGGCATCTGTAAGATGAAGGCCCTAGCTCGCAGTTATGTATGGTGGCCAGGATTGGATGGCGAGATTGAGAACATGGTCCAAAACTGTGCAGTGTGTCAAGCAGTGCAGAAGGTACCTTCGGTGGCACCGCTCCATCCCTGGCGGTGGCCTGTCAGAGTGTGGCAGAGGATCCATCTGGACTTCGCGGAGAAGGATAGACAGTACTACCTAGTGATAGTGGATAGTCATTCTAAATGGCTGGAGGTTTTCCACATGACCTCCACAACGTCAAGCCGAACCATAGAGGTGTTGCGCAACCTATTTGCGGCATATGGTCTTCCGGAAGAGGTCGTGTCAGATAATGGACCCCAGTTTGTCTCCGCAGAATTCAAGCAGTTCCTTGACAAAAATGGAGTAAAACAAACTCTGGTCCCACCATATCATCCAGCATCGAATGGAGCGGCTGAGAGGTCGGTGCAAATACTGAAGCGTGCTCTTGTGAAGCAGGTTCTAGACGCAAGTGGACAGCCCAGCATCTCGCTGCAGCACAGGCTGTCAAACTTTCTGCTCATGTACAGGGCTACGCCGCACTCAGTCACAGGTCGCTCTCCAGCTGAGCTGTTTTTAAAGAGAGAGCTTCGCACCCGTTTCAGTCTTTTGAGACCAGATATGTCGCGCACTATAGAGCACCAGCAGGCAAAACAAAAGTTGTATCATGACAAAGAGAGACTGAAATTGAGAGAGTTTCAGGAAAACGACCAAGTCCGAGTGAAAAATTTCAGGGGAGGAGAAGAGAAATGGACTGCCGCTACTGTCATAAAGCGCTTAGGTCCTGTGACATACCGTGTCTGGGAAGGAAACAAACAGCGGTCCGTTCATGTTGACCACATGCTGGGAAGAAGAGGAGAACTCAAGGAACTGGAGCCATGCATACTTTTTGAGGGCCAAAACTTTACATCAGATGCTTCACCAGAGCCTGACCTAGTATCGGCCAGTGGAGTGAAACTGCCTGACTCCGACACTTCAGAGGAGGGCGTCGGCCTGGGCCCAGCATGGTCAGGAAATGTTACGTCTCCTCTGGGCAGCCATAACAGCACTGCCACTGTACCTCCAGGAGTGCAGCCAAGGAGAAATCCAGAGAGACTCAGAAATGCTCCCAAGAGACTGGACTTGTAAGGTGTTAAACTGAGGCAGTAAAAAAAAAACAAAAAAAAAAACAAAGAAAAGCAGAGATGAAGGACTGTTCCTGGTTCATGATGACCTAGTGAGTTAAGGTTGTTAATTTTAGTAAACAGGTATTAAACTTAAAGGGGAGGAATGTAGTAGACTGGGTTTCTCATGTTGTGAAGTGCTGTTATGTGATTGGTTCTTTGGGATCACGTGGTTAGGGGGGAATCAGGAAGCTCGGAAGTGAGCTGCAGAGCAGTGAGTGTATCTGCTGATGTTCAGCTGTTTTTCAGTAAACGTTATTGAGTATTCAAACCACCGTCTACGCGTCTTGTTCTAAACCCAAGATATTACAGTAGGCTATAGAAAAAACAATAAAGGAGCTAACTAAACAGAATCTGAGGTAGCCTAGCCCCTACTTTTTCCACGGAAACGGAACTAGGCACCTCTTGCAATAGTGATTATTAAATCAAACAACAATAGTCAATAGCCTATCGTCAACTTAATCTTTGCAGCCGACACAGAAATTAATAAACAATTAAAATGTCTTATTGCCATATTTTACATATTCATAATCATTACTTTTGCTGGTTCTTTGAGGCAGCTTTTTAGGTTTATGGCGTTTTGGAAAAGAGCTCTTCACGTAGGCTACAAACACCGTTTCACCAAGGCACAGCGGCCCTTCAGCACATAAGAACAAAAAGAGAAAAAGCACGGACTTACTAATTACGAAACTTTGGTTGAACAGGTGAAACAGTCACAAATTCCTCTGCAACTCAAACCTTCTCAGTACGAGTTATGAGGGATGAGAACAGCATTACAGTTTTCAGCGCGTCCTCCTGTGATTGCTGTGTTCTGACTGGAAAAGTGCGTGCAGGAGCACATGCGCAAACCGTAGGTTTGTAAAATGTCCTTTTGTAAAATGACATATGATAAAATAAAAATAATATATATATAATTTTACAAAACAGTTTTGCGCATGTGCTTCTGCGCTCACTATTTCGAATTTACGTATGAATGTGCGTTTTTGACGACACGGGACCATGGGCTGGGCCACTCGGAGGTTGCTTCCGGGAATAGTACTGCCCTACAGTATTAAAAATCGCTACATATAATTGTTTAGAAGGTTATAGTGTGCGTTATTTGTTTTCTCTTTACCTTCTTTCAGCTCTTTTCATGTTTGGGGGGTCGGATTGTAAAAATTTTGAAATATTCGATATCCCAATTTTGCATATCGTCCAGACAACAATTTGGATATTATCGTCTAAACGATATATCGCCCACCTCTACCCAGGGGGCAAAGGGGGTTTAGCAGACATGGGCTGCTGTAAAAGGTTGTTATATAAAAATGAAATCTATGATGTCTGAGGATCACAACCTGGGTGGACAACCCGGTCAACAAGCTGCTGGAAACTTGTAATTAGGGTCAAAACAATGCTACCTCAAATTCTGCTTTTACTCCCCGGAATCACCCAAACATGCTAAAAAGGTTTAATTATATTCATGGATCCTGAGGCATATCTCCCTGATACTTTATGCTAGAAACAAACTGAGCACACCTTTAGAAAGAGTGGAAGATAAGCTTTCATCTGATGCCTTGACTGTACATGTAATTAGAATGTAAGAGTTAACAATGCCTCTTAATTCATAGGCAGGCAAAAAAAAAATATATATATATATATGGAACATTCCATTTGTAATCGGTCGCATTCTTTTCCCTTTGTTGTTGTTAAAATAAACAAATTACCATGTGAAGTTAACTTTTACTAGATGAAATCATGTTTTGATCAGTTTCACTAACCAGACAGTCCTCATGGCCCATAACACATTCAGAGGGATTTCAATTTCAAGCCTATAATAGCCTGTCAATTCAAACAAGATCCAAGAAAGAAGATTACCATTAACGGATGTTAATTGTTTACTGCTCTGTTTCTGTATGTACAGTATATCGTTTACATATTTATGCAATATCTATTATTTGTATTGCAATGTCTAGTATTTCTAATATTCTTTCTCACCGGGATCGGCCATGGGGGTGAGTGCGACAGCCTCCCTAGCTCTGGGTACCAGATTTGGTTCTCCCATCGCGGGGCTATAAGAAGCACTGGGTGGTGCGTTTCCCTGATCCTCGTGATGACCTGTGGTAACAGGGAGATCGGAGGGAAAGCGTACAGCGGGAGGCTGGGCCAGGTTTGGCCCAGCACGTCCTCGCTTTTTGAGAAGAACGTCGGGCAGTGAGCGTTGTCCTTCGACGCAAAGAGGTCGACTTCCGCTCTGCCGAATAGGCGCCAGAGCAACTGGACTGTCTGGGGGTGCAGGGACCATTCCGTGATGGAAGCAGACTCTAAGCCTTTCTCGTCCAGATCGCGGAGAAGATTGGCTTGGAGAATCTGCAGCACGGCCATCGAGTGCAGGGCAGATGCAGCCTGTCCGGCGGCGGAGAAAGCGTGGCTGACGAGGGGCTGATGTGGTCCTGCAAGCCTTTGACGGGAGGGCAGCCATTGAGCGCCATCCAGAAGGCGGGCAAAGGTGCGCTGCAACTGCCTCTTCCACGGGGGGGAATGGCATTATACCCCTTCTCAGCAGCGCCGTCAACTTGTGAGAGCGTCGATGAGGCGTGGGAAGAGACTCTCGCGGAGAATGGTGCATTCCATGATTTAGAAAGCTCGCTGTGGAGCTCTGGCAGGAAGGGTGCGGTTCTGGACGCTGGCGATCGGCGGCGATAAAGAAAGCAGCTGTCGAGTCTGTTGGGCGCTGGCTCCTTAGGAGGAGACCACTCGAGGCCCAGCTGGTCGAAGGCCGTGGTGAGGAGGCGCAAAAGCTCCGCGTCCTCGCCTGCTCGAGTACGGCCGGAATCCTGGACTGTAGAGGAGGCGGTAGACCATTCCTCGCTGTCAGAGGCCAGGATAGAGCAGCTGTCAGCGGTGTGCTCGTCTAACTCATCCGCCTCATCCCCTGACGCGGCGGCGGCGCGGGCGGGCGGGAGCCGGCGGTTGAGCGGTCGGGAGGGGGGGCGGGAGGGCGAGAGAGAAGCTCGAGGGAGGGGTTCCGGCGAGCTCCTCAGTCACATCAGTCTCCAGTGGTCTCTACGAGCGGCGCTTCTTCTTGCGCGGCCCGGCAGGGACAGGCGGAGAGACAGCTTGGTCGAAAACTTCAAGTCGAGCCCACAGGGTCGACATTGAAAGTTCTTCGCACTCGGGGCAGCTGCCCGTAGAGAGTGCGGTGGCGGCGTGCTCGCGGCCCAGGCAGAGAGCGCAGATGAGGTGGCGGTCTCCGTTGCTGAGCGGGGCGCGGCACGAGCCGCAGGAAAAACGAGGCATTTTTACAAAAACGCCTCGTGCTCTTTTAGAGAATTGAGAGAAAGTGTGTGTCGCAGGGCGAACACACACAGCAGGAATAAAAGGATATGTCGCCGGATAGCGTAGCAGGAACGGATGGCTGAAGGCGGCCGGGTTCTTCAGGCGCTTTCCTAAGCTTGCTGGTCGCTGGTTTCAATGGCAGCGGCTCTCAAGATCCAGCGATGCGAAGAGCTTCGCTGAAGACAAGAAAATCTGATTTTTCAGCCTGTGAGCTCTCCTTATATACACACTGGCCACACCCATCTTGACGGTTAGAGGGGTGTGGAGGGCGCGACGTCACACAGGGCTCACTGGTAGGCTGCAGCAGTTCCCGCCGGGCAGCCAATGAGCACGCTCATATAGCCTCACATTACTATTTTTAATGTTTTTGAAAGAAGTTTCTTCTGCTCATCAAGCCTGCATTTATTTTATCAAAAATACATTAAAAAAATTAATATTGTGATATATTATTACAATTTAAAATAATTTGTTTTCAATTTATTATACTTTAAATTGTCATTTATTTCTGTGATGCAAAGCTGAATTTTCAGGATCATTACTCCAGTCTATCACATGATCTTTTAGAAATCATACTGCACTTGTCAGTAAATGAGTTTTGATTCGAAGCTTGATTCGACTCAGAAGAACAACAGATCACACAGAGAAACAGTCTGAGGAAAACATTTAATGAAATCTACAGCGACAGCGACATGACAAACTCATCAACAGCAGAACACAGAAACTCTAGAGTTCATGAGAACGACCCGAGAAACAGCAGAGGAACAACAGAAGTGTGTGTGTGTGTGAGAGTGAGTCTGAGTGTGAGTCTGAGTGAGTGAGTGAGTGAGTGTGTGTGTGTGTGTGTGAGTGAGAGTGAGTCTGAGTGTGAGTCTGAGTGAGTGAGTGAGTGTGTGTGTGTGTGTGTGTGAGAGTGAGTCTGAGTGTGAGTCTGAGTGAGTGAGTGAGTGAGTGTGTGTGTGTGTGTGTGTGTGAGAGAGTGAGTCTGAGTGTGAGTCTGAGTGAGTGAGTGAGTGTGTGTGTGTGTGTGAGAGTGAGTCTGAGTGTGAGTCTGAGTGAGTGAGTGAGTGAGTGTGTGTGTGTGTGTGAGTGAGAGTGAGTCTGAGTGTGAGTCTGAGTGAGTGAGTGAGTGTGTGTGTGTGTGTGAGAGTGAGTCTGAGTGTGAGTCTGAGTGTGAGTCTGAGTGAGTGAGTGAGTGAGTGTGTGTGTGTGTGTGAGAGTGAGTCTGAGTGTGAGTCTGAGTGAGTGAGTGAGTGAGTGTGTGTGTGTGTGAGTCTGAGAGTGTGTTTGAGAGTCTGAGTGAGTGAGTGAGTGAGTGAGTGAGTGAGTGAGTGTGTGTGTGTAGCCCTTCTGGATGATATAAAACACATTCTTCAGAGAAACACACATCGTCTGAATCATGAGAACGACAGGAAACTGAGACGCTGCTGTTTCATCTCATGCAGTGAGAAAATTATTAATATTCCACCATTAAATCAATAACCGGTTACTGGATCATCAAGACGAGCATGTGACGGACTCCCAATGGATTATACATAAAGAAATGAAGGGAAAGTAAAAGAGAAAGTGGATAATCTTTGGTTTTCATCCTCGAGAGGACTTCTGCTTTGGGAACCACAAAATAAACTTTTATTTTACATATTTATATATATATATATATATATAATCCTGGTATATATTGTGGGTGTTTGAGTGAAGATGAAGATGACAAAGATGACGAAGATGATGAAGATGATGAAGATGATGAGAAGAAACGGAGGGAATCTTTGGTTTTCATCAGAAAACAATAACGACGCTAAAGATGAAACTAAAGACACTGGAATATTTCATATATTAAACTTCACAAAAGCAGAATGGAAATGAATGATATTAATAGATCAGTGTCGCCGCCTCGCGTTTCAACAGTGTCATGTTCATGAATAACCGTAACGCTGCTGAACGCCTCAGAGCGGCTCATGTGGAGATCTGAAGTTTCCAGCAGAGAAGATGAAGATAAACACACACATGAAGGAGAACGAGTGTAAAGGACTGTACACAGTAGTATTCTCTGACTGAAGATCAGTGCTGGAGGTATTCATACACACACACGCGCTGACCTCTGACCTCACGTCTCTGACCTCTGACCTCACGTCTCTGACCTCACGTCTCTGTGACTTTGGTTGCAGCTTCTTTTGTGATTCTGTTTGCATCCATCCAACGACTCAAACTCTATGAAGTGTGTGTGTGTGTGTGTGTGTGTGTGTGTGTGTGTTGAACTGATGACAGAATCAAACAAATCACTGCAACATCACATCACAGACTCGAGTAACAGTTTCAGGGTGAATCTTATGGAAGCTTGTTTAACGGAATAAAAAATAAAAAAGGTAATTCACAAGAAGTATGACTTGGTTCTAGGAACTCCAACTTGGTTTCTTGGAAATCCGTCTAGGAAGTCCGACTTGGTTTCTCGGAAATCCGACTAGGAAATCCGGCTTGGTTTCTCGGAAATCCGACTCGGAAATCCGGCTAGGAAATCCGACTAGGAAATCCGACTTGGTTTCTCGGAAATCCGACTAGGAAGTCCGACTTGGTTCAGAAATCCGACTAGGAAGTCCGACTTGGTTTCTCGGAAATCCGACTAGGAAGTCCGACTAGGAAGTCCGACTAGGAAGTCCGACTAGGAAGTCCGACTAGGAAGTCCGACTAGGAAGTCCGACTGGGTTTCTCGGAACTCTGACTGGGTTACTGGGAAGTACGAATTTTTTTTACTAATAAATCGCAATTCTGAACAAAAAAAAAATCTGAATTGTGAGAAACCCATTGTCGCAATTACCTTTTTATTTCTGTATTCAGTCAGAAACGAGCTTCCACAGACTCGAGATCCGTGAGTTACACCAGTCTGAGACGCTGTAGTGTTCCTGAAGCGGTCCAGAGGCTTCACACACGGTCCTGAACACTAGAAACCAGGGAATAAACGCTCCACATCCAGGATTAGAGGAGACAGGACATGCAGAGGTGGATCACACAGATTTAATAGATGATGAATGATCAGAGCCAGTGTCAGACACACGTGTGGCGGATTGCATTTCTCACAGGAGACGCGCTCGCTGCGGCGATTAGCACTAGTTAAAGCCTTCTAACCGTGTTTATAAAGTGATGTTAGAGCACTAGTTTAAAAGTCTTCGACGCGCAACATAAAACATCTGAAACGCTTTTGGTTATAAATCTACAATCGGCCCGTTTCGCAGAGCCGCAAATAAAAACAAGGAACCCTCGTAGAAAGTCAATATAAACTCTGTTACGTGAAATAATCTCTCGAGGAGAATCTGCCGTCAGGAAAAAGTCTCACATTTTTGGTTAATTTAGACGTTAGTTTAAGAAATAATGCAAAAGTACAGTTCATCCCGAGCGCGAGGCGTCACCGCCGGCCAGTCCCGCGCTCACCGCACCGGTCAGAAGTGTTTTTGGTAATAGCAACAGGGTTAAACGCGCTCGCACGCGCTCACTGGGCCTTCGAGGCCAAGGCCACGCTCTTCGTCGTCATGGCAACGGGACTCTGCTGCACGTCGCTGGTCACGTGCAGGTTGAGAGCTCCGCCTCCTGCCCCGCCCCCCGACAGGAGATTGGCTGGCAGCAGCGAGAAGCTGGAGGGGTTGAGGAAGAAGGGCGTGGTCATCAGGCCGGGGGCGGGGCTTCCTGCGCTGGTGTTGGCGAATAGGAGGCCGGTGTTTCCGTCGAAGGACGTCAGAGGGAGAGCGCCGCCCGACGCGAGAGCTGCTGAACACACACACACACACACACACACACACACACACACACACACGTTCATTTATATAGCGCTTCTTTCACAACACAATCATGATGTTCATGTTCATATTATCGACCAGCTCTAATCTGACAAAAGCAACTATAATTACATTGAGACAATACACAGTCAAACCCAACATTACTCAGACACCAGATATCATGTGTGATGTTGTTTCACTAGTGTGATCAGGACACTATAGTTCATTTCTGTAAGTGAGGAGAGCAGAATAAAGTAAACTGTGACATATTACACCCAATAACTCTTCACACAGAGACTACCAGTGACACTGGGAGCAGAAATGATTGGGACACTTTGAGCTGATCATGTTTTGCTGAAGTGTGTTTTCTTTAATTGCTAATGCTCTTTTTACACACAGACTGAACACAATGAAGCATTGCTTGGTGATTGGTTGAGCTAAACTGGTATTATCTAATTGTGTAGTTAAATTTAACAGCTGACAGATATTCAACATAATTCATGTGTGAGACAGTCTAACAAAACCAGTCAGATATCAGCTGAGTTCATAACTCGTTCTTTAGTACCATTCTCTAAACTATAGCGAATAAACTGTGATAATGTGAGAAATGTTGAAGGAGTCTGAATAAACTGGTTTGACTGTATATAATCGAGCAGTTGAGATTTTCTATACAGTGAATAAATGTAGACCCAGAGGTCAGAGGTCATACCCTGGATGGTGGCCAGTGTGTTGTTGTTCATCAACGTGTTTCCCAGAGCAGGAGAAAAACTCAACAGCGTCCCACTGCACAACACAAGCAGAATCACATGATCAACACGGCACCACCAATGAGATTACACTGGGGGCGGAGCTTTCAGTGTCACGTGACCAACAAAACCTCAGATTCACACGGAAGTTTCACATATAGAACACTCCACTCATGAGAGTTTGAGAACAGAACATTTACCGAACCTAGAAACAGGCAAGACTCAACAGGTGATCTTTCCCTACTTGAATAAATGCAGCATATTAAGACACTTGTTTTGTATTACAGGTTTTCTGAAATGTTATGTTTAAATATGCAGGCACGATCTAATTAAATATGCACTAATTTGCATACAGTTCCAGAACAGATTCTGAACACTGGATAAAGCCAGATTCAAAACCCTTGTTTGATTTTGTTAACATTAGAGTTAAAGGTTTTTCCAGGGGGATTTGGGATTTTTTACTCCATAACTCACCGCTTTTAAAGAGTGTTGAGATTTAAATCTACATACGCAAATAGATAAAGTGCACAAAAATAAACACTTAAATGTGTTTTGGATGTTTTCTTTCCACTAGCTCTAAACTGAGCAGTGCATGAAAAACACTGTTAGATCTTTATTGTCATTGCATATGTGTAATACAACGAAATGTTGTTGGAGCAATCCGATCTGCAGCATTAAAATAGAAATAACAATTATTTAATACAAATAAAATACATTTACCCCTTAATATAAATAAATACTCTAAAAATATAAAACAAATAAAACACAAAAAGTCATTGCACACTGGTTATGACTTATTATTTCTTAATTTTGGGCAGAAATGTGACCTGGACATGTTTTGGACCCCCAAAGTCCCCACCTCCACCCCACACACACACACACACACACACACACACACACTCACCCTTGCGTCAGCTGCGAGGGTGTTATGAACGTTGGGTTAAATCCTGTGCCCGTCACCAGGAACTGCCCCGCCCCCTGCGTGACCGTGGTTGCCGTGGAAACTGCCTCCTGTTTCACACTGGTGACGGATGGGCTGAGTGACGACGACGTCACGGGCGTAGCGATGGTGGGTGCCATGGAGATGACCGACGGTGTGTGTGATGTCACTTGAGTCAGAGCACCACCTACAGCACACACACACACACATTAAACATCATTCATGAGCTCACATGAGGAATATAGAGCCACATGAAACTGTGAAAGGAGGATAACGCACCACTGAGTGTGAAGTTTGAGATGTTGCTGGCGGTCAGTGGAACAACAGAATTCACTGTTAGCGTGTTCGTGCTGGACACCTGGAAACAAGCAATCACTCGTCAATAATAGATCACTCACTTCACTGGTCTGCAGCTACGGTTTAAGGATGTGAAGTGACTCTGGTTCATACGGTGTACGACTGTGGGATGTGAAGTGACTCTGGTTCATACGGTGTACGACTGTGGGATGTGAAGTACGGTGTGTGACTGTGATGTGAAGTGACTCTGGTTCATACGGGATGTGAAGTGACTCTGGTTCATACGGTGTGTGACTGTGGGATGTGAAGTGACTCTGGTTCATACGGGATGTGAAGTGACTCTGGTTCATACGGTGTGTGACTGTGGGATGTGAAGTGACTCTGGTTCATACGGGATGTGAAGTGACTCTGGTTCATACGGTGTACGACTGTGGGATGTGAAGTACGGTGTGTGACTGTGATGTGAAGTGACTCTGGTTCATACGGGATGTGAAGTGACTCTGGTTCATACGGTGTGTGACTGTGGGATGTGAAGTGACTCTGGTTCATACGGGATGTGAAGTGACTCTGGTTCATACGGTGTATGACTGTGGGATGTGAAGTACGGTGTGTGACTGTGATGTGAAGTGACTCTGGTTCATACGGGATGTGAAGTGACTCTGGTTCATACGGTGTGTGACTGGAATGTGAAGTGACTCTGGTTCATACAGTGTACGACTGTGGGATGTGAAGTGACTCTGGTTCATACGGTGTGTGACTAGAATGTGAAGTGACTCTGGCTCATACGATGTACAACTGTGGGATGTGAAGTACGGTGTGTGACTGTGTGTGGTGAAGTGACTCTGGTTCATACGATATGTGATTGTGGGATGTGAAGTGACTCTGGTTCATGCGGTGTGTGACTGAGATGTTAAGTGACTCTGGTTCATAAGGTGTGTGACTGTGTGATGTGAAGTGACTCTGGTTCATACGGTGTACGACTGTGGGATGTGAAGTACGGTGTGTGACTGTGATGTGAAGTGACTCTGGTTCATACGGGATGTGAAGTGACTCTGGTTCATACGGTGTGTGACTGTGGGATGTGAAGTGACTGGTTCATACGGGATGTGAAGTGACTCTGGTTCATACGGTGTATGACTGTGGGATGTGAAGTACGGTGTGTGACTGTGATGTGAAGTGACTCTGGTTCATACGGGATGTGAAGTGACTCTGGTTCATACGGTGTGTGACTGGAATGTGAAGTGACTCTGGTTCATACAGTGTACGACTGTGGGATGTGAAGTGACTCTGGTTCATACGGTGTGTGACTAGAATGTGAAGTGACTCTGGCTCATACGATGTACAACTGTGGGATGTGAAGTACGGTGTGTGACTGTGTGTGGTGAAGTGACTCTGGTTCATACGATATGTGATTGTGGGATGTGAAGTGACTCTGGTTCATGCGGTGTGTGACTGAGATGTTAAGTGACTCTGGTTCATAAGGTGTGTGACTGTGTGATGTGAAGTGACTCTGGTTCATACGGTGTGTTACTGTGGGATGTGAAGTGACTCTGGTTCATACGGTGTGTGACTGAGATGTGAAGTGACTCTGGTTCATATGGTGTGTGTGAGATTGTGGGATGTGAAGTGACTCTGGTTCATACGGTGTGTGACTGTGTGATGTGAAGTGACTCTGGTTCATACGGTGTGTGTGACTGTGGGATGTGAAGTGACTCTGGTTCATACGGTGTGTGACTGATGTGAAGTGACTCTGGTTCATACGGTGTGTGTGACTGTGGGATGTGAAGTGACTCTGGTTCATACGGTGTGTGACTGTGATGTGAAGTGACTCTGGTTCATACGGTGTGTGTGACTGTGGGATGTGAAGTGACTCTGGTTCATACGGTGTGTGACTGAGATGTGAAGTGACTCTGGTTCATACGGTGTGTGTGACTGTGGGATGTGAAGTGACTCTGGTTCATACGGTGTGTGACTGAGATGTGAAGTGACTCTGGTTCATACGGTGTGTGTGACTGTGGGATGTGAAGTGACTCTGGTTCATACGGTGTGTGACTGATGTGAAGTGACTCTGGTTCATACGGTGTGTGTGACTGTGGGATGTGAAGTGACTCTGGTTCATACGGTGTGTGACTGATGTGAAGTGACTCTGGTTCATACGGTGTGTGACTGTGATGTGAAGTGACTCTGGTTCATACGGTGTGTGACTGTGATGTGAAGTGACTCTGGTTCATACGGTGTGTGTGACTGTGGGATGAGAAGTGACTCTGGTTCATACGGTGTGTGACTGTGGGATGTGAAGTGACTCTGGTTCATACGGTGTGTGTGACTGTGGGATGTGAAGTGACTCTGGTTCATACGGTGTGTGTGACTGTGGGATGTGAAGTGACTCTGGTTCATACGGTGTGTGTGACTGTGGGATGTGAAGTGACTCTGGTTCATACGGTGTGTGTGACTGTGGGATGAGAAGTGACTCTGGTTCATACGGTGTGTGTGACTGTGGGATGTGAAGTGACTCTGGATCGTGACTCACGGTGTTGGCGCTGCTGTAGATGGCTTTGATGGCTGATGGTGACCCACTGCAGCTGCTGGGAGGATTGATCCTCTTCTCCTTCTGTCTGCGGTTACAGAACCAGACTCGCACCACCTCCTTCTCCATGTTGAGCTGATCTGCGATCAGTGTGATCTCCTCTGACGACGGCTTCTGACTCTGCTGCAGATCACACACAAACCGCTTCAGCACATCACACAATCCCTGACTGCAACACTTCTGCTGCTTGGAATAATCTGCTAAATATTTTTTAATTGTCCATGCTTCCATCAACACGTTTGTTGCTTGGAATATTCTAAAGTAAATAAATAGAGGATAACATTTTTACTTTTGTGTTACTTCATAGTGTAAAAAAAAAATATTTAGTATTTAAGAAACATAATATCATGCATTTTTTACAGTACAACTGTAAAATTATGATACTAATATTTATGGCTGTCTTCGGCCGAAACCTGCATGGAGCATTAAAGTTTCTCTTTTGTTGAGTTTAAGTATAACACTGGAATATTCTAAAGTATATAAATAAAGGAAAATTAAATGAAAAAAATTCAGGACATTCAAATGACTTTGCTAAGCCCCGCCCCAAAAACATCAGTTACCGATCCTACCTCAGCAACTGTTGCCATTCGCAGGCATTTGGTTGTTTGGATAGTTTTAAGTGTGATTTTGTGGAAATCATTCATAAATGCAAAAGAATTAGGGTTTAGGAGCTCAGTGCGGGTCAGGGTCAGAGTTAGTCAGGGTCAGGGCAGGTCAGGGTCAGAGTTAGTCAGGGTCAGTGTGGGTCAGGGTCAGAGTTAGTCAGGGTCAGTGCGGGTCAGGGTCAGTGTTAGTCAGGGTCAGTGTGGGTCAGGGTCAGAGTTAGTCAGGGTTTAGGAGCTCAGTGCGGGTCAGTGCGGGTCATAGTGGGTCAGGGTCAGAATTAGTCAGGGTTTAGGAGCTCAGTGTGGGTCAGGGTCAGTGTTGGTTCGGGTTAGTGCGGGTCAGAGTGGGTCAGGGTCGGTACGGGTCAGGGTCAGAGTTAGTCAGGGTTTAGGAGCTCAGTGCGGGTCAGAGTGGGTCAGGGTCAGTGCGGGTCAGTGTGGGTCAGGGTCAGAGTTAGTCAGGGTTTAGGAGCTCAGTGCAGGTCAGTGTTGGTTCGAGTCAGTGCGGGTCAGGGTCAGAGTTAGTCAGGGTTTAGGAGCTCAGTGTGGGTCAGGGTCAGTGTTGGTTCGGGTTAGTGCGGGTCAGTGTTGGTTCGGGTCAGTGCGGGTCAGGGTCAGTGTTGGTTCGGGTCAGTGTTGGTTGGTTGGGGTTTAGGAGCCCTCTAGTGGTCAGGAGACCCGCTCACCTCCAGAAAGCTCCTCTCTAAGGCCAGGCGTATGGTGGTCTCGATGCTGGTCCGCTTCTTACGGCGCCGGTTCAGACTCTCGCAGAGGCCCGGAGACATCTCGCTCGCACTCGACACCACGCAGTCGGCAGACATGTTCTCTGCAGAAACACAGTGCGAGAAGTGTCCCGTTAAATGTCTCGATCCGTGTCCTAGCGCTGGGCGGTCCACCGGCGGTGTGCTTTAACAGCGCTGTTAGAGAGGGTCAAACTCTCCTTTACACTGTTCACTGCTGAGGCACAGATGTGTGTGTTACTGAGACCGTGAAGATGGAGAGGTTAAACTGTCAAATTATATTACAGTGTTTCCCAATATCAACACTGCCCAGCACAAGCAGACTTTCCAAAAGGCTTTGACATCGCTGGATAAACATGAGCACTGCACGTTTATATATGAATGTTTCTTTGAAGGGAACTGACTGTCGATGTTATTTTGATTCAATCTTTATTTGTCCTGATAAAGCAGCGTTTATGAGCGAGATTTCTGCTGCTCCTACAGCGCCTCCTGCTGGACCTCGTTGTAAACATCATTTTGTGAGGCCTTGCAAACCTGTATTAAAGGGGTCATATAATGGTACATGCACTTTTACAAGTTGATTGCACTGAAATGTCTGTTGGCAGTGCCTGTACACAACCATCCTATCATGATAAAAATCCATCCAGTGGTTTTGTTTTAATCTCCTTATATGTTTGACCATCTCTGAAATCAAGCCGTTCGATATTGTGACGTCATAAGATCGTACGCCCCTCCCGCTATTGTGATTGACAGCCGTGTTTCAACACAAGACCCGCCCTGAGCAAGCTGTGACAGCCGTCGTCATAGTAGTCCGCCATTGTTGATATGCTGGAGTAGAATGGTGTCTAAGCGATTGTGGTGTTCTGTTCTTAGATGTAATAAGGAACACAGCAGTCATTTGGATGTTCCTAAATCCGAGCCGTTGAAGAAGCAGTGGCTGAGTTTTGTTTTTGAAGAGATATGCCCAAAGGATTGACGCGGGGATTCCCTCACGGGGATTCCCCACGATCGTCTGTGCTTTCATGTTTGCGCGCGAATCATTTCACACCAGACAGCTTCACAAACGAGAAAAAACGGATCGGTACCAACGTGTTCCTGCTGAACCTCCAGAAGATGTGAGTGTAATGTTTTATTAACCTTTATATTAGTATTTATATTAATCTTTGCGAAATTTGCAAACCTTGCTGCAGGCTTCACGATGAATGCGTCTAAGGTTTACACTCAGGGTACATTACGGCATGTTTTCTATGTACGACGTTCTCAATATAATTCATAATCCCACGTTTATAACGAATAACACGTGGTTATTGTGTTAGATACGGTCAGAGAATGTCTAATACGGTGTACCCACAGAACAGAGGGGCGGGGTGAGCAAAGCTCATTATCATTTAAAGACACATGCACTGAAACGGCGTGCTGAAAACAGAGCTGTTTTTGACCAGGTAAAATTAGTGTTTTCTTACAATACTAATGAGAATTTTTAATTAAAGTATATTACAAACTTTTAATTTAGACCCTAAAGAATCATATTAGCTTGTACAAAAATGGCATTATATGACCCCTTTAATACTAGTGTGGAATATTTCTACAATATTCACTCATGACAGTTAAACAGGGCGTTCTAAAGGCCTGTTCACACCAAGGACGATAACTATAAAGATATAGTTCTAAAAATCGTTCTCCATATTAAAGAATAGCAGAGTTCACACCACAGCTATAACGATAAACATATGAGGGACGATATTGTTGGGATCACTTTCAGAACGATTTTTTCCCAGCAGTCGAACGATAACACAGTGACAGCCAATCAGAATCCGCCGTGCATTTAAGACGGCAGACGACGCCGTGAAGTTAATCACCGAGGAACAGAAAAATCAAACCCTCTTTTCAAGGGTAGCCTACGTAAAATAATGGATATATGGAAATCATTCGGTCGTACCCTTGGAATAAATGAGATGACATCATCATGCAGGCTAGCAAACAGTGTTACACAATTACCTCAGGTATCCAGCGCTAGTTTCGACAATACTGTATTTCTTCCTTTGAAGTTGCAGTGAAAATGACATGTATATATATATATAAATGAAGGTGTTGACTAGGTGTTGTTTTATTCCCACTATTGACTTCGTCAGCTAATTTCAGCTGTTAGATTAGATCGATTACACTAGACTCGCTAGATTCACTGTTCAGATGCGCTCGGAAGATAGCATGCTGAGGACGTCTGATGCTAAAAGACGCGTAAAGAACAGCAAAAACATGTTGTACACAACAACAACTGTAATAAAATGTAATCTATAACATCAGTCAATATGATTAAAGCTATTATGTTACTTTTTTCTCATTTTGTGTTACAAATTTGTAACATCACAAACCAGTCGAATTGCTTTGTGATTCACACATATATATGAAACCGCAGTGCTAGCTTTAGCATCTCACCTGCGTCGTTGAGCCATTTCTCCAGCAGGGGTTTGAGTTTGCACATGTTCTTGAAGCTCAGGTTCAAGGCCTCGAACCTGGAGATGGTGGTCTGGCTGAAGTCGTTCCCGTAGAGTTTCCCCATCGCCAGCCCCACGTCCCCCTGAAACACACGCGACGGACACGTTAGCATCGTGCGCCGGCACACGGCACTCGCGTGTGGATGGCGAGGGTCACCTGAGTGAAGCCCAGCTTGATGCGCCTCTGCTTGAAGCTCTTGGCGAACTGTTCGAGCTCCTCGAGGTCGCCGGCCTCCTCCACACACGGGCCGTCCACTCGCTTCGGGCCGGGACACGCCGGAGACGGCATCGCTGCGATCTTCCTCGTCGGGGTCGCCGCCTGACACATCGCCAACACATGCTAACATCAGTCAAACACACTCCAGACTTCACACATATATATACACACGCACATATCTATAGACTAAACACGTAATACGCATGTGTGCGCCGACAGCGTTTCACTGATTCACGTTTTTGAAGTTTACACAGAGATATATATATATTTTTTTAAATGTTTCAAGGCTGGAATGAGCCGGAGCGCGGTAAGGGTTTCCTGTGAGAGCGGTGTGTGTTAGCGGCCCCTAAGTTAATCACTAATGATCTTTACAACGGAAGTGAATCAATCAAAACTAACTTTATCTGGACAATAACTTTATTCTAGATCTGCTGTAAAGCCTAAACAATCTCTGTTCCTGTAATCTCCTGTTATCACTGTAAAGCTGCTGTGAAACTCTATAGTGTTAAAGCGCTGTATAAATGAAGGAGACTCGACTTGGTTAGTGTGTGTGTGTGTGTGTGTGTGAGTGAGTGTGAGTGTGTGTGTGTGTGTGTGTGTGTGTGTGTGTATGTGTGTGTGATGACTGTGTGTGTCAGACCTGTGTGGTGAGTGTGAGTGAGTGAGTGAGTGTGAGTGTGTGAGTGAGTGAATGTGAGTGTGATGACTGTGTGTGTCAGACCTGTGTGGTGAGTGTGAGTGAGTGTGTGAGTGAGTGAGTGTGAGTGTGTGTGTGTGTGAATGTGAGTGTGTGAATGTGAGTGTGATGACTGTGTGTGTCAGACCTGTGTGGTGAGTGTGAGTGAGTGTGTGTGAGTGTGTGAGTGAGTGAGTGAGTGTGAGTGTGAGTGTGTGTGAGTGAATGTGAGTGTGTGAGTGTGTCAGACCTGTGTGGTGTGTGTGCGTGGGTGTGTGTGTGTGTGTGTGTGTGTGTGTGTGTGTGTGTGTGTGTGTGTCAGACCTGTGTGGTGAGCGTGAGGCTGGTCTGCGTCGGCACGAGGCTGGCTTGGCTTTGAGGTAGTTGAGTCAGAATATTCTGAGCTTGCAGGAGACCTGAGAACAGGAGAACAGGACGGGTCAGAACCAACATCATCATCATCATCATCATCAGTCTAACACACACACACACTCGTACCGGTCTGACCCTGAGGAGACGGAGAGATGATGAACTGAGGCTGCATCTGAGGACTGATGGAGTGACCCGACGGAACCAACACAAACTGCTGCAGGTTCAGGCCCTGAGGAGCCAAACCCTGAGAGAGAGAGAGAGAGAGCGAGAGCGAGAGACACAAACAAACATGTGTACATTAATCATCAATGATTAGAATGTTAAAGGTGATATATTATGCCCTTTTCACAAGATGTAATATAAATCTATGGCGTCCCCAGAATGTGTGTGAAATATCAGCTCAGAATACCAGATCATTTATTATAGCTTGTCAAATTTGCCCCTTTTTGGGTGTGAGCAAAAACACGCCGTTTTTGTGTGTGTCCCTTTAAATGCAAATGAGCTTTAGCTCCGCCTCCATTCAGAAGAGGGCGGAGTCTTTACATGAGCTTCAGAAACTCTGGCAATAATATGCTTTCTTATGGACTTCCAAACAGAAACTGCCATTATAAAGCTTGGAAGAGTCAGGACATTATAACTCTGTGTTCGTCTGAGAGAAGAGTGTCATACACACCTAATGATGACCTGAGGGAGAGTAAATCATGGGCTAATTTGATCTTTAGGTGAACTATCTCTTTAAAGCAGTGGTTCTCAAACTGTTTAGAGTGGCGTACCCCTGAGGCTTCTGCGTACCCCTCTCTGCAGTCGCACCTGTCTCAGTAACACTATATTTGCCCCTTTAAATCGATTTTTAAAATCGACCTTTACAAATACTTTTATAAAATAAATAATGCTTTAAATAAATAAAAGAAGTTCAATAGAGGAATATGCAGTGATGGTAAACCGAACTGATGCTTTGAAATATTAAATTAAAACCGCCAGTAGGAGGCGGAGTCACTGTCTTTATGAGCGAGTCATCGAGTCATTGATTCGTTCAGTAACGAAGTGTCTGTAATTATGAGGGAATCATTGACTCACGATTTGTTCAAAGCCGCAGATGCGTTCACAAACACTGCTGTGGTTACACTGCAAAATACTGACAATACTGCTTTTAGCATCACTTACTATCAATACCTTTTGTTTGTTGAGCTGTTGTATAAAATCACTGTCACATTTGCAGTCGTGTGGATGTTTGTATAATATGTGATCAACACTAAACACAGGAACTGACGCAGGGTTTGCTCTGTATCGAAGAGAGTTTGAATATTAAATCGATCTCAGTCCACAGTCTAGTGTCTATATTTGTTCTTCGTGCTGGTAAGTGCTCAATCCCCACTTTCACAAAGATAGGCTACATCGTCGAGACCGGCAGTATAGCGTGATTCGCATCATCTCCGCGCTGCTTGTGTGAGTGCAGTCAGTTCTGACCGCAAAAGATGAGGTCATTTGATCGGGTGTCATGTATTTAACACATTTTACCTGATAGAAATACATGCTCAGTTTTAATGTTATTTTTAAGGCGGGGTAGAATTCAATGAATGGCAAAACTCAGTATTTTGTTGGCGTACCCCCTTCTGTCACCTCACGCACCCCCTGTTTGAGAACCACTGCTTTAAAGCATCCAGCGGAAGAGCGAGTGTCACTGATCTGTGATCTGATTGGACGGGTGAGATGTCAGTCACTTACTGAAGCGATCTGAATGGGCGGGGCCAGAGTGATGGGCGTGGCCGCAGAGGCGGAGATACTGGCTCCACTGGAACTGCTCTGATGACCAGCAGCTGCCATGAGCTGAGCCTGAGTCTGCTGCAGGAACACCTGTGTGTGTGTGTGTGTGTGTGTGTGTGTGTGAGAGAGAGAGAGAGAGAGAGAGAGAGAGAGAGAGAGTGAGTGAGTGAGTGTGTGTGAGAGAGAGTGAGAGAGAGAGAGAGAGAGAGAGAGAGAGAGAGAGAGAGAGAGTGAGTGTGTGTGTGTGTGTGTGAGAGAGAGAGAGAGAGAGAGAGAGAGAGAGAGAGAGAGTGAGTGTGTGTGTGTGTGTGTGTGTGTGTGTGTGTGTGTGTGTGTGAGAGAGAGAGAGAGAGAGAGAGAGAGAGAGTGTGTGTGTGTGTGTGTGTGTGTGTGAGAGAGAGAGAGAGAGAGAGAGAGAGAGAGAGTGTGTGTGTGTGTGTGTGTGAGAGAGAGAGAGAGAGAGAGAGAGAGAGAGTGTGTGTGTGTGTGTGTGTGTGTGAGAGAGAGAGAGAGAGAGAGAGAGAGAGTGTGTGTGTGTGTGTGTGTGTGTGTGAGAGAGAGAGAGAGAGAGAGAGAGAGAGAGAGTGTGTGTGTGTGTGTGTGTGTGTGTGAGAGAGAGAGAGAGAGAGAGAGAGAGAGAGAGAGAGAGAGAGAGTGTGTGTGTGTGTGTGTGTGTGAGAGAGAGAGAGAGAGAGAGAGAGAGAGAGAGTGTGTGTGTGTGTGTGTGTGTGTGAGAGAGAGAGAGAGAGAGAGAGAGTGTGTGTGTGTGTGTGTGTGTGTGTGAGAGAGAGAGAGAGAGTGTGTGTGTGTGTGAGAGAGAGAGAGAGAGAGAGAGCGAGAGAGAGAGTGTGTGTGTGTGTGAGAGAGAGAGAGAGAGAGAGAGAGAGAGAGAGAGAGAGAGAGAGAGAGTGTGTGAGAGAGAGAGAGAGAGAGAGAGAGAGAGAGAGAGAGAGAGTGTGTGAGAAAGAGATTTTTTTGAGAAAAGCAGTGGAAAAAAGTAAAACAAATAAAGAAAATAAATATTAAAATATCTAAAATAAATTGATTAAAATAAAATATTATAAATAATACATTAGATTAAAATAAATTTATTATTTAATGCAATAAATTATAACATGATTAAAATCAACAAAAAATGCTTAATAAATGGAATTTTATTTAAATAAATAAAAAAATAAATGCATAAAATACAAAATTCTTGAAATAAATCAATACATCAATACAATTTTATTTAAATAACCAAAATTTTGATTAAAACATTAAAATTTGATTAAAATAATTCAAATAAATTAATTATTTTTATTAAAATAAATACATAGATTAAAATAAACTGAATAAAATAAATATGTTTGCTTAAAAATAAATATAATTTGATTTAAATAAATAAAATAAGAAAAACATTGTAAAAATAAAAAATAGAATTCAACTAAATAGATTAAAATTAAATATTACAAAAATTAAATATTCAAATAAATAAATAAATAATAAATTAATGCACTTTATTTAAAAATTGTATACAAATACATGAATAAAATATATCTAACAGTAAAGTACAACAGTGAGCTGAAAACAAATGTAATAGAAACTAAATATTACACATTTATGACAGGATGATCATATTTTGTGTCCATGACTGTAAAGATCTGGAGTGAACACACACTGAACTGGCAGCGCTCCTCTCGTTAGATCAAACCTCGTTATGCAGCGCATATAAATTCCGCATAGATTTGCATACTCTCTTCCACCTGTTTCCACGCGGTTTAATTAGCATGACACACTGATCTTGCATTTAATTAGCATGACACACTATTAATTAGCATGACACAGTGTTCTGGCGGATCTCGTACCTGCTGGAGCAGCGCCTGCGCCTGAGCGTTGCTGACGGCACTCGCCGCTGGTGCGCTCGGCGTGTGTGTGTCCGGCGTGTGTGTGTGTGTGTCGGGACCGTCGGCTGGAGCTGCTGGGAGACGAGAGAACATCCGTCAGAAACAGGGACACACACTCACACACACACACACAGATAAAAACACAACTGAACTCACCTTCAAGTGCTCGGCTCTCCATGCTGTTCTTACTCAGGTCTGCTGGGCTGGAATCTGTTCAGAGGAAACCAGTGCGTTCAGTTCCAGATCTGAGCTGTGTTAAACCATCATCACTTCCAGGAGCTCAACTCCACTGAATCAACACAGAGCGGATCCTGAATCAACACGGAGCGGATCCTGAATCAACACGGAGCGGATCCCGAATCAACACGGAGCGGATCCCGAATCAACACGGATCCCGAATCAACACGGAGCGGATCCCGAATCAACATGGAGCGGATCCTGAATCAACACGGAGCGGATCCTGAATCAACACGGAGCGGATCCCGAATCAACACGGATCCTGAATCAACACGGAGCGGATCCCGAATCAACACGGATCCTGAATCAACACGGAGCGGATCCCGAATCAACACGGAGCGGATCCCGAATCAACACGGATCCTGAATCAACACGGAGCGGATTCCGAATCAACACGGATCCCGAATCAACACGGAGCGGATCCCGAATCAACACAGAGCGGATCCTGAATCAACACGGAGCGGATCCCGAATCAACACGGAGCGGATCCCGAATCAACACGGAGCGGATCCTGAATCAACACGGAGCGGATCCTGAAGGATGAGTTAGCCTCATGTTTGATGAAGTCGCATCCCTGATTCTGTCCTGATCTTTGAATCGATCTGTAGAAATAAAGCGACTCGACTCCCGATGCTTTAGTTCTGAATCCTTCGAAACGAGCCGCGCTTTCAGTTTCCCTTCGCTTCCAAACCGGGACGCAGAAATATTAGGCAAAGAATATCAACATCTGAACTGTATTAAACCACCTTCACTCTCCAGCTCTGATCCGCTTCCAGGAGCTCAACTCCACTGAACCAATCAATCAGAGTTAGCCTCATGTTTGATGAAGTTTCATCCCTGATTCTGTCCTGATCTTTGACTCGATTCCCGATGCGAACGAGTTTCTGATTCCGTGTGTTCATTAATATCTGAATCTTGGAAACTCACCTGTGTCCGGAAAGGCGCGGCGCTACGACAGCGAACGGCTCCGCGCGCTGGAACGCTAGCTCTCCTCGCGAGCGAAACACAAAGACTGCCGCTGGAAGCGCCGCATCCATAATGAGAGTTAATCAGTATGCAGCTGATTAAAGCCGTATGCAAATCTCGCTCCCCGTCGCTCATTAGACGAGCGCCGCTTTGAAGTTCCGCGAGCGATTCATTTCGCGCGGACCTCTGAAAGCTTTCTGCATAATTCAACATTTTTCATAAATATTTATCAGCTCATTTGCATATTAATTGGATAGCTTTTAGGACGTGGGATACGGCGAGCACAACAGTGAGGGAGAAGTGAGACAAGGCCAATTACCAGCTGTGTGTGACTGTTTTAATTACCGGGGGGGGGGGGGGGGGGCTTCCCAGCATGCAACACGACCCGGGCTACGATGAAAGAATGTGTCGGCTAATGACCGACGTCTCAAAACATCCCGAGTCAAACTGGACGAGCTCATTTATCTCTGACGACGAGATAACCAGGAAAACTAACCATTACACTCAAGCCGGTCTGAGTCTGAGGAAGAGGAACTACACAAGCTTGTCTACGTCATGGAATAAAAATGTATAAAAATTAATAAAAAATAATTTAAAATAATTAAAAAAAAATCTGACTTTTTTCTTGCAATTCAAAAAAAATAAAAGGTCAAAATTCCGAGATATAAACTCATAAAGTCAGAATTCTGAGATAAAAAACAATTGTTACTTTGAGAAAAAAAGTCAGAATTTTGGGATAAAAAGTCGCATTTAACTTTCTTATATTTTTGCACAGACGAACAGTCATGTGACTTTAACTCAAGCTGTTGCTATGACGACGACCCCACCGAGAGAGAGAGAGGGAGAGAGAAACTCAAAAGAAAACAGTTGTGAGAAACCCGATTTACATACGGCCGCTGCGAGGGCTTCAGTAAGCTAACTGACAGACAATGCATTATGCAAATGTTTTAATTAATAGAATTTTAAATAAGCAATTAATTAGCCTTTCAAACTACTGAACGCAGCGCTGCATAATTTCAAGCAGATAAGTGGCGTACGGCACAACGCAGGAGAAATGAAGTATTCATAGAACGGAAACATTTCCACTGAACTGCAGTCCAAACTTTTCTATTAGACCCGGAGAACTCATTAATATTCATCAGCCTTAATTACCCCATCATCCTGTGTTTGCCAATCATGCGCTCCAAAACATTATACGCTGAGACTAAACATCGACTGTTAAAGTGCATGTGAACAAGTGTTCGACCCTCTGGTGATCTTCGCACGTCAAAAATGACCGGATTTTTTATTTCAATAAAATTAATGCACTATATTTATGCTTTTTATTTAATATTTGTTATTTTTAGGGGATTTTATGGTACTAAATTATATTTGTTCTGTATTTATAATCCATTTATTCACTTCCACTTTCCAACTTAAACTGTCATAAATCTTGAACGCTTTAGAGCGACAGACTGAAGTTTGATCTCTTTTCATAGACGACACTTGGCAGATTATTGCTGAAGTGGGAAAAGTTCTAAAAAGTGAACTTAAAAAAATAAATAAAATAAAAAAAGTTTAACATTTTTACATTTATTGTTATGAAAAATTATTTTGATATGAAATTTTCAAAACCATGTTTTACTCTAAACCTGTGAGAAAATCAAAAACATAAATCTAAACAAGTTCAAAATTTGAGCTTGATATCTTAAAAAATGAGCTTTCAGTGAGAAGTTGTTGGTCGCAGAACCAAACGCTTCCACTAGAGGAAACTCGTCTCGTTCATTTCCAACGCGTCATTTTTGTGACTATTGTTTTCCGGACCATTTAACCTGTTTGCATCATGTCCATGATTTTTTTGTGTGTGTGTGTTCACATAAAATTTGTGTGTGTGCCAAAACCTTTAGCAAGTTTCACACCATTCTGATGAAGAAAAATATAAATAAAAACACAAATGTGAAAAGAGCATGAGTTCACAACAAGATAACTATATCAGATTTAGTTCTGGTTCTGATTTTGTCGCCTGTCGTTTTAAATGCCCGAGCGAATATAAGAGCAGGATTCTGATTCTTAATTTTCAGTGTGAACACACACACACACACACACACACACTATTTACACAACAAAATGGTATAGAAGAGTGCATTATTAGAGATGACCGATGCTTGTGTACGTCCATAAAGTTCACCATCAGGTTAAGATCCCAAAACCATGCGGATTCTACACTGCATTGTGTGAAACTGGAGATAAATGAATATGCAGTGGACACACATAATATAACAGTGCACGACACCTTGAATGTTCTGCAATGAGCTAAATGCATAAATGTAAATGTAATGTTCCCGAGAGACACACGAGAAACCGAAATAAGAACAAGGTAAAATCTCACGCACTCTCAACATCCGAACAAAAATCACACAGTGCGCATTAACTCCGAGAAATTAATCATTCATGAACACGGCGTTTGTACTCATGAATATTCATGAGCAGCTCTGTATATTTAATCCGCGCGATAAATAAATAGTGTGACGCGCCTCTCATCTGGAATGAAACTGACGTTTAAATTATGCAGAAAGAATGAAGCGCATTAAACAAGCAGGGCTGATGTTATTATGCAAATCCGCAGTTTCACTCCTGCAGTTTTTAATGTAGTTTCTCCCCAGCCACTTTACACATTATTCAACACCAGACGCGTTTGAGAAAGGGAAACTTTTCACACGCTGTAATTTATTACCTGTTGGGGAACATTAAAACCACCCCAACACGCACGCGCACACAGACCCTGTCGGGGTATTTATGCCCTGAGGGCAAACAGTTGATCAGGAGAAGGAAAGCTCAGGCTCAAGTTTGTCTTTTTGCTTTTAGTTCGCCGCAACACAGATTAAAGTGATGGATTATTATTCAACATCACGCGTGCGCGTTTACCGCTAAACAAACACATGAATATGCAAATTCGCGGCCGTTGAGTTTCTCTCTCGGCCGAACGAGCGACACAAAGCGCGCTAATAGCAGCACTGCTAACTCTCTCTCTCTCTCTCACACACACACACACACACACTTCACAAACATCATCCACAGCGCGATAAACCCGCCCGTTCCGACCAGTTTAACCCATTTCCCCCAGTAAACCCACACGCTATGCTAAACCACGAGACTGTGTGAATATGCAGCACGCACGCGCGCCATTTCAAATGATGAGAGTTTAGTACAGGACAAACAACTCTCATCTGCTGCTGACCGACTCAAATAATTTCCTAAACAATAAACATTCTCCCCCCCTGTGATCGATTCTGTCCGCAAACGATCGGCGTGTGTGTTTGACTTTTGTTTACTTGAGGCGGATGGGGGAATATGAATATGTAAAATGTAATAATTACCTGCAGTCGAGCGCTCATCTTGAGTCGTTGATCCTCCGTCCGCCATTTTGAATATTTAGTGTGAGAGTGAAACCCCGCCTACTGCTAAAACACACACACCACACACACACACACACACACAGGTCCGGCCCCTGAACTCAGAAACACATAAAACTTCAGAACAATCACATCATTCGATAATGTTTTAAAAATGGACAAATAATCCTGTTTCCCAGCTAACAAGAAATGTTTTGTAAATGTTCTCTCAAAGTAACAAATCTTCTTCCTGTAACGTTTATAGAATATTCGTTCAAAGTTTTCTGGTCATTAATCTCAAAACTAGCACAAAACATTATAGCCTATTTCTCATGGAACTTTTTAGTTGGACGTTCGATTAGAGGTTTTTAAATGTTTGTTTCGGAACGTTCAGAAAACATTCAAAAGTAACGTTTCCTTAAAGGGACAGTTCACCCAAAAATGAAGATTGTGTCATCATTTACTCACCCTCATGTTGTTCCAAACCTGCATGAGTTTCTTTCTTCTGTTGAACACAAAATAAGATATTTTGAAGAATGTTGGTAATCAGACAGTTGCTGTTTTTTTTTCTGTTTTTTTTTTTTTCTTTCTTTTTTTTCTTGATTACCAACATTCTTCATGTTCAACAGAAGAAAGAAACTCATGCAGGTTTGGAACAACATGAGGGTGAGTAAAATCTTCGTTTTTGGGTGAACTATTGCTTTAATTTCTGAAGAATGATAAAATGGAATGTTCCTTTAATGTTCAAATAACCAAGAAAAAAGTGTAAAACATTTAATAAACTGGACATTTTGAAAGTTCTTAGGACATATTTTTGTTAGCAGTGTTGTAACACCTGAGTGTACCAGATTTAAACACAGGGGAGATCGGGCTTGTTGTCACATGTTCTGAGAAACTAGGTTTGAGACAAAAGTCCAATTACACAAATGCTTGATTTCTTTAGTTAGTTTGTTGGGTTTAACACAAATAAAACACACTGACACAATCAGACAGTCACTAATTAAGGTAAATTTGAATTGAAACAATACTTCATAAATGTCAGTTAATTATATCATTCAATTCAGATTTATTTGTATAGCGCTTTTCACAATACACATCGTTTCAGAGCAGCTTTACAGAAAATACACGAGTCCACATTACAATTTACAGTGATCTGTTATCAGAGGAAACTGTCTAAGTTATGTATTTCAGAATATACAAAATCACAGTTCGCTAAAAAATTATTAATTTAAACAATGTAATAATTTAAGGCAGAAACAATGAGCTCATTGAAGTAGTGAATACTTGTTTGTTAACAAATGATTATGACATTTAGAAAAATGTAGCACTGGTGTAAACCAAGGTAAACCAATGTTTTATATTTTTTATGTTCCTTTTTTCCTTTTTTTGATGTTTCATGAAATTATTTGTGCTTCATAGTCATTTTACTGTTGAGTTATTGTAGTTTGTGTGCAGTTTCCCATTGTAACAATTTCAATGTGTGTTTAATGAACCGTATATTATTCACTGTATATATTATTATTTTGGGGCCATTGCAGTTGAGAGCTGCTAAATCTGTTATTCCTCACTCTGAGTTTATCACACAACATTATCATCTTTAAAGGGATACTCCACTTTTTTGGGAAATAGGCTCATTTTACAACTCCCCCAGAGTTAAACAGTTGAGTTTTACCGTTTTCGAATCCATTCAGCCGAACTCCGGGTCTGGCGGTACCACTTTTAGCATAGCTTAGCATAGATCATTGAATCGGACAGGGCCATTAGCATCTCTCTCAAAAAAATGACCAAAGAGTTTCGATATTTTTCCTATTTAAAGCTTGACTCTTCTGTAGTTACATCGTGTACTAAGACCTTGTACGCTCTTAAATTCGGAAGGTTCATAACTAAACCAGAACACAAGAGAATTGTGTTACTTGATAATGAATGAAGCGATGCTATTCGGTGTATTCTTTATATACAGTATGGACTGAAGGTCGATGTCAAACAAGCTTTCATTCTGTCTCATACTGAACAGTTTTGTCTTTACGAATGGAAGCCTGTCACTTCATACATATGAAACGCTTAGTTTATTAATTATTTTTTATTGTGAACGTGTGACTTTGACTCCTCCTGTTTCCTCCAAGCAGAAAGAACTTCATCATCCTCCATTTCTTGGGCCAGCCTTGCTCTCGCTCTCTGCTTGATCTGAGCAATATAAGCCGACATCTCCTCGTCGTCCTCCTCTTCCCGTCCCGGTTTACCCGTCCTCACAGTCTCACTGTTCTCGTGTGACTTCTGCTTTGCTGAGTAGCTCTGATAACTGGTCCTCTCCTCGTCCTCGGATCCAGCATAAGATCTCCTGGGTCTGTAATTAGCAGCTTCACTCAAGCCGTTGTACGAAGGTGGGGATCTCCGAGATCGATCGTTAAACTCCGGACTGGGATCTCGACTCAAGTCCATGTCAGCATCAGCCCGATGCCTGGATGCGAATCTTGAGGAAAAGCTATACTCCTCTTCTTCTGCTTCCACTGAAACTGAGCTCCTTCGGCTCGGGAAGTCGAACTCCGAGGGTTCCTCGATCCCGTCGTACGACGGCCGAGACATTCGCAACGGCTCGGCGTCTCCATCATAAGGCTTCGGTTTGCTCGGAGGAGGTCTTACGTTTTTGAGCCACTCATCAACACTGCTGTTGCTGGTGAGGTTCCTGGCTGAAGCCGGGAGGTTCAGGATTCCTGAACGCCCATAATCTCTTTTAGGTTTGGGTTTCTGAGAGGAACGCGCTGCCAAATCCTCAAATCCATTGGATTTTCCAAGATCGGCTTCATCTTCATCGTCCTCCTTTGTTTTTTTCTTCTTGTATAACGTACTTCGCTTGTTGTCCTCTGCGATCTTCTTCACCTCATAGGATGCCATCTTGTCCCGCATATCAGACTTGAGTTCTTTCTCCATGGTGTCCAGTTTGTGAAGGTTCACCTGGTCTTGGAAGAGACTGTATAGTGGGACACTGGTCGTAGTAATCTTGCTCCTGCGTGATCCCAACCCGGATACCGAGGAGAGGTTCGATGAAAGCACGGATTCGGCTCTCCCGCCAGACCGCACGGATTCGGCTCGACTCCGGGAGAGAACGCTTGAAGACGTGGATCCGCTCAACACTGAGGCTTTCTCATCATCTGCTCCTCGTGCCGAGACTCCCAGACTGAACACCGATCCCGCTCGGGAAGGGCCGAGACTCGCTCCCATCAGCATCTCTGTTTGCTTCTGCATGAGAGTCTCATTGACCACGTTGGCTATCCAGTTTTGGATGTTGGCGAGGTTCACCATGGGCTCTCCGTTCGGACCCATGACCGGAGCCGGAGTAGGAGGCTCTTGGGGAACTGGGATCTGGGATCGAGTGCTACGCCCTGACAGCACCGAGGACCTTTCGCTCAGGACTGACACGTTATCGTCTGCTATCGGAAAGGCTCCGGCACAGAAGGCGGACAGTGGGATTACGCTCCCGGTGCTCTCGGTTTCCCATCCGCACACCGACTGGCTCTCCTCCAGTGTTTTCCGTGTGCGCTCCAGAAGCTCCTCTCTGCGCTGACGTCTCTTAACCGTGGCCGTGTCCTCGCCCCGACTCATCTCCACAATCTCATCCTTGTTCTCTTCCCCGCCAAACTTCTTCTGCTGCTTGAGTTTCCAGTTCTGATATGCCGTTAAGTTGACGTCCTCCAATGAGGGAGCGGGCGCTTCCGTCTCAGGCTCCGTTTGCTCCCCGTTATCCGCGTCTTTTTTGTTCCATCCGAACTGAATTCGCTTAATCTTCCATCTTTCCAAAGGTGTCAGATTTTCTTTGTTCTTTTTGCAGAAGTTGTACATGGAGCTGCTGTCGGAGAGCATGCTCTCCACGTCGTCGTCGATCTTCTTCTGGCTGGCTTCGCTGTTGGTGTCCTCGTCGGCCTCTTTGAGCCGGTACCGAGCGGCGGCCTGCTCCTCGATCTCCTTCAGTCGCTGCTTCCAGAGATCTGCGTAACTGCTGGTTGTGGATCCTGAATCTGAAGCGGGTCGACGGGGACGGTGTCTGATCCGTTCCTTCAGCATTCGCACATCTTCGCTGGTCACGCTCTCCAGGTCCTCTGGTTGCTTTCTCTCGGCCAGAGACTCGTTGTCCTCCCCGTCGCACAGAAGTTGGGCTTCCCACCAGTCCTCGTTTTGGTACTTCTCGTTTCGCTTCTGCCACTCCCTAATCATGCCATCAACATCCCCATCTTCATCATCACAGTCTTTCCCAGGGAGCGACAGGTTCTGTGTGGCTTCCTCTATCTCGGGTTTGTTTGGGTCATTGAGAAGTCGTGCTCTTAGCGCAGCGGCTGAAGAAGCCACACTACTCATGACGCTCCCACCATCCTCCTCTTCATCCATCATGATAGAGTCCGCTTTAACCCCGAACATGCTCTCCTCCTCGTCGAGACGAGCCCGCGTGTCAATCACTGAGCACTGGCTGAGGGTGTCGTCGTCTTCATCTCGCTCCTCCATTAGAGTCTCGTTGAGTTGCCGGAGTTGCTTTATGAAACCTTCGTTGGGGTTGATAGGCCGTTTCTTCCTGATCTCCAGCAGTGCCTCCATGATGCTCATGTTCTGGAAGATCATGAGATAAGCAGCAACAAGCACGGCTGACCGGCTTACGCCCATCATCGAGTCCACAAGCACCTTGCCTACGTGAAGGGGAATAAAAGAAAATCATCATCATCATCATATTTGCGCAATTTCATCATATTTGTCACACACAGTGAAAATGTAAATTGGCATGTTAAGCCTCCAACCCCAGCAAGCAATAGCCATCATTTCACCGTCCAGGTAAACTATAGACCCGATATAGTCCGGCTGTGAGTAGGTTAACTATAGACCCGATATAGTCCGGCTATGAGTAGGTTAACTATAGACCCGATATAGTCCGGCTGTGAGTAGGTTAACTATAGACCCGATATAGTCCGGCTGTGAGTAGGTTAACTATAGACCCGATATAGTCCAGCTATGAGTAGGTTAACTATAGACCCGATATAGTCCGGCTGTGAGTAGGTTAACTATAGACCCGATATAGTCCAGCTATGAGTAGGTTAACTATAGACCCGATATAGTCCGGCTAAGAGTAGGTTAACTATAGACCCGATATAGTCCGGCTATGAGTAGGTTAACTATAGGCCCGATATAGTCTGGCTATGAGAAGGTTAACTATAGACCCGATATAATCCAGCTATGAGTAGGTTAACTATAGACCCGATATAGTCCGGCTATGAGTAGGTTAACTATAGACCCGATATAGTCCAGCTGTGAGTAGGTTAACTATAGACCCGATATAGTCCAGCTATGAGTAGGTTAACTATAGACCGGATATAGTCCAGCTGTGAGTAGGTTAACTATAGACCGGATATAGTCCAGCAATGAGTAGGTTAACTATAGACCGGATATAGTCCAGCTGTGAGTAGGTTAACTATAGACCTGATATAGTCCAGCTATGAGTAGGTTAACTATAGACCGGATATAGTCCAGCTATGAGTAGGTTAACTATAGACCGGATATAGTCCAGCTGTGAGTAGGTTAACTATAGACCCGATATAGTCCAGCTGTGAGTAGGTTAACTATAGACCCGATATAGTCCAGCTATGAGTAGGTTAACTATAGACCCGATATAGTCCGGCTATGAGTAGGTTAACTATAGACCCGATATAGTCCGGCTATGAGTAGGTTAACTATAGACCCGATATAGTCCAGCTATGAGTAGGTTAACTATAGACCCGATATAGTCCAGCTATGAGTAGGTTAACTATAGACCCGATATAGTCCGGCTGTGAGTAGGTTAACTATAGACCCGATATAGTCCGGCTGTGAGTAGGTTAACTATAGACCGGATATAGTCCGGCTGTGAGTAGGTTAACTATAGACCTGATATAGTCCGGCTATGAGTAGGTTAACTATAGACCTGATATAGTCCGGCTGTGAGTAGGTTAACTATAGACCTGATATAGTCCAGCTGTGAGTAGGTTAACTATAGACCCGATATAGTCCGGCTATGAGTAGGTTAACTATAGACCTGATATAGTCCGGCTGTGAGTAGGTTAACTATAGACCTGATATAGTCCGGCTATGAGTAGGTTAACTATAGACCTGATATAGTCCGGCTGTGAGTAGGTTAACTATAGACCTGATATAGTCCGGCTATGAGTAGGTTAACTATAGACCTGATATAGTCCGGCTGTGAGTAGGTTAACTATAGACCTGATATAGTCCGGCTGTGAGTAGGTTAACTATAGACCTGATATAGTCCAGCTGTGAGTAGGTTAACTATAGACCCGATATAGTCCGGCTATGAGTAGGTTAACTATAGACCCGATATAGTCCGGCTGTGAGTAGGTTAACTATAGACCTGATATAGTCCGGCTGTGAGTAGGTTAACTATAGACCTGATATAGTCCAGCTGTGAGTAGGTTAACTATAGACCTGATATAGTCCAGCTGTGAGTAGGTTAACTATAGACCTGATATAGTCCGGCTGTGAGTAGGTTAACTATAGACCTGATATAGTCCAGCTGTGAGTAGGTTAACTATAGACCCGATATAGTCCAGCTGTGAGTAGGTTAACTATAGACCCGATATAGTCCAGCTATGAGTAGGTTGGTTAACTATAGACCCGATATAGTCCAGCTATGAGTAGGTTAACTATAGACCCGATATAGTCCGGCTGTGAGTAGGTTAACTATAGACCCGATATAGTCCGGCTATGAGTAGGTTAACTATAGACCCGATATAGTCCGGCTATGAGTAGGTTAACTATAGACCCGATATAGTCCGGCTATGAGTAGGTTGGTTAACTATAGACCCGATATAGTCCAGCTATGAGTAGGTTAACTATAGACCCAATATAGTCCGGCTGTGAGTAGGTTAACTCTAGACCCGATATAGTCCGGCTATGAGTAGGTTAACTATAGACCCGATATAGTCCGGCTATGAGTAGGTTAACTATAGACCCGATATAGTCCGGCTATGAGTAGGTTAACTATAGACCCGATATAGTCCGGCTGTGAGTAGGTTAACTATAGACCCGATATAGTCCGGCTGTGAGTAGGTTAACTATAGACCCGATATAGTCCGGCTGTGAGTAGGTTAACTATAGACCTGATATAGTCCGGCTGTGAGTAGGTTAACTATAGACCCGATATAGTCCGGCTATGAGTAGGTTAACTATAGACCCGATATAGTCCGGCTATGAGTAGGTTAACTATAGACCCGATATAGTCCGGCTATGAGTAGGTTAACTATAGACCCGATATAGTCCGGCTGTGAGTAGGTTAACTATAGACCCGATATAGTCCGGCTGTGAGTAGGTTAACTATAGACCCGATATAGTCCGGCTGTGAGTTGGTTAACTATAGACCCGATATAGTCCGGCTGTGAGTAGGTTAACTATAGACCTGATATAGTCCGGCTGTGAGTAGGTTAACTATAGACCCGATATAGTCCGGCTGTGAGTAGGTTAACTATAGACCCGATATAGTCCGGCTATGAGTAGGTTAACTATAGACCCGATATAGTCCGGCTGTGAGTAGGTTAACTATAGACCCGATATAGTCCGGCTGTGAGTAGGTTAACTATAGACCCGATATAGTCCGGCTGTGAGTAGGTTAACTATAGACCTGATATAGTCCGGCTGTGAGTAGGTTAACTATAGACCCGATATAGTCCGGCTGTGAGTAGGTTAACTATAGACCCGATATAGTCCGGCTATGAGTAGGTTAACTATAGACCCGATATAGTCCGGCTATGAGTAGGTTAACTATAGACCCGATATAGTCCGGCTGTGAGTAGGTTAACTATAGACCCGATATAGTCCAGCTATGAGTAGGTTAACTATAGACCTGATATAGTCCGGCTATGAGTAGGTTAACTATAGACCTGATATAGTCCGGCTATGAGTAGGTTAACTATAGACCTGATATAGTCCGGCTGTGAGTAGGTTAACTATAGACCCGATATAGTCCGGCTGTGAGTAGGTTAACTATAGACCCGATATAGTCCGGCTATGAGTAGGTTAACTATAGACCCGATATAGTCCGGCTATGAGTAGGTTAACTATAGACCCGATATAGTCCGGCTGTGAGTAGGTTAACTATAGACCCGATATAGTCCAGCTATGAGTAGGTTAACTATAGACCTGATATAGTCCGGCTATGAGTAGGTTAACTATAGACCTGATATAGTCCGGCTATGAGTAGGTTAACTATAGACCCGATATAGTCCGGCTATGAGTAGGTTAACTATAGACCCGATATAGTCCGGCTATGAGTAGGTTAACTATAGACCCGATATAGTCCGGCTATGAGTAGGTTAACTATAGACCCGATATAGTCCGGCTGTGAGTAGGTTAACTATAGACCCGATATAGTCCGGCTATGAGTAGGTTAACTATAGACCTGATATAGTCCGGCTGTGAGTAGGTTAACTATAGACCCGATATAGTCCAGCTATGAGTAGGTTAACTATAGACCCGTTATAGTCCAGCTCAAGTAGTTTTTTTGGACAAGTACTTTTTACACTTCTATGTTTTTTGAATACTCTTTCCACCACTGCATTTCGTTTTTGCCAAAATAACTTGCGAGATGTATGATATTCCATCATGTTAGCAAAGTCAACAGTGATTATAAGCTGTTTGGTTTCATTTCTTTGACATGTTCTATGCTAGTTAGCCCACTTATAGTCAAAACTGATTCATTGTCATTTTTGGCCAGCGCATGAGATTGTTGACATCCCATCATGTTACCAATGTCAATAATATCTACAAGATGTAAGTGTAATTTCATGATAATATGGTCAATCTGTAGTCACAATTTAGCTATTAGACGGCCATTAGACGTCTTTTAAATGCAAAATTGCTTGCTGGGACAGGGCCTGCGGCCAACTGAATTTCTCTAGTCTTGGCTCATTAACATTGATGAAATCATGTGACTGGGTGCGCTTGATTATCAAGCTACATCATGACCTAGTTAATATACATGAGCCAAGCTTTCATAAATTCTCTCCCAGAGCCTGATGTCAGGAACAAAATGAGAAGACAGACTACTCATACTCATACAGAACAATCAATGGCAAAACAACCTCCATTAACGGGGAGAGAAATTCTGAACCACATTCAGATCTGATCTTTAATCACCCTCCAGTTGTGGAGCACTAGATGATGAGCGACTACAGTCATTGCAGGGGAAAAGATGATTCAGGTCATCATTCTCTAGCATTCTGCTCAATACTGTCTTTTGTGTTCAGCAGAAGAAAGAAGGTCATGAGGGTCAGTAAATGATGACAGAAAGATCACCTCTAGTGGTTGACCTCTGAACTGCAGCACATGTTGCCCATGGGTTCACTGACCCTGACGCTTTTATCCAAAGCGACTTACAAATGAGGACAGGCGTGTTGATCAGGGTTGGGTTAGAATCTACAGGGATAATTAGATTGTAACGTCAAATCAGATCTATGCAATATTAAGTATTATGAGCTGATGAATGCATTGGAAACTGGAAGTTTACATCCTAATAGTTATTCAAAAACAATAATCAAACACCGTCATGATAGAGAAGACTAAATTAAAGAGAAGCAATCGTTCTTACTGCTAACACTCTTAAAAATTACAGATCCGAAGGGTTTATTTCACAGTGATGCCAAGAACCATTTCTGGTTCCTCACAAACGTTTCAGTGATCAGTTCTTAAAAGAACCATTTTTTTCTTAGTTTGAAGAACATTTTAATAATCTAAAGAGCCGAATGGAAAGATTCTGTGGATGTGAAAGGTTCTTCATGGAACCATCGATGCCGATACAGAACCGTTATAGAGTGTGATCTTAGTTTCTGGCGTGTTCTCCTGACTCGATTCAGATTCTGAAGAGGTTCCTGTATATCTGTGTCACTAACGCTAAAAATAAGCGAGTGAGACATGACAGAGTCCAGGCCGGTGAGTTAATTTGGTATCTTCGGTTTGTTTATCTATGACAGGAACAGTGTGTTACTCACAGATTTGGATGTAAAGTCTTCTGCTACAATTTTTACGCATTTAGCCAAACATTTAAAGAACAAATTGTAACACTTTACAATAAGGTTCATTAGTTAACATTAGTTAATGAATGGACTAACATGAACTAACAATGAGCAATACATTTCAATACAATACAATACATTTAGTTCATGTTAGTTCACAGTGCATTAACTAATGTTAACAAATACAACCCTTGATTTTAATAATGTATTAGTAAATGTTGAAATTAATATGAACTTAGATTAATAAATGCTGTAGAAGTGTTGTTCATTCTTAGTTCATGTTAACTAATGAACCTTATTGTAAAGTATTACCGAATTTTTTTGTTGAAAAACAGACAATATTAACCTCCGACATCATAATGACTAAACAGAACGTTTCCTAAACTCACCCCTGTGTGTCAGCAAAGCATCATCCAGAAACTCGGCACACGAGCGGAAGTGCGGAGAGATGTCCGCGTCGGGGAAGTCGTCCACCTCGATGCCCATGTAGGTGATGTTCATGCCCTGGTAGAAGAGCTCGCCGGTGTAGACGCCGGTGCCGTGACCCGCGTTCAGCACGTGAGTGATGCCGAGGCGTTTGAGACGGCCTTTATTCACAGCCACAGACCTGAAGCAGAGGCAAACATATCAGCCTGTCATTTACTACAGTAAAGCAACAACATTAGACTGATAAACTGATGTTTCACATGTTCCTGTAAAAACAAATTAAAAGAATGATGTGGGTTTAATGCAAATTGTGTCAGAATGTCGATTACTTGTACTTTCATTGTAAAGGTTTTATAAAGGATTTGGTTATACTTTATTTTAAGGTGTCATTGCTACAGTGTAATTATATATTTAAAGGGATAGTTCACCCAAAAATGGAAATTAGCCCATGATTTACTCACCCTCGAGTCATCATTAGGTGTATATGACATTCTTGTGTTCAGACGAACTTATATTATATTTATTATGTTATATTAAGTTATATTAAAAAATGTCCTGGCTCTTCCAAGCTTTATAATGGCAGTGAATGGCTTTTTCTGTTTTGAAGTCCATCAAAGTGCATCTATCCATCATAAAAGTGCATCTATCCATCATAAAAGTGCATCTGTCCATCATCAAAGTGCATCTATCCATCATAAAAGTGCATCTATCCATCATAAAAGTGCATCTGTCCATCATCAAAGTGCATCTATCCATCATAAAAGTGCATCTGTCCATCATCAAAGTGCATCTATCCATCATAAAAGTGCATCTGTCCATCATCAAAGTGCATCTATCCATCATAAAAGTGCATCTGTCCATCATCAAAGTGCATCTATCCATCATAAAAGTGCATCTGTCCATCATCAAAGTGCATCTATCCATCATAAAAGTGCATCTGTCCATCATCAAAGTGCATCTATCCATCATAAAAGTGCATCTGTCCATCATAAAAGTGCATCTATCTGTCATAAAAGTGCATCTGTCATGATAAAAGTGCATCTATCCATCATCAAAGTGCATCTATCCATCATAAAAGTGCATCTGTCATGATAAAAGTGCATCTGTCCATCATCAAAGTGCATCTATCCGTCATAAAAGTGCATCTATCCATCATAAAAGTGCATCTGTCCATCATAAAAGTGCATCTATCCATGATAAAAGTGCATCTGTCCATGATAAAAGTGCATCTATCCATCATAAAAGTGCATCTATCCATCATAAAAGTGCATCTATCCATCATAAAAGTGCATCTATCCATGATAAAAGTGCATCTATCCATCATAAGTGCATCTATCCATGATAAAAGTGCATCTATCCATCATAAAAGTGCATCTATCCATGATAAAAGTGCATCTATCCATCATAAAAGTGCATCTATCCATCATAAAAATGTGCATCTATCCATCATAAAAGTGCATCTATCCATCATAAAAGTGCATCTATCCATCATAAAAAAGTGCATCTATCCATCATAAAAGTGCATCTATCCATCATAAAAGTGCATCTATCCATCATAAAAAAGTGCATCTATCCATCATAAAAGTGCATCTATCCATCATAAAAGTGCATCTGTCATGATAAAAGTGCATCTGTCCATCATAAAAGTGCATCTATCCGTCATAAAAGTGCATCTATCCGTCATCAAAGTGCATCATAAAAGTGCATCTATCCATCATAAAAGTAAAAGTGCATCTATCCATCATAAAAGTGCATCTATCCATCATAAAAGTGCATCTATCCATCATAAAAGTAAAAGTGCATCTATCCATCATAAAAGTGCATCTATCCATCATAAAAGTGCATCTATCCATCATAAAAGTGCATCTATCCATCATAAAAGTGCATCTGTCCATCATCAAAGTGCATCTATCCGTCATAAAAGTGCATCTATCCATCATAAAAGTGCATCTGTCCATCATAAAAGTGCATCTATCCATGATAAAAGTGCATCTGTCCATGATAAAAGTGCATCTATCCATCATAAAAGTGCATCTATCCATCATAAAAGTGCATCTATCCATCATAAAAGTGCATCTATCCATGATAAAAGTGCATCTATCCATCATAAGTGCATCTATCCATGATAAAAGTGCATCTATCCATCATAAAAGTGCATCTATCCATGATAAAAGTGCATCTATCCATCATAAAAGTGCATCTATCCATCATAAAAATGTGCATCTATCCATCATAAAAGTGCATCTATCCATCATAAAAAAGTGCATCTATCCATCATAAAAGTGCATCTATCCATCATAAAAGTGCATCTATCCATCATAAAAAAGTGCATCTATCCATCATAAAAGTGCATCTATCCATCATAAAAGTGCATCTGTCATGATAAAAGTGCATCTATCCATCATAAAAAAGTGCATCTATCCATCATAAAATGTGCATCTATCCATCATAAAAAAGTGCATCTATCCATCATAAAATGTGCATCTATCCATCATAAAAGTGCATCTATCCATCATAAAAGTGCATCTATCCATCATAAAAATGTGCATCTATCCATCATAAAAGTGCATCTATCCATGATAAAAGTGCATCTATCCATCATAAAAGTGCATCTATCCATGATAAAAGTGCATCTATCCATCATAAAAGTGCATCTATCCATCATAAAAATGTGCATCTATCCATCATAAAAGTGCATCTATCCATCATAAAAAAGTGCATCTATCCATCATAAAAGTGCATCTATCCATCATAAAAGTGCATCTATCCATCATAAAAAAGTGCATCTATCCATCATAAAAGTGCATCTATCCATCATAAAAGTGCATCTGTCATGATAAAAGTGCATCTATCCATCATAAAAAAGTGCATCTATCCATCATAAAAGTGCATCTATCCATCATAAAAAAGTGCATCTATCCATCATAAAATGTGCATCTATCCATCATAAAAGTGCATCTATCCATCATAAAAAAGTGCATCTATCCATCATAAAAGTGCATCTATCCATCATAAAAGTGCATCTATCCATCATAAAAAAGTGCATCTATCCATCATAAAAGTGCATCTATCATCATAAAAGTGCATCTATCCATCATAAAAAAGTGCATCTATCCATCATAAAAGTGCATCTATCCATCATAAAAGTGCATCTGTCATGATAAAAGTGCATCTGTCCATCATAAAAGTGCATCTATCCGTCATAAAAGTGCATCTATCCGTCATCAAAGTGCATCATAAAAGTGCATCTATCCATCATAAAAGTAAAAGTGCATCTATCCATCATAAAAGTAAAAGTGCATCTATCCATCATAAAAGTGCATCTATCCATCATAAAAGTGCATCTATCCATCATAAAAGTAAAAGTGCATCTATCCATCATAAAAGTGCATCTATCCATCATAAAAGTGCATCTATCCATCATAAAAGTAAAAGTGCATCTATCCATCATAAAAGTGCATCTATCCATCATAAAAGTGCATCATAAAAGTGCATCTATCCATCATAAAAGTGCATCATAAAAGTGCATCTATCCATCATAATTTACATCATATCAATTCCATCATAAACATTTACTGTTATGTAAGTACATGTAACATATGTATCAGGGACACTGTAAAATAAAGCATTATCAAGGATTTTCTGTGTTAACTGGCATTGTGAGAACCTGTCAGTAAAGTTTTGAACCCGTAATATGAGTGTGTGAACCCATGAATCAGCCGGATCTGGGCCGGATCTGGGCCGGATCTGGGCTGTCTGGGTTCACACACTCATATTACGGGTTCAGAACTTTACTAACTTTACTGAGCCGGATCTGGGCCGGACACTACTGCTGTCTGTGAGGGAAAGTAACCGTGTTTCTCCTCTCGTCACACAGATCCGTGTTCCTGAGACTCACTTCTCTGCGATGTAGACGTTGGGCCAGACTTCATCCACGGGGTTGAACGGAGCCTCGAGCCGGTCCTGGATCAGCGCTCTCTGGATGTCCAGCACACACGGCGTGTTGTAGGGGCTGCGGTCGTCCATCAGGTCCTTCACACGGTTGTACAGGTCCTCCACCATCAGATGCTCTGCGGACTCCAGCATGAGGTCAGAGGTCACCGGCGTCCTCACGACTCTCGACTCCAGCTCTGAGGACCGACAGAGACAACTCAGAACCAGATATTTATACAGCGCTTTTGACAACACAGTAAGTTAGTGAGTACAGTGCAGTACAGTACAGTACAGTAAGTGATGCTGTAAGGTTTCTGCTAAACCAGCTCTTCTGCGCAGACCTTCGCTGATGATCTGCTTGGCAGCGATGGCTGATGACAGATGAATGGGCTCCATGAAGATGCTTTCTGCTTCTGAGCCCGAGATCATGGAGAACCGGTCCGAAACCGTGGAGAAGCGATCGGACATCATGGAGAAACTGCAGGAGATCAAACACACACATGACGTCCGGCTGTATAAAGTGTGTGTAGCTGATGTTTAACAGTGTCTCAGTGTTGGTGTGTGTGTGAACCTGGGAGAAGGACAGCGCAAGTAATGCGACTGAACGAGTTTAACACTCGCGGCTCCATCCTGATCCTCCACAGCACTGATGCTCTCAGCCGACGACGCCATCACACTACACACACACACACACACCGCAGAGAGAGAGAGAGAGAGAGAGAACAACACCAGAACATTGTGATACACAGTCATGATAATAAAGCTCAGTAGAAATTGAAATTGAATTGAGACAGAAAAGTCCAATAGATACAGATAAATATTATATAATACCTTAGCACTAATATAACAAAAACAATAAGGTTTTATAGTTAACATTAGTTCATGTATTAACATTATACATTTGTTAATGTTAATAAAAATACAATTATTCAGTGTTTGTTCTTGTTAGTTCACTGACTACTGTTAACAACTGAGACCTCACTGTAAAGTGTTACCGCATCAAGTTCAGGTTTATTCACATCAATCTAACGGGATGTAGAACTCAAACTATATATACAGTAAACGCTTTAGTTCTGAACATCCAGAAGAGCAGACACTCCAGCTGAATGTGTTTGAGGATCTGAAGACTTTACCAGTTACAACTACAGTCAAACACACAACAGGACACATAAACACCTGACAACAACAGACTGACCGGGCCTGTGTGTGTGTGTGTGTGTGTGTGTGTGTGTGTGTGTGTGTGTGTGTGTGTGTGTGTGTGTGTGTGTGTGTGTGTGAGAATGAGTTTCTATATATAGAGTGTGACAGCTGCAGAGATTCTTCTGGAACAGGGAGGTCTCACACACACACACACACACACACACACACACACACACACACACACACACACACACACACACACAAACACACACACACACACACACACACACACACACACACACACACAAACACACACACACACACACACACACACACACGACAGTATAAGCGTGTATAAAGAGCTACAGAACAATATCTAATACTTGTATTAATACTAATACTAACCCAACTGTGAAAGTTGATGAAGTTCTGCTGACCTGAGAGTCTGAGGCTTCGTCTCCAGCGCTGAGGTCTGCGAGTGTGTGTGAGTGTGTGCGAGTGTGTGTGTGACTCTAAACTTAGAGGTTCCTCACACTCCCACCGGCCCGTGTGACATCATCAGGGGTCTGAGGCCCCGGGGCCCTTAAAGGGCCAGAGCGTTTATCATGACGAACTCCAGCTTGATAGTTCACTGGTCATCACAGACTTTGTTCTGATTTGTCCTGATGACTTTAACATTATTCAGACTAATTCAGTTTTCAGTGCAACTATTTTTTTTATCTCAACCTCATAATTCCTCTTTTTTATTTAAAAAGCTACAAATACATAATTCATCCAGCTGTCAAAAGAGAAACATCTATCTATCTATCTATCTATCTATCTATCTATCTATCTATCTATCGTGTTCATGCAGTTTTTATCACTGTGAGACACAAGATGGCGCCAGTTACCAGTTCTAACTCGGAGCTTCTCGTTTCTGTGTTAATAATTCACCTTCATTTATTTGTGTTTGTGTAAATAGAGAGAGCGCGGATATATATAGACATCAAACAGTACCATTATCGGTATGTAAATAAACTATTGTAACATATAACCCTCACACTATAAATAACCCTAACCCTTACACTATAAAAAAGTTGTAAACACTTAACTTGACGCATGCGCAAACAAACAAATATAAAACTGACTGTTAAATCTCTTAGTGCGGGCCAGTACACACACACACACACACACACACACAGTCTGCCAGACATCTTTCATTTCAAGTATACTGCAGAAATCATCCATCTCACGTCTGTATTATATGTTTGGCCAAATGTATTTATATTTCTATTCGTTTATTTAACGGTTTGTTTAGCTACTACTGTATATATTTGATGTTTTTTGACTCGTCTTTATGTCACATTAATCACGCATAAGTGTATCTTCCTTCTAGACTACAAACATGCAACACTTCCTTTGAACACCAGCATAACCTGCAAGCTGACATACCAGTCTAACCAGTGAACACGTTCCCCAGCACTGAAGCCACAGTCTTCCTCCTGAGTAAATGTCTGTCTGTGCTTCTCCTGCATTCATGTGCTCAAATTAATTTCCTCATTATTTGTTGCGCTTAATAACATTATTTTATTATTTTATTAAGCCAGGGTAAATACAAATTCCTTTGATTAGTGTGATCTGAGGGTCTGTTATACAGGGACATGGATTAGATTAATTTGAAGATTTGAATGACGCTAAGATAGACTTTGATGGGACTGGATTGGATGGTTTAGAGACATGACAAATGAAGAAACTGAAATGAGGGAAAAGTCTATTTGTATGAGGATTGGAGCTGTTTAAAGGCTCCCCATGCGGTCCTGTAGGACTGTAGTGTTCTGGGTGAGATGGAGTGGAATATTGAGTCCACAGGTGTGTGTGTGTGTGTGTGTGTGTGTGTGTGTGTGTGTGTGTGTGTGTGTGTGTGTGTGTGTGAGTTACAGGAATATCAGGTCTGAATAGGGAGGTACTAGTGTCGATCTGGGTTTCCCTCCAGGGAAAATACTCTTAATTTCTGAAATAGAAAACCAAAATTGGTTTTGTTGGCCTGGAATATAAACGGCTTTGAAGATAAACTGTTTACAGGAGGAAAACCAGGTGAGACATCTTAAAGCATCATGAACCCCTTTGAGATGGGAACAGATATACTGCATATCACTGAAAACACTAAAAGCACTCATACATTTGCAATCTTGTGTGTGTGTGTGTGTGTGTGTGTGTGTGTGTGTGTTTGTGTTAGTGTGAATGTATGTGAGAGAGTCTGTGTGTGTGTGTGTGTGTGTGTGTGTGTGTGTGTGTGTGTGTGTGTGAACATAAATATAAAAATATAAAAATAAAGGCTCTTTTAACCAATGGTTTTCACTGAAGAGTGCTTTGGGAAACCAGAAATGATTCTTCTATGGCGTCTCTGTGAAAAAAAAACAACCTTTGGAAACATTATTTTTAAAGAATGAAGCATAAACCACAAAGAAACTCATGATCACACACTGTCTTTCAGCTCACGGCTTTATTTGACCTCATGGGAATGTGATTCTTCCCACAGATGACAAAATATATGACAGAAACAAAAGCTTACAGGATAAAGCACACAAAAATGATCTAATGTACAAAAAGAGTTATAGTTAGAATATATACTGCATTTCTGTGACAGCGGACACATTTATTACTGTATAAATCTCTTTAAATATATCTGAACCTTTCTAATGTGTTTCTGTAGTTCATTTGCAGGTATAAACAGTGTTTTAGGAGTGTTTATGTACATTTACAGGAAAACCCGCATGATTAAAGGCACAGTCACGACACGGTCAACGAGAAATAATTCATTAGAGAGGAAAATCAAGAGGAAATTTTTCTGAAACATGAACTGACACTGAAATGCAAAAAAAAGATAAACAGTGTTGAACAAATAATACAGTGCTTCAGTCTCTCTAATGCACACATATAAAACCATGTGCACACATACACACACACACACACAGCGTCTCATTATGGTAACATTAATATTAATCTCTCTTTATGTATGACACTATTTTATAAAGAGCTCATATGAAACTACTTCAAAGTCAAGAAGAAACAGAGAAAAATAAAACAGCCATTTTTTTTATCACAAAGTGTTTCATATACGGCACTCTTCACGAAAAGGCTACTGAAGTCCTTAATAGGTGTTGAACCTACAGAAAAATATTTTTGTGTCTCAGTACGATTAAAACCCTGATGTGTGCGATAGCAATAACAACTAGAATGTACATTTCCTGAAGAAAATGTGAGTGGGTGCTTGCAGTGGCAAAACTCGCCACTCGGTTGCTAGGATGTTGTACATGATTGCATACGAGCCAACAAGCATGTCTGTACGATGTTGTGGAGCTGAAATATGGCTTCTATATGTTGCAATATGGTTGCTAGGTGGCTCTAAGCAGTTGCTAGGGTGTGAATACACAGTTACCATGGTGATATTTACAGACTGTTTCCCAGCCGAAACAAATGAGCCAACTCCCATCTCTATATGATGTTCTGATGCAGAGATATAGGTCTTGCTAAACGGTTGCTAGGGTACTCTGTTTTGGTTGCTAGGCAGTGGCTTGAGGGGCTACCAATGATGAATATCCAAAGGCTGCTTGTCAGTATGAATGATATAAACAAACTCCCATGCCTCTGTGACATTCAGAATGGAAGATATCCCTCTTTGGATTTTGGTTGCTAAGGTGCTCGACAATGGTTGCTACGGCGTGGCCAGAAAGTGTTGAGGTGATTCATGATTGGCTGTTTGCTGCCCCGAGTCAAACGAGACCACCCTTGTGTTTCTATGACACTTCTATCCGGAGATATCCCTTTGATCTCTTTCAATGGAAGTCTATGGAACTTGTTGCTGAGGTGCTCTAAAACGTTGCTAGGGCGTGGCTTGATAGCTTCACAATGATCCTAAGAGACTGATTGGTCATCTGAGTAAAATGAGCCCGCCCCCTTGTCTCTATGACACTGTGGTCCAGAGCTATGTTCAATACAAAATCCCAATGCAATTTACAATTTGCAATTTTTTTGTAGGAAAAACGCATGCATTTCATGGGCCGTCCTACACCATAGTAAGTCAATGGGAAACTTTGGGATGCTCCTGCCCCCCAGGAGTGCAACTTTTACCCCATTGTGAGGTATGTTCTTACAGAGCCTGTCTGCCTCTTCAAATGTGGCAAATCACACGTTTCTGAGCTCTGACTCGTCAAAGTTTGTCACAATGTTCTATGGGATTTTCTATGGGATTTTTCTGGCCGCTTTTTCGCTCCTGGGGCAAACACCGTACCCCTGATCGCTTAGAAAAGTCATAGCACACCATTCCCGAATAATCCGCATGATTTGACGCCTCATTCGTGGGTCTGTGACAAAAGCTGCGGGAGGAGTAGCACGTCAAACTTTTGGCGGAATAAAAAGAATAATAAGTATGGGCAATAACCATAGTGAGTGCCTTGCCTTTGGCAAACACCCACTAATTAAACACCACAATTTTACAAACCTGATCAAATAAAAAGTACATTTAAAACCTACATCAGAATGTGTTTCAAATTACAGGGTTGCATATAAAGTGTAAATTCAGCTGTTGCTCAAACATTTAATGTGGTTCAGCCTATCTGCTTAATCTTGAGTTCAATAATAGTGAAAGATATTAAAACAAGCAGGATTTGTGTTTCTGATGCTTTAACTCCAGAGTTTGCTGTTTTCATGGAAAGTGCCGAAGTGTGGAAGTTTGTTTCTGACACAGAGTAACAAATAAAAAAAGGTCATTCTGACTTTATATCTCACAATTCTGACTTTTTCTTACAATTGTGAGTTAAAAAGTTTGCGAAATACAAACTCACACTTTCCTCTTGTATTTTTTTTTATTCCATGGCAGAAACAAGTTTCCATAGCGTAGTCTACTAAAATAAAGCCTCAACATCAACGATCGCTTCATTCATGTCTGTGTTTAAGGGATCAGTGTGTAAAACTGATGCGCTAGTGAGACTTTATTGTGGGATCGTGTCGTCCGGCTCATCATCACAACCGTACATTCATGACATCATCACTCGCTCGACGAGCAAACGATGCACCCGTGTTACAACAACTTCTTAATAATTCATCTTCACCCTGATGAGTCTCAGAAACACACTTCTGATCGCTGGCGTTTAGTCACACTCGCTCTCAGTGCGTTTGTTGTGCATATTTTTGTGTTCATGGCTTGTAAATGCTTCTTGTTAACGAAGGCCCGGACGAGGTTATTACCCATCAATCACAGTGAATGAGATCCAGTTCTCTCAGCTGTCCTTAAATTAAAAAAATATTCTTGCATCACATGATTGTTAAGATCTGAGTGTGTGTGTTAGTGTCTGTGAGTGCATGTGTGTGTGTGTGTGTGTGTGTGTGTGTGTGTGTGTGTTTGAGTGTGTGTTTTGCTCCAGATGGTTTCCTGAAATCTGACAGAAGCGCGTTTGGCTTCAACGGCTCGTGTGAGAATCTACTGATAAACATTGAGTTCAGCTGCTGTGAGTGTGTGTGTGTGTGTGTGTGTGGGGGGGGCATATTTAGCTATACTTGTGAGGATAGTAAAACTTGAGATTCCCTACTTTTTGCTGGTCCTCACAAGGAAAACTGATTAATAAACATAATAAAATGTGTTTTTTGAAAATGTAAAAATGCAGAAAGTTTTGTGTGATGGGTAGGTTTAGGGGTAGTGTTAGTGTATGTGTGTGTGTGTGTGTGTGTGTGTGTGTGTGTGTGTGTGTGTGTGTGTGTGATGGGTAGGTTTAGGGGTAGTGTTAGTGTATGTGTGTGTGTGTGTGTGTGATGGGTAGGTTTAGGGATAGAGTGTAAGGGGACAGAATATACAGTTTGTCCAGTATAAAAACCATTACATTACACATGAGTGCGTGGGTCTGTGTGTGTGTGTAATGGGTAGGTTTAGGGGTTGGGTTAGTGTAAGTGTGTGTGTGTATGTGTGTGTGTGTGTGTAATGGGTAGGTTTAGGGGTTGGGTTAGTGTAAGTGTGTGTGTGTATGTGTGTGTGTGTGTGTAATGGGTAGGTTTAGGGGTTGGGTTAGTGTAAGTGTGTGTGTGTGTGATTGTACGCTGCAGGTTCTGAGCGTTTGCTGGTTTGCGCTTAGTCTGATGAATGAGGTATTAAAGGCAGGGCAGCTTCGCTCGGGTCGGTGTCCTTCAGCTCCTCCTTCTGCTTCTCCAACAGCGCCACCAGCTGGCAGCTCTTGTCCTCTTTAAACTGCACGTAGGGTGTGTGTGTGTGTTTCAGCATGTTGGGCAGGTGAGGCACCAGATGAAGCTGCCCGCCGGTCGTCACGCCAGTCACACACGTGTAGAAGTCATGTGACGCCGGCGCGGGGGCGGAGCCTAGAATCATGGAGTAGTCCATGCCTGGGACCGACACGAGCTCGGGGAGGGCGTGGCCAGGGCCGGGCGGGGGTGTGGCTCCCTCGCAGTAGGGAGCGGGGCCACTGGTGCTGTACGGGCTCGGACTGGAACTCGTCTGAAGGGCCGGCGGTCCCTCTGGGCTGGTGACGGGCTCTTGTTCACAGTGAGACGGGAAGCTGTTGGGCGTCAGGGCCGGACCCGAGTCCACGCTCACCTGGTACCACGTCTCCATAGAGTACTGAGGAGACTTATAGCCGTGAAAACTGGAGAAATGACGATTGATCTCATCGAGCTTCCCGTTCTGGAGGCAAATGGACAGAAAGAACAGAAGGTAAAGCAGATGCTTCTTTAATTGAGGTTACTCATGTGGTTCAGAAAAGACATTTCTAATGTTACAAAAGATTAGATTTGATCAGAGATCACTAGTGATGGCTGAATTAAACAGCACTAATAACTCAGTCAGTGGAGTGTAACAGGTTGTGTGGTGTGTGACGGGACAGCGAGACCTTCAGCAGAACCGGTTCAAGCCCTCGGATGCGTGGTTTGGGAATCGGCGGTAAGAGGTACGCTTTGATTCTGCAGGAAGAACACAAACAGAGAAAGACTTTAATGAGAATGTGGAATGAAGAGTTTCTATTTCTTCTTCTTATTTGTTCCTTACATATTGTTTTTTTTCTTATGTATTATTTATATGTTTTGATATGTATTGGTTCATGCACATGGTGTCCCTCAAAGCCAAGAGCAGAACCACGGTTATGTTTATGAAAGCTTGTTTCCACCACAGAATAAAAAAGGTAAATGTGACTTTTAATCTCAAAATTTATTTCTTGCAATTCTGAGTTTATCTAAAGTTCTGTCATGAAACTCAAGATGGCGCAGGCTGACCAGTCCTAAACTCAATCTGCTTGCAAACACATCATTCTCTACAGGGCACAGCTGATTGGTTCCTGCTGTATCAGTAGCCAATGAACTCGCTGCTGAACTTTCAAATATCCCCACTCATCTCCTTCAAGCCCTTTCTTCTGCAGTTGTACCCGCACTTACTTATATCATCAACACATCTCTTCACACTGGTATCTTTCCCACAGTACAGTATTTAGACAGGCTCGGGTAACCCCACTGCTTAAGAAACCCAGTCTAAATCCAGCACATCTAGAAAATTACAGACCGGTATCCCCTCTTCCATTCGTTGCTAAAACACTTGAACGAGTTGTGTTCAACCAATCTCTACCTTTCTCAAACAGAACAACCTCCTGGAAAACAACCAGTCTGGTTTCAAAAGCGTTACTCAAATGAGACTGTCCTGCTCTCGGGTATTAAAGCACTGAGACTCAAGAACAGCTTCCAAATCCTCAGTTCTCATCCTGCTGGATCTGTCTGCTGCTTTTGACACAGTTAACCACCAGATCCTTCTGACAACCCTCACGATGAAGGGCATCTCGGGAACAGAACTCCAATGGTTCAGGTCTTCCCTCTCAGCAGGTCATTCAGGGTGTCGTGGAGGGGTAAGGTGTCTAAGACCCAACATCTAGCTACTGGTGTGGCTGTGCTGGCTCAGTGCTGGGACCGCTTCTCTTCTACATCCACATGTCATCACTAGGATCTGTCATTCAGAAACATGGTTTTTCCTATCTCTACTATCATCTAGCTACTGGAGTGCCTCAGGGCTCAGTGCTGGGACCGCTTCTCTTCTCCGTCTACATGTCATCACTAGGATCTGTCATTCAGAAACATGGCTTTTCCTATTACTGCTACACTGACGACACTCAACTCTACCTCTCATTCCAGCCGGATGATCCGACACGAGCTGCTCGCATCTCTGCCTGACAGACAGACAGACATTTCTTGCTGGACCATCACCTTCAACTAAACCTTGTCAAGACAGAACTGCTTGTGTTCTCGGCCAACCCAACACTGCACCACAACTTCTCCATTCAGCTGGGTTCATCATCCATAACTCCATCAAGGTCAGCCAGGAACCTTGGGAGTTGTGATTGATCAGTTGAACTTCACAGACCACATTACTAGAACTGCAGATTTGCCTTATACAACATTATGAGGATCAGGCCCTTCCTTTTGGAGCATGCTACATAACTCTTTGTCCAAGCTCTTGTTCTGTCCAGACTGGACTATTGCAATGCTCTCTTGGCAGGCCTTCCACTATCACTGTCAAACCTCTGCAACTGATCCAGAATCCAGAAGAGTGGTCTTTGAGCTGAAGAGACGCACGTCACTCCTCTCCTCATAAACCTGCACTGGTTGCCAATCATCTTGTGGTGCATCATCTCAAAGAGACACAGAATCACTTTCACAGACCTTCACCTGGACTGTTCCCTGCTGGAGGAATGACCTGCTGAGTCTTTAGCCATATTCATGAAACTGATGAAGACACATTTCTTTTCTGCAACACTTGACCCATTAATACTAAGACTTACTATTCTATAAATCTATATATTTATATATCTATATATCTATCTATTTTTATATATATATATACTGTATATATGGTCACCGTGATTTTGCCAAGTAAGACATGATCCTGGATCATAATATTTTGTTGATCCTGGAATAACATTCCTGTCCCAAAATGTAGTCCTTAACCTATTCCTACCCTAAACCTAACCCTACCCATAACTTTTCCCTAAAATCAGAGGGAAATGATGGGTGAATAACACTGATGTTGAAGCACCTCACCCTGGGTCTAAGTCTAAACTTGACATAAACTGTAAACTTGTCCCTCAAATCTGATTGGTTGATTGGAAAGTTGTTCCAGGATCAACAACAATGTACATATAAAAAACCGTTCTGTGCTAGACTAACTGGGACTCGTCACGGCACTTGCATATTTCTGCATTATTGTTTGCTTGACTGCTTTTATTGTTCTCCTTATTTGTAAGACACTTTGGATAAAAGCATCTGCTAAATGATTAAATGTAAATGTAATGTAAATAATTGCAACAGCGCACTTTCAGAAACTCTCCACTTTCCCCAGCTCCACCTGTGTAGATACGGGTAATTCATGTGTTATATTGTACAGCAGCGTGTCGTGTGAGTATTGGCAGCAGCAGCGTAGCAGATCTATTCCACCAGGACCAAACATATCAACATTATCATATTCATCACCATCCCAACACTGCGAGAGTTGCTATGACAGCCATATCAATTACGAGTAATACATTTAGAATTGCAAGATAGTAACTACCTTTTTTATTTTTTCATATAAAGAGGTCACTGACCTCTTTCCTCGTGGAATAAACCCAAAACCGATGATGAGGAAGGCCATGATGCCGAGGCTGGTCAGCAGAATGAAGACCAACAAGCGATCTGACACACACACACACACACACACACACACAGACAGACAGATGTTTAGAGCATGAGCTCAACCTTCAGACGTGACAGATGGGTCAATGCCTGTGTGTGTGTGTGTGTGTACCGGACAGAGTTTTGCCGATGACGCTGATGTTGATGGACTCGCTCCATGCGCTCCAGTGTTTGCTGTTTGTGGAGCGGCACCGGACCATGAACTCGTACGTTCCCACCGGCAGACCCAACAAGTCAACATGAGGCTCCCGCAAACGCTCCTTCACCTGTGGACACACACCACACATCCTAAACCTTACTCAAAGAGGCCTTTTTCTCATAAACATTTCTAGAATTATCGTGGAACACTTTACAATACGGCTGCACTAATATGCATTAATTTACCCTTAAATAATGCACAGATAATTATGAGTTAATGTATGGTTCATTAAGAACCAAGAATTTACTAAATAATCTGGCCTCTAAAATTGCTATAAAATCAAAGCCATATGTCTAGCCAAGCCGCTAAAAGGATTTAAAGTACCGATTCCATGGTAACACAATGTCCAATTTCAAAACCATTTTCAGAGGATGAATTTTGAGTGTTTAAGCTTTCGATTGATGCCTAATTGATGAGGATTATGATGATTTATGTGCATAATGGTGCTCCTGTATTGGACAGTGTTCCCAGTTGTTGGCCTAAAAGCGAAGGCCGTACCTTCCATATGTCGGGCTGAGCGAGGTTTCTGTAGCGCAGCTCGTAGACCAGCGTAATCCATCCCTGACGCACCAGAGACGCGATCGGGAACATCCAGGACAGCATGATGGAGCTGCAGGACTCACAGTGACTCTCGTTCAGCATGATGTAGGACAGGTTAAAGGGCCGGTCGGTCTGCACTGCAGACGCAAACACACCAGATCATGATTAATGAGAAACCTGCTTTCCTTTATTACTGAGAAGCTGCTTTGAAACAACTGTACTGTATAAAGTGCTGTAGAACAAAGCAGATTGACAAGCTGTTAAACTCTGCAGTTAGGCTGCAAATCAACCTTTAAAAATAAAGGTTTCAAAGGGGTTTTTCAAAGCGACGCCATAGAAGAACCATTTTTGGTTTCCCAAAGATCCTTTCAGTTAACAGTTCTTAACTCTTTCCCTGCCATTGACTGAATTTTCCAGCGATCCGTGTTTTCACTGTTATACGGTAGGGGGCGCTATTACACATCTTCTTAAAGAGTAGAGAATCTCCAGATTAAAACACAGGAGAAGAAGAAGCAGAAGCAGAAGCATTGCTGACGCACATGTAAATTATAACGCGATCATCAAACTTTAAACAGCATCAAAACTGCCGAACGTTACTGAATGAAATGCTGAACCCATTAGGAGGAAGCGACTGTGACTCGATCTACTCCATCTCTGTTTATGATCATCGTTCTGAATCCCATCCGGACGAAGACTTTGACAAAAACACCATTTTCTCAGCTTTTTGATGAAACTTACCCACATTCAAGTGTTGTTGATCAAATATAATGGATGAAGCTGGAATAAAAGCTTCTTGCTTTTGATATATTGCATGTTCAGATATTGAAAAATATTCTGTTTTTGTGAAAATGATCAAAAATGCTGGTGGGGAAAGAGTTAATAAAAACATTTTTTTCTCTTAGTGTGAAGAACATTATAATAATCTTAAGAACCTTTAGTGTAATGGAAAGACTTCATGGATGTTATTAAAGGTTAAGTGGGTAAATGCCAATAAAGAGACGTTATTTGTAAGAGTGTCGGGCAGGATAACTCCTCAGTGTCGACCGGAGAACTGAGAGGAATGTAATGCGCGTGAGGACGTGATGTTTCCCACCTATATCGGCCACGTCCAGGCAGTGTCTCTGCGAGGTCCGCGGGCCCGAGCCCGTGTGAGCCGTCACTATCATGCAGTAGATCTGCCAGACCTGCGTGTGTTTGGCGTCGAAGAAGCAGCTGTTGTTGCCGCCGCTGGTGTAGTCGGGACAGTCCTGATCAGCGCCATCACTGCGGAGATCACATGACCACATCACTACACATGACTCATGATGACGCTCTATATGAACCATCATCTGACGGGATCTCACCCAATCTTGTACTGAAGCGTGTAGGTGATGTTGTCCTGCCCCTCGATGGGATGCCACCAGCAGGTGAAGTCCACCATGTTGGGCGATCGGCAGAGGTGAATGAACGGCCTGGTGCCATCTGAAACACACACACACACACACACACACACACACACGACTGATGATCTCCAGTTATGAAGTACAGGAAGCACTTTCAGAATGAACACTGAAGCTGTTTTACACTTAAGGCCCGTTTACACCAATAACGATTTCTACATCAGCGTGATATATGGCGCACGATATCATTCGGTTTATTATTAGCGATTATTATGTATGCACTATATTGACAAAAGTATTGGGACACCCCTGTAAATCATTGAATCTTGTGTTCCAGTCACTTCCATGGCCACAGTTGTATAAAATCAAGCACTAGGCATGCAGACGCTTCTACACACATTTGTGAAAGAATGGGAGTTCTTTCAAAGGGTGGCCAACTCCATATAAAACCCTACGGATCAGGAATGGGATTATCATGTGCATGTAAAGCCAGGCGTCCCAAAACTTTTGGCAATATAGTGTATATATATATGGTTATGCAATCATTTAAGATATTTCTACTCATATTGGAACCCCACTGATAGTGGGCGGAGACACAGCCGACTGTGAGTTTGATTGACAGCCACATTCAAACATCCTGCCTGAACATGAACAGATTTGCTCATCTCTCTCTCTTCATCTGATTCTCACACAAGCGCGTGTTCATCAGCTGATACTAACTCAGTTATTATACAGCTTCAAGCTAAACACAACAACACAACACACTCCATTAAGCAGTTTTCAAAGGCATCTGGCTCATTTCCGTCTGTTTGAGATTATGACTTGTGGGCTAATGCTAGCAGCTATGCTAATCTGATTTAGCCGCTATGCATTCCTACAAAACACGGACACAAAGAGCGTGTTGTGAGCGAGTCATAAAGCAGTTAAAACCGGCTTAAAGGTTCAGCAAAGTTTATAAAGTTCATACAGAATCATTTGAGAAGCTGTTACAGTGGACAGTTTACATTACGCTACTAAAGCAGTTCATACAGAAACATGAAATGAATACAATACTTATGCAAAAACAACAACTGAGAATATATATTTGTCAGGTTTAGCTCACCTTCAGGTACAAAACTATGGTTAAGTAAATACAAACAGAAACTGAGGCACAGTTTTATGAAGCAGAATAAATAGAATTGGACTCAAACTCAAGTTATGAAGCCCTCATGACACAGATTACACACACCTCACACACACACACACACACACACACTTCAGTGTTCTGGCCTTCTCTCCGTCTCCATGGTGATCCGTCTTCACCTAAGACAACCTTGCGACCTTTCACTCGCATTATGAATCAGTCTGTGATTCCATCATATATCATCTAAATATTAATTCATTTGTGCGAACAACATCTTGAGCTATTCATTACATACAGTTACAGTCATCAGCGTCACCGTGGGCAACAGTGGTCAGGTCGCCGTGGGCAACAGTGGTCAGCCAATCAGGAGGAGGGAGAATTGACTGTGTCCCACTTCAGGTCTAAACCAGTAATCTTCAAATGGGCATGAAAGGGAAGTTGTGCTATTGTGCCGTATATCCGAGTGAAACGCTTCTGGAACAAGAACAAATGTGTCTGTGGGATGTGGGAAAATTGTGGGAAATCGATTGGATGGTTGTGGTTTGCTATTGGCTGATCTCATGTGAGTGACAGGTTATAGCCCCGCCCTCGTCATCAGAGAAGAGATGCTGCAAGAGGAAGATATTCTGATTCAAGATTTCCATAAAATAAGATTTGTCTGTTGTGATTTCCGATGTTTTGTGAGTTTTTCTGAGGTTCAGCGTCACGGGATCGGTGCAGCTTTTCATGCATTCATTCATTCGCTTTCTTTCAGCAGCTGATAATATTCAAGGACATATTCAACACAAACGCTGCATGTGCAATGTTGAGGATCTGACGTCACGCGTGAAAGATGAACCCGAGCGGATCGAGTCTCTGAGAAATATGATCTCGACTTATTGTTCTGCTACCAGCAATCTCTTTCAAACTTTACAAAGAGCCACAAACAAATTAAATACAGGTTTGTGTAGATATACAAAAACATGAACACTTTACAATAAAGTCCCATTAGTTTATGCATTAACTATTAATGAGCAATACATTTGTTCCAGCATTTATTCATCTTTGTTAATGTTAGTTAATAAAAATACAGCTGTTCGTGTAGTTCAGTGACGTGAACCAGTGGAACCAGTGCAATCTGCACACAACTGTAATGAGTTTAGAGCAACGTTTGTGCATTTGTTCATCAGAAACCAGTCAGAGATTCCTGGAATAATCCGGGTGTGTCTTGAGGAACGAGATCCAGGACAAACATGATCCTCCGGAGCAGAAGAAGAGAATGTCAACATCTGAGGAGTTCTTCATGGCAAAAACACAGAGCGAATAAATACCAAACAAAACAACAGTTAATATTATACAAGATGTCTATTCTAAAACCTTTTCTGCTCAAATCTCACTGAGCAAGTGAGCTCACTACATGAAGAATCTACAGTGTTGAATATAAAGTGTGTGTTGAAGAACATTCACAGAGTTAGTTTGGGTCTTTAAGCAGAAACCATCTCATGATCCTTCACTCTTACACTCAATCCCAAACTGGAAAAACCTGCTTCTCCTCGTATAAACAAAGACACGGCCGTCACACACACACACACACACACATGCACGAACACACCCTGGCACCAGTGGCTAACACAATGCTAAATCAGATGTATGTACAATAACACTACGATGTCCAGCAATCGATTTAAATAGTACATTGGGTTTAATACATAGGTCCAATATATGTGGACTATCTGAATAAATATTATCTCAAAAGATTGATAATATTAGAGAGAAAATTATAACCATGCAACCGTCTACTACAGTATCGCATCAGGGAGAGCACTGTAGTGTCTCTGAGGAAAATTCGATTCATTCGTTGCTATAGAAGAGGAAGAATTCGCTAAACTCGTTAAATCATCTAAATCTACAACATGTATGTTAGACCCTATACCGACTAAGCTACTGAAAGAGATGCTCCCAGAGGTCACAGATCCTCTTCTTAATATCATTAATTCATCTTTGTCTCTAGGATACGTACTGAAAACCTTTAAGCTGGCTATGATTAAACCGCTTGTTAAAAAACGCAACTTGTTCGTACAGAATTAGTCAATTACAGGCCGATCTCGAATCTACCCTTTCTGTCAAAGACACTAGAAAAGGCAGTATCTTCACAACTGTGTTCCTTTCTAGAAAGAAATGATATCTGGAGGATTTCCAGTCAGGATATAGGCCGTACCATAGTACTGAGACTGCTCTCGTTAGAGTCACACATGATCTGCTCTCATCATCCGATCGTGGTTGTGTCTCTCTATTGGTGTTACTCGATCTTAGTGCTGCATTTGATCACAACATTCTTTTAAATAGACTAGAAAACTATGTTGGCATTAGTGGAATTGCACTAGCATGGTTTAAATCATACTTATCTGAACGATATCAGTTTGTAGCAGTAAATGAAGAGATGTCAATCATTAGTTCAGTATGGCGTACCACAAGGCTCAGTACTAGGACCGTTGCTGTTCACTCTGTACATGCTACCCTTGGGAGATATCATTAGGGAGATATCAAACTCGTCTCCATACCGGCGTGACTCCGACTTCCAACCAGAGGAACTGGATAATATTATGAATGTTCCGATCCAATCTGACCTCTGACCTGTGATGCTGAATCATAATCACACACTGTTGGTTCGTTGGCCAGAGGAGAACTGAGTCTGAGTCTGGTTTCTCCCAAGGTTTATTCCTCTATTCTGTCACTGATGGAGTTTTGGTTCCTTCACTGTCGCCTCTGGCTTCTGGCTTGCTTAGATGAGGACATTTAATATTCAACAATATTATTGATCTGCCTTACTTCAGGTGGACAATCTGCCTTACTTCAGGTGGACGATGACGCAACTTTCTTCTAGAAACAAACTTTGTTGTATTATTTTCATGTTATCACTGTGAAGCTGCTTTGATACAATCTGTATTGTAAAAAGCACTATATATAAATAAAGGTGACTTGACTTGACTTACACTAACCCTACCCAACACACACACACACACACACACACACACACACACACACACACACACTACTGCTCATTACAGTCAGAAAACCATCTTCATCCACATTTTCTCCATAATTCTCTAACTAACTGTCTAAACTGCCAAACTAATCGACTCTAACAACTTCCCATCATGCACTGCTTCACGCCTGGAGCATGCGTTGGGTTTCTGCCTCGTGAACATCAGAATCTATAATTCAGGACAGACGGCGCATGTAAACATGAATGATTTATTTAAGACGAGTGCAGTGAGCTCATCACCACATCAGATCAGCTACAACACAACAGATTTGTGTTTGATTTGAAGCAACAAAGAAAAGTGCAATTTGGACAAAAATACAGACGTATAAGACTGTGAACTGAACAGCTTTAGTGAGGGAAAGAACTACAATCCCATGAAGCATTGCAAACAGAATAATGGAATGAAAAACATTATATTTTTATTGCAAAATATGCATATATATATATATATATACTCAGTGGGCGGAGCTAACAAGCTCTTTTGACACGTCTTGCTCTGATTCGTGGAATCTCACGAACGGCATCATGGGTAATGTAGTTTTTCACCAGGAATTCCAGTTAAACACGATTATTTTAAAGATGAGTTGAAATAATGCGGGCTGAAGCACATACTATCGCTCACACACAGTAGGGCTTACTTCCGACTACTGCGCTTTATATATGTACAGAACTTTAGTGAGATAAAAACTTCACATCTGAAACACAATCATCTGTAGAAACACACAAATGAGCTCATGTGACGTGTGTAATCATGACTAATAGATTACAGCATTACTGCACTGATCCTGATGAGTGAAGAAGCTCATCCACAGTCCCGAAGATCCTGCGCTGATCCATGAGGTGTTTACATGCATCACATTAATCTGTTTACATATTTAATAGGGCTGTCAAAAATACTGCAGTTAATATTTTCAGTTTAACACGTTTTACAAACAATATAACATTTTGTAGCTTTAAGAAAGATTCATATATATATATATATATATAATACAGTGAAGGCTATGCAGTGTTATTTTACATTTGATCACTTCATTCAGATTCTGTATTATATTCTAAAGCTGAACGGCTATAATTACTCATTTCATCCCCAGAAACTGAGAAAACAAAAATTTCAATTAATTACAGAACAATCTGAGATGATTAAGTCCAAGCTTCACTCGTGTGTGTGTGTGTGTGTGTGTGTTGCTCTTCACTCGTTTGTTTGTGTGTGTGTGTGTGTGTGTGTGTGTGTGTGTGTGTGTGTGTGTGTGTGTGTGTGTGTGTGTGTGTGTGTGTGTGTGTGTGTGTGTGTGTGTGTTGCGCTTCACTCACCATCCTGCAGGGAGGCGCCAGATGCGCGAGGGGACGAACTCAGAGCCGAGGAGACCAGCGTCCAGTGCAGAACCAGCAGAAGAACACACAGCATCACGAGCCCTGCAGAACACACACACGTCAGATACATGCTTCACTGAGAAACACTGAGACACACACACACACACACACACACACACACACACACGCACACAGCATCATGAGCCCTGCAGAACACACACACACACACACACACACACACACACACACACACACACAGCATCACGAGCTGGAGACCAGAGCCCTGCAGCGCACACACACACACACACACACACACACACACACACGCACATCTCTCATGGTTTGAGTCATGAGACGCATCGCAGGACACAGTCGTCTGTCGCCTGTAGCCACACACATAAACACACATAAACACACATTAAGGCACATTTTGTTGGAGAGTGGAAAAATCACTGAAAGTGCCTGTTATGCTATTTTAAGGTACAGCAGGTTCACACGCATCAAAGCTCAAAAACTCATTGTAATTTCCTCATAATCTCCACGGCAGAACCAATGTCTGAAGTAGGGCCGTCAAAATGGCTGAAAAGCTCAATTCGAATTTCTTTCTTAAATATTAGTTATTAATATTGGGGTGGTGTATTAGTTATTAATATGGGGGGTGGTGTAGCGCAATGGATAAGACACATGCCTTTGGTGTGAGAGACCCGGGTTCGAATCCACTGTGAGACACCAATGTGTCCCTGAGCAAGACACTTAACCCCTAGTTGCTCCAGAGGCGTGCGACCTCTGACATATATAGCAATTGTAAGTCGCTTTGGATAAAAGCGTCAGCTAAATGAATAAATGTAAATGTAAATTAATATTAATATTAGAATTAATTTAATTCTAAAGGCAATGCTTAATGTTAAAGGTGATATATTATGCCCTTTTCACAAGATGTAATATAAATCTCTGGTGTCCCCAGAATGTGTCTGTGAAAATTCAGCTCAAAATACCAGATCATTTATTATAGCTTGTCAAATTTGCCCCTTTTTGGGCGTGAGCAAAAACACGCCGTTTTTGTGTGTGTCCCTTTAAATGCAAGTGAGCTTTAGCTCCGCCTCCGTTCAGAAGAGGGCGGAGTCTTTACACCAGCTTCAGATTCTCCGGCAATAACAAAACCGGCCAATCTCACTCATCCAGAATCCCAGAATAACCAGTAGCGAGTGCAGCCTTACGGAGAGACTCAGGAAGAGCTTCTGAATGTTAGTGAAGACATTTGTGTAGTTGTTGTGTAGTTACATTGATCATCTCATCATCATGTTGAACTTCTCCACAAGTGTCCACAGTTCCTGAGGTCTTTATAAGACAGCGGTGACATGTTCTGGTCAATAGTGTTCAGTGCTCGTCTGTGCTCAACCACAGAACAGTTTCAGGCTTTGCTGGATCTTTATCATTGTGTTAGAACTGGTCTCTGTTGTCGCGTGTGAAACCAAATGTCGGCTGGTGTGTGTAAACGTGCAGATTAAGGGCCGGTAATAGTGAGCTGGAAAAATAACTGTATTGTCTCATATGTCCACAAGAGGGCGCAAGCGAGCGCAATATAAACCACGTCAAGCATCGCATCTTTTATTGAAATGACATTCACTATTTAAAGTGCATTAACTTTTTAAACAATTGTTCTTAAATAAAACAATTTCTTTAATGTGCATGCAGGGAAAATGAGGTTACAATAGTGCATATAACTGTAAGTGCATCAGTAACCTGAGAACACACACTTCAACACACAGCGTAATGAACTACATGAACACACAACAGCAAACTGACATTCAGAAACACTCACTTCTACTCTCTACATCTACAGATAGATCATCACACACACCAGACGCTCTTGATCTGAGCGAGTGCTGAGTGCATTCTGTTGACAGTGTTTCAGCTGATGAACACATACACACACACACACACACACGCTCAGTTCTGACCAATTTTTCACACTGCGCACTGCGCTGTACTGGATAGGCTAACAGGAACACACCGCGTCAGTGACGTCATCATCATGTCTCGCGCCTCTCCACACACCAAAAATTGTAATGCACGGTTTTTGCATTCGAATATGCAGTTTTTTAAAAAATTCAACAAATATTCAAAATTCGAATGTCTATTTGAAACGCTTCGATCAAGGATTCAGTCTCTCTAAGCCCCGCCTCTCTGAGAGCTGCTCTGCTGTGATTGGTCAGAATGCAAACGCTCATTATCATATCTGAATCTCAGCTCTTGATCACAGTGATGCGAACAGTAACGATGCCGTGGGTTTTACCGTATCAATCTCAGAAAACAGCGTCTTCTCGACACGAACAACACGAACCAAACTCTTCCAGTCTCAGATACACTACAGTGTTTGAGGGCGGGGCTAAGAGATGCTGTTCAGCCAATGGACGGGCATTATGCAAATTAGTCAAATGTAAGACTGGAATTAGGTCGATTCTTTCTTTTGGGAGACTGCAGTTTTCAGACGCAGCCAACAACTCTTTATCTGACCTTTGACCTTTGCAAACCTTTTACATTCACAACCAGCTCTATTACACACATGACAGGGATTATCAGAAACGGCATAATAGGCCAGTGTATGGATGAAGAGCAGCGCCTCAGTTCCTCGAACCAATCATGACATTAACCAGTATTAAATTATTATTATTATTTAAAAAACTACTGGCATGATATTAGAAAATCTGCAACAGTTAGCATCATCAAATCCCACACAATCATGCTGATCGTTATAATAAAGTCACCGATGAATCATTCACAATATGGAACATGAATTAAGAGATTTGTTAACATTAAAGGAGCTTTTAATCAGATCATGTCGACTGGAGAAAGCCATATTTCCAGAAGATTAAACACAAACTCAATCCAGGACAAGAAACATTTGCTCAGTGACTGTAATTGCACATATAAGCTCTTTTCCTCGAAAGACCAAAGTTTGATCTAATAATGTTACACAAAAGCAGATGACGACATGAACGCATTATAAAAGCAGTCTTTAATCCATTAAGTCCAGTAATGAAAGCGGTGATTGTTCTGAATGATCAGAGTTCATGTGTGATCGTCCATTTACTCTGTTTCCGTGTCCCTAAAAACTCCAACCCTGTTCAATAATCCCCCCCCCCCCCCACACACACACACACACACACACACACACACACACAGGGCTTTAGAAGTGAAAAACGCCTTTATTTCTATCCTGGCTCCATACATGCGTTTGTACTGAAGCTTTTCCAATATCTGGAGGAGCTTAAGAGCTTAAAAAGAACAGCAAGAATAAGAGATTTAGCCTCCGCCGCCATTGTCACGGATTAAACGCTCGACGGATCATCTTTATTCCTGTCTGATCAATCCAGACATCTAGGATTCAGGATCGGCCCATGATCACATGCATCAAATACTTTTATAATTCAAATAATAAATTCATAAATATCCAGAATGTTCTGTGTTGATTTTCCACAGGTGTGTGAGCCGTGTTTTGTGTTCCGGAAGGAAATGTCCGGAAACTTTTTTTCCTGTCAGGACATCTGCGTTTTTCTACATAGTTTTTCTCACAGTGTGGAAGTGAATAAAAAAATAAAAAAATGAAACCATTAATGTGGGTTGTTTTTAATATCACTTGCTATGTTTACATCCAAGTTAAACTTGCACGCAAAATTTGAATATGGCATAAAACATAAAGCAGTGTTTCCATCCCACATGTTCAAGAGAACAAAATCATCACTTCCTGGCGCAAAATATCAGCAATAAAACGAAGATTCTGCATTCTTTCTCTTTCTCCCTCCATCATGAACGAGTGTGTCTCGAGCGTCAGACGAAACACAGCAAACGCTGTCATGCTCTCTGGCGTTCGGATGCTGGTGTTCGGGAACACACTCGTGTGTGTGAGACGCTTCTGGAGGGAGTTACACCAGATCATCCTGATCACACACTTTCAGAAACACCAGACCAACATTAGAGATGCTGCGACGCCATTGGTCCGCTGGTTACTCCAGTTATCCAATCACAGCTGACGCTGAGGCAAAGTCACATGAGTTTATTGAGGGATTTAATGATGTTTTATTAACAAAGTTCAGGAGGAGCACGTTCAGATAATAACACGACTGGAGAGCACTCAGCAGTCTCACCTCAATCCCTTGACCGTTTAGCAGCATCCCTCCACCCCCCCTTCAAACACTTCTAGTCCTAACCACTTACATACGGGGGGGTACTCTGGGATCGGGCCCAACTCCTCCCGGACAGCACGCCAAATACGCATTAAACTTTACCCCCTCTAACTGTATATAACTGTGAACTCGTGAATTCAGTAAATATGCTTCCATCGTAGTTTATGACTTCTTATCGGATAAAAAATGTTTCCACTTCAGTTCAACCGGGCACTGTTTGTCCCACTTTGTTTCCTCCCATCTTGTCCATGAAGAATGAAGATTACAGACGATTTGTTCTCTGTGATTTCTGTCCCTAATCTGAGCGGGAACGGGGTCAGGTGTCCAGATCGGACCTCTCGTTGGGTCACGTCAGTCGACAGATGGACGTCTACAGTCCAGATCTCAGTTAATTAGCTGATCAATAAGCTGCTTATAAGGTCGTAATGAGACAAACCAACACATCTCATTTACACACACACACACACACACACACACACACAGCATCATTTCTGCAGCCCAAACCGTTCGCACTGAATCAAAGTGTGTGTACATTATCCTCTAGTGACACGACAAATCAATGTTGATTAGCACTGGATAAACTAACCCTAACTAACCCTCACCTGTGACTGCCTTTTTCACCTTTTTAGCGTTTTTTCGGGACATTTAATTTAATATTCAACAATATTATTGATACGTCTGCATTGACACCATTATATGAGAACTGAACTGAGCTGGACGATTTTACAACAGAAATGAAGCTGAACTAACTTAAGCTGGACTGTGACACTATTTTCTTCTAGAAACAAACTTTGTTGCATTATTTTCCTGTTATCTCTGTAAAGCTGCTTTAAAACACTCTGTGTTGTAAAAAGCGCTGTATAAATAAATGTGACTTGACTTGACTGCCAGAGAGCAACAGAACCAAGAGTGCGTCACAGTTTCCAGGAGATCCTTCTCTAGACGACACGTTTCTGCCAAAACACATTACCGTTAAACCACCCGTACATGTTACCATTAAACCACCCGTATCACACTAGTCAAACAAGCATGAGCAGAGAACCGATCTTCAGATGCACACACACACACACACACTGTAAACGCCTCTGATATGATATTATTGTGGACTTCAGTCTGAGTTTAGATCATAAAGCTTCACGCGAGTGTCTCAGTGCTGTTCTTCTTCTGACTGCATGAACTCTAAAGCTTCTGATCTGAGTCTAATTATCTCTGAACTTCGGGTCACTGGGCCGAACCCTGACATGGGAATCAACCCTCATTAAACACACACATGTGCTTGAGGACACGGCCAGCAGCCGCGGCTCAGACTCAACTCATGCAATTCAATTCACATTTAGGCTATTTGTACAGCGCTTTCCACAATACACATCATTTCAAAGCAGCTTTACAGAAATGCATGAGTCCATATTACAGTTTAGAGAGATCTGTGATCAGAGGTGACTAAGTTATGCATTTCAGAAATGTACATATGCAAATCACGGTAAGCTAAAGATTAATTAATTTAAACAATGTAATAATTTAAGGTAGAAACAATAAGCTAAAATTGAGCTGAGCATCACGATCTTCATCAGATTCACACGCCGGCAGATTCATTTCCAAACGCTGTACAGAAACTAAAAACACAACTGTAAATTATTAAATCTGTCGGTTTTCCGCCTCGAGGCACGAGACTCGTTCAACGGTGAGCGAAGAAGAGAGCCGTAATTAAATGTAATTCATCCTGTCGGATCACGAATGTCTGAGGAAGGCGACGGTAAACGAGTTTTATGATCTAAACCATCCGCGAGTAAATAACAGGCTTGGTG
>NC_140210.1:293236-295736 GCF_951802725.1 Rutilus rutilus | reverse complement strand
TTTTATTATATGTAGCCAATATTCATTAGTTTATGTACACTGTGCCTGTAACACATACCAGATATTATATTTATTTGTGATTAGTACACCAGTTCAGAAAGGACAAATCCTCTAAATGTTCACGCTAATTTACACGCAACTTTCTAAGATGAAATAACGAGACTAATCGACCGACATGATTAGAATCTTAGAATTAATAATTAGAAATGATTAGAATGGAAACGCATGTAAGATCGTGTACTCTGCATTATAAAAAGCAATAACACGAAGGAATATCAAATGAACGTCAACTGACATCCGCTCAAGTGCATCAAAAAGTAGCGAACATCAATTTATACTATAATCAGTCCAAACAAATACATAAAGTAGCCTAGCCTACATAAAGCGATCGGCTTTTTTTTTTTTTGGAAAGGGTGCCTACCTTCTTATAGATCCTGGAAAACGTTCCTGGTTTGCCTAGAATCCAGTGTTTCTCGATTCCTCATGCGAACCGCGAGCGACACCGACGGCGCAGCGATCGCCCGGTTCCGGTTCTGGTTCTTTACTTCAGATGATCAGGGAATCCGATGTTCCGCTTCTTTACTATAGATGATCAGGGAATCCGATGTTCCTGGTCCCAGCTAAGCCGCTTCTGAGCAGCTTCTGAGCCGCAGATCTGATCGCTCCTCCTGATCGCGCGTCATCATCCCGGCGCGCGCGTTTCCACAGCGATGGTGATGTTTTGATGCGAGATTTGTCGCGCAGATGCAACGCGACGCGTTTCACCGCAGATCCTCGTGTATTTAGACTAGACGACCAGAGCTGAAAGCGCAAAGGAAAGTTCGAGTAAGAACATAATGATTCCGCTCTAACGCTTTTAACAAGTGCACGGGACACCGGGGCTAGTTGTCACATCTCAGAAACCAAATCGAAATCAAGTTTCACCAAAACATATATTGTTTTCTAATCGTCTTACGTTTGTGAATTATGTTCTGAAATCATATTCTTACATTCAGACAAGAGTCATAGGCTATACTCTGTTCGCAGGAGAAGGTCTTTTCACATGTTTTTTTTTTTTTAATGGGATTTTTACACAACTCGTTTTCTTTGAACTATTTTTTCATTTTGTGTGTGTTAGCCTACTCATTGCTGCATATAATGATCAATAACTAGTTTTTGTAGTCTAGACTAGTCTATACATAATCTGACTAAATATGTGCTAAATGAACCGACCCCAGTAAATAACATAACAAAGCATAACAACTAAACCCCGCTCTCCACCATTACTGTACATTCATCGAGTATTGCTGATCAATTCCAGTCCTTAAATGACTCTGAACCTGAGGACAAATGAGCCACTGAATCAAATTTTATTATATAATCGGAGCGAATCGAGATAAACAGCCTTCAGGAAACTGCTAAAAAAGATGTTTTACTCAAGGCATTGAGGGACAGAAAGAGCTGAAACTACATTATGAAATCATTCTGAAGCTTGAGGTGATTATTAAACACTCAGAGTGTTAAAGCAGATCCTCCGTGGTGTTCTTGATGTATCGATGTGAACGTATGAGCATCAAACAGAGAGAAGATGTTCAGTTTATCCTGAATCTGCATTAAAGATGTTTAATGAATGGAAGTGGAGGACGTTCCTCTGACGAACTGATGCATTAAACAGCAGAGGGCAGACGTCCAGAGAAAGTGATTTAAGATTCATAATTCACGCCTCAATCTTGTTTAAACGCTGTGATTTAAAGCAGATGAAGCTCATCAGATCCGCAGGTTTAATAACCCTCAGATGCTGTAATTATCAATCGCTCTCGAGCGCTCGTGCACAACGATGATGACAGATTATCATTATCTCTGAATAGAGGAAACACACAATCACGATCTATGTGACTAAACTAGGACTTGATGAACGTTTGACCAGCCGCACGTCAGAGAGAAACGTGATTCTCCAGAACAGCTGACCTGAAACTGTCTCATCAAACTCTCTCGTCATTTACGACCTTCACACTTCATGTGCTGTTTAATCACTGAAGGGACAGTCATTGGTTGCAAATGATTTTCATTATTATATTCTGCGTCTGCATTAAACGATTCTGTTGCGTCTGAACCAACAGAACACACACACATTTGACATTTTAACATTTATGCATTTGGCAGACGCTTTTATCCAAAGTGACTTGCAGTGCGTTTCAAGGTACACACTTACATTCGTGTTAGTTCACACACATGAAAGTCTGAGATGTAACGTTCACACATGTTGAGAAGAGCGTCTGGAAGATTCTGATAAGAAACACATCAACTGAAAGAGAGAAACACTCGTCTTCCTCACGCTGACTCTCTCTCTCCTCTAATGGAGCCAAGCCTGTTGAAGAACGCCAGAACATGTCCTGATATGAGTCCAGAATCTCTTTAACATGTAGTTCAATATTCAGTATTACTATAATATTACAGATTTTTCCTGCTTACACACGTGTTCACAACTATGTCACCTTTTTTCAAAACTCTACACACAATT
>NC_140210.1:250000-293036 GCF_951802725.1 Rutilus rutilus | reverse complement strand
GGTCAAGGTTGTGGATTATCAATAAACATGTGTTCTGGAAGCTTGCCTACAGTGGACTCTGTTACAGTATCAGAGCTAATCAATAATTATCAATAATTCGGTGTTTATGAAAGCTGCTGCAAACATTACATAACTCCACACGATAAATGTATTACAGTTTTTCTCGATTGTTTACACACATTTTCTGAAAGCATGCCTCATATTCTCAGAACTCTACACACAAATCCAAACACACACACAATGGGCAAAACCCCTCAATTCTCCTGCAAAATTAAACTTTACATTCAAAACAATGTTATTTCTTCTCAAAATGGTATTTTGTTTTCAAATGACACACACAAACCATCATATGAATAGACATTTATAAGAACCAGTTGAACACTGATGTGCTCAATGTAAAACACTGATGAATGGAAAACACTTCTTCTCCATTCATCATAATGATTTAGGCCTTTTTTTGTTCAGTGTTACACTTACTACAGACAGTACATACATAAGTGTGTGGTAAAATATCTGAGAATATTGTTTTTATACTCAGAACACACAAATACACGGTAACAAATATATTTTATTTTTCCCACAAAAACAATGTACACAGTGTACATCCCAACCAACACAAAGTTGTACATACAGTATACAGTGGTCTACATACACAACAACAGAAGAATTTACTGTATACAGTTACAGTAATAAAAAAAAAATCCAATGTTGGCCTTCATTGCTCCATTGAAGAGCTCACCTGTTGAAGAGCTCACCTGTTGAAGAGCTCACCTGTTGAAGAGCTCACCTGTTGCCCTTTTATGCTAAAGCTCTGATTGCTGATTGTAAAACTGTGTGACGGGTGTTTGCCCATGTGATGAGTCAGTGTGCATATTTTAATGGCAGTGTGTTCCTTGTGAAAACAAGAGATTTTCTGCATGAAAATTGTGCCAAAAGCAGAGAATTGTGTGTAGTGTTTTGAAAAAAGTGTGTTTTAGAACTGCAATTTGAGTGTAAATTGTGCTTGTAGTTTAGCAGGATTGGCTCAGGGGGTTGGTGAATGAGTTACATGTTGTGCTCATTGTGTCTCAAGTACCAGAAAATGTGTGTAAACAATCGAGAAAAACTGTAACAGAGAGAGAGAGTCAGCAGTAGTGCATGCTGGGATAGACTTGTGCTATAGATCAGTGATCGCACACGTGTGTGTGTGTGTGTGTGTGTGTGTGTGTGTGTGTGTGTGTGTGTGTGTGTGTGTGTGTGTGTGTGTGTGTGTGTGTGTGTGTGTGTGTCAAACGCTTGAAGCTTGTACTGACCTTGAGAGTGTGAGTTGGTCTCGGTGTAATTGTTCATTATCTTCATTCTTCATTAATCGCATCATCACCTCAGGAATGTAAACGTTGATTATTTGACAAAGTGTGAAGATGAAAAATAAATCTGTTTCTGTCTCTTGTTTTGTCTTTGGCTGCATATGGAAATGCATATGCATATTGGCTTCTTCTTCAGCTCCGACTTCAAAACGAGCACGAGCACAAAACCTCACAACACCCCCCCCCCGCCCGCCGGTGATTGGCTCCCTACAGAGACGCGTTTTTCTTGACGGCATGCTCATCTAGCGGATCGTTAGGAAAGATTAGATGAATGTGATAAAAAAAATGTTGGCCCTGAAATCACTGATACAACCTTTAATACATCAAACATGAAATCTCCCTCAATAGATGTAAACTCTCGCTGAGAGTGAGTGAAGTTACTCGTGTCTCAGATTAAACTATACGGCGATAGATTTTCTCTCCTCAAAGCTTCTCTGTAATCCCACCCACACACACACACACACCCACACACACACACACACACACACACACAGTAATGTCCCAGTAATATCAGATCCCTCTGTCATATGACTGTACTTTAATATTGTAGCATTTGTTTATATTTAGTCCACAGTTAGTCAGATTTTCCCCGTTACATAAAACGTCTTTTACCCGTAATGGACATGTGTGTGTGTGTGTGTGTGTGTGTGTGTGTGTGTGTTTGTTTGCTGCTGTGCCTTTAAAGTCCCCATGAAATCAAAATGGAAATTCTTATTTCTTTGGAATTTCGCAGTGCTTATGTTTATTATCATCACTTTAATTATTCTCAGAAACCGTCCGACAGCTTCACAATGACCAAACCTCATTACTCTCGAAGCTGATAGAGCTGAGTCTGTGTGGATGAAGTTCAGTATTGATGACAATAGCGGTGTCTGTCAGAGTCATTCAGCACACACACACATTACAGACACACACATTACAGACACACATTACATACACACACACACACATTACAGACACACATCACACACACACATTACACACACACACACACACACACACACACACACATTACACACACACACATTACAGACACACACATTACACACACACACATTACACACACACACACACACACACACACACACACACACATTACACACACACACACACACACACACACACACACACCTGTGCAGGCACACACACATTACACACACACACACACACACACACACACACACACACACACATTACAGACACACACACCTGTGGAAGAACAGGGAGTGTTTTCTCAGAGTTATGAACAAACATTCTTCCAGGAACGCTAATAATGCATTAGTTCAGAGTTATCTGCTCTTTAACAATGTTCTCAACACGTTAGAACTCTTCGCTCAGATTCATCAGTCGAAATGATTTCAGTACGACTGAAACTGAAGTGACCATAGGTGAGAGTAGGAACGTAGATTGACTGGTAAATCGAGAGCTTCGCCTTGCGGCTCAGCTCCTTCTTCACCACGACAGACCGGTACAGGGACCGCATTACTGCAGAAGCTGCACCGATCCGCCTGTCAATCTCCCGTTCCATCCTTCCCTCACTCGTGAACAAGACCCCAAGATACTTGAACTCCTCCACTTGAGGCAGGAGCTCTCCACCAACCTGAAGCGAGCAAACCACCCTTTTCCGACTGAGAACCATGGCCTCGGACTTGGAGGTGCTGATTTTCATCCCAGCCGCTTCACACTCGGCTGCAAACCGTCCCAGTGCATGCTGGAGGTCCTGGTCTGATGAGGCCAACACGACAACATCATCCGCAAAGAGCAGAGATGAAATCGTGTGGTCCCCAAACCCGACCCCCTCCGGCCCCTGGCTGCGCCTAGAAATTCTGTCCATAAAAATTATGAACAGAACCGGCGACAAAGGGCAGCCCTGCCGGAGTCCAACACGCACCGGGAACAAGTCTGACTTACTGCTGGCAATACGAACCAAGCTCCTGCTCCGGTCGTACAGGGACCGGATAGCCCTTAGCAAAGGGCCCCGGACCCCATACTCCCGGAGCACCCTCCACAGGCCGCCGCGAGGGACACAGTCGAATGCCTTCTCCAAATCCACAAAGCACATGTAGATTGGTTGGGCAAACTCCCATGAGCCCTCCAGCACCCTGTAGAGGGTATAGAGCTGGTCCAGTGTTCCACGACCGGGACGAAAACCACACTGTTCCTCCTGAATCCGAGGTTCTACTATCGGCCGGATTCTCCTCTCCAGTACCCTGGCATAGACTTTCCCAGGGAGGCTGAGAAGTGTGATCCCCCTATAGTTGGAGCACACCCTCCGATCCCCCTTCTTGAAAAGAGGGACCACCACCCCGGTCTGCCAGTCCAAAGGTACTGTCCCCAACCGCCACGCGATGTTGCAGAGGCGTGTCAGCCAAGACAGCCCCACAACATCCAGAGACTTGAGGTACTCAGGGCGGATCTCATCCACCCCCGGTGCCTTGCCACCGAGGAGTTTCTTGACTACCTCGGTGACTTCAGCTTGGGTGATGGACGAGTCCGCCTCCGAGCCCTCAGCCTCTGCTTCCTCAATGGAAGACGTGACGGCGGGATTGATCCTCGAAGTATTCCTTCCACCGTCCGGTGATATCCCCAGTCGAGGTCAACAGCTGCCCACCTCCACTGTAAACAGCGTTGGTAGGGCACTGCTTCCCCTTCTATGGTCATGAGCTGTGGGTCATGACCGAAAGGACAAGATCCCGGATACAAGCGGCCGAAATGAGCTTTCTCCGCAGGGTGGCTGGGCGATCCCTTAGAGATAGGGTGAGAAGCTCGGTCACTCGGGAGGAGCTCAGAGTAGAGCCGCTGCTCCTCCACATCGAGAGGGGTCAGTTGAGGTGGCTCGGGCATCTTTTCCGGATGCCTCCTGGACGCCTTCCCGGGAAGGTGTTCCGGGCATGTCCCACCGGGAGGAGACCCCGGGGAAGACCTAGGACACGCTGGAGAGACTATGTCTCCCGGCTGGCCTGGGAACGCCTCGGTGTCCCCCCGGAAGAGCTGGAGGAAGTGTCTAGGGAGAGGGAAGTCTGGGCATCCCTGCTTAGATTGCTGCCCCCGCGACCCGGCCCCGGATAAGCGGTAGAAGATGGATGGATGGATGAAACTGAAGTTGTGCTTGTAAACGCAGCCGGTGTGGTGTACGCTTTACGCAGCCGGTGTGGTGCACGCTTTACGCAGCCGGTGTGGTGCACGCTTTACGCAGCCGGTGTGGTGCACGCTTTACGCAGCCGGTGTGGTGCACGCTTTACGCAGCCGGTGTGGTGCACGCTTTACGCAGCCGGTGTGGTGCACGCTTTACGCAGCCGGTGTGGTGCACGCTTTACGCAGCCGGTGTGGTGCACGCTTTACGCAGCCGGTGTGGTGCACGCTTTACGCAGCCGGTGTGGTGCACGCTTTACGCAGCCGGTGTGGTGCACGCTTTACGCAGCCGGTGTGGTGTACGCTTTACGCAGCCGGTGTGGTGCACGCTTTACGCAGCCGGTGTGGTGCACGCTTTACGCAGCCGGTGTGGTGCACGCTTTACGCAGCCGGTGTGGTGCACGCTTTACGCAGCCGGTGTGGTGCACGCTTTACGCAGCCGGTGTGGTGCACGCTTTACGCAGCCGGTGTGGTGCACGCTTTACGCAGCCGGTGTGGTGCACGCTTTACGCAGCCGGTGTGGTGCACGCTTTACGCAGCCGGTGTGGTGCACGCTTTACGCAGCCGGTGTGGTGCACGCTTTACGCAGCCGGTGTGGTGCACGCTTTACGCAGCCGGTGTGGTGCACGCTTTACGCAGCCGGTGTGGTGCACGCTTTACGCAGCCGGTGTGGTGCACGCTTTACGCAGCCGGTGTGGTGTACGCTTTACGCAGCCGGTGTGGTGCACGCTTTACGCAGCCGGTGTGGTGCACGCTTTACGCAGCCGGTGTGGTGCACGCTTTATGGCTGTTAGTTCTGGATCGTTTCCTGATTCTTTTCAGCTTGTATTACAGTTTTTCTCGATTGTTTACACACATTTTCTGGTACTTGAGACACAATGACCACAACATGTAACTCATTCACCAACCCCCTGAACCAATTCTGCTAAACTACAAGCACAATTCCTGCTTTACACTCAAATTGCAGTTCTAAAACACACTTTTTTCAAAACACTACACACAATTCTCTGCTTTTAGCACAATTTTCATGCAGAAAATCTCTTGTTTTCACAAGGAACACACTGCCATTCAAATATGCACACTGACTCATCACATGGGCAAACACCCGTCACACAGTTTTAAAATCAGCAATCAGAGCTTTAGCATAAAAGGGCAACAGGTGAGCTCTTCAACAGGTGAGCTCTTCAACAGGTGAGCTCTTCAATGGGGCAATGGATGCCAACATTGGATTTTTTTTTTATTACTGTAACTGTATACAGTCAATTCTTCTGTTGTTGTGTATGTAGACCACTGTATGTACAACTTTGTGTTGGTTGGGATGTACACTGTGTACATTGTTTTTGTGGGAAAAATAAAATATATTCGTTACCGTGTATTTGTGTGTTCTGAGTATAAAAACAATATTCTCAGATATTTTACAACACACTTATACTGTCTGTAGTAAGTGTAACACTGAACAAAAAAAGGCCTAAATCATTATGATGAATGGAGAAGAAGTGTTTTCCATTCATCAGTGTTTTACATTGAGCACATCAGTGTTCAACTGGTTCTTATAAATGTCTATTCATATGATGGTTTGTGTGTGTCATTTGAAAACAAAATACCATTTTGAGAAGAAATAACATTGTTTTGAATGTAAAGTTTCATTTTGCAGGAGAATTGAGGGGTTTTGCCCATTGTGTGTGTGTTTGGATTTGTGTGTAGAGTTCTGAGAATATGAGGCATGCTTTCAGAAAATGTGTGTAAACAATCGAGAAAAACTGTAATTCAGAATTAAAACTCTGCCCTTCAGCAGACAATTATCACTCAGTGTAAACGAGTAGAAGGAGCAAATACTGCAGTTTAATGACAGATGAACAAGCTGTTCCCTCAGCTCTCTCGCCCCCTCTCTCGCCCCCCTCTCTCTCTCTCTCTCTCTCCCGCTCTCTCTCTCTCTTGCCCTCTCTCTCTCTCTCTCTCTCTCCCTCTTTCTCTCCCTCTCTCGCCCTCTCTCTCTCTCCCTCTCTCTCACCCTCTCTCTCCCTCTCTCTCTGCCTCTCTCTCCCTCTCTCTCTCTCTCTCTCTCTCTCTGCCTCTCTCTCTCACTTTCTCTCCCTCTCTCGCCCTCTCTCTCTCTCTCTCCCTCTCTCTCGCACTCTCTCTCCCTCTCTCGCCCTCTCTCTCTGCCTCTCTCTCTCTCTCTCTCTCTGCCTCTCTCTCTCTCTCACTCTCTCTCCCTCTCTCGCCCTCGAGTATCTGTCAGTATGGATGAGTGTCTTCAGGGCCGGTGAAACGAGGCTGTTTTTGACTGGATCTGAAGCTTTAGAGACACTGCTAAACTGTCGAGTCAGCTTCATTTATACAGCGCTTTTTACAATACAGATTATTTCAAAGCAGCTTTACAGAGATAACAGGAAAATAATGTTTCTGCTGTACAGAAGAAAATAGTGTAATAGTCCCTGGTGTCCTGGACACATTTCACCCATTGGCCCTAACCAATCATGGCCTCCTAATGATCCCCATCCACTGAACTGGCTGTATCACTCTCTCTCCTCTCCACCTATAGCTGGTGTGTGTGTGTGTGTGTGTGTATCTTGGTTAGTTAAATGCAGAGGACAAATTCCAAGGATGGGTTTCCATACTTGGTCTTCACGTAAAAGAAAGCCAAAGTAAAAACTCCATTAAACCGTTGTTAACATTCTTGATGAATAAATGAGACAGATGATAAATCATTCACCAAAACCTCTTCAAAAATGAATGTGGCTGTAATAACATGAACATGCATTAGCTGCAGAAAAGGACAGCGTTTTAATGCGACACGATTTCAGTGTCTGACTCTTGCGCTCCTATCGGGAAAAATCACATTCCTGAAACATAGTGCAGAACTCAAGGCCCTTTCACACCGACCGTCTCTGTATCAGAAGCTCAACTTTATGCAAATGAGCAGTGATGTAACATACCGACTACCAATGGGAAGCAGCCGTCACTGAGCTCCAGCGAATCACTGTCAGTGTGAGCAACACAGAAACACATCCTTCAGCCCGTCAATCACACTCTTCCTCAGGGTCTCGTTCTCCAGGACAAACATCGAAACATTCGAAAATCAAGATGCATTTACTGGACAAGCAAAACGACTGAAGATATTAAAGGAGTTGTTCACTTTAAAATGAAAATTAGCCCATGATTTACTCTCCCTGAAGTCATCCTAGGTGTATATGACAATTATTCTTTCAGACGAACACAATCGGAGTTATATTAAAAAATGTCCTGACTCTTCCAAGCTTTCTAATGGCAATGAACGGCTGGTTTTGAAGTCCATAAAAGTGCATCTATCTATCATAAAAGTGCATCTATCCATCATAAAGTGCATCTATCCATCATAAAAGTGCATCTATCCATCATAAAGTGCATCTATCATCATAAAAGTGCATCTATCCATCATAAAAGTGCATCTATCATCATAAAAGCGCATCTATCCATCATAAAAGCGCATCTGTCCATCATAAAAGTGCATCTATCCATCATAAAAGTGCATCTATCATCATAAAAGTGCATCTGTCTATCATAAAAGTGCATCTGTCAATCTTAAAAGTTCATCTATCCATCATAAAAGTGCATCTATCCATCATAAAAGTGCATCTATCCATCATAAAAGTGCATCTGTCCATCATAAAAGTGCACCTATCCATCATAAAAGTGCATCTATCCATCATAAAAGAGAATCTATCCATGCATCTATCCATCATCTATCCATCATAAAAGTGCATTATCATAAAAGTGCATCTGTCCATCATAAAAGTGCATCTATCTGTCACGGTTCATGAATTCACTGACTCTTCCTCGTGCTGTGTTTGTGTATGTGTGTGAGTGTGGGCGTGGTCGCTGATCACCTTCTACGTGTTCATTCAATAAATCTGTTTTTTCGCAGTTGCATCTTCTGTCATCATTTACACGTCACAGAACGATCTGACCATCATGGATGCAGCGAGAACCCCAGACCTGGCCGAATTCCTTTCCAGAAGCGCCACAAGGATGGACCAGCAGGAGGGGAATTTAGCCCTGACTGGCCGCGCTGTACAAGCCTTGGTAGCGCAGGTGTCCGAGCTCACCCAGCGGATTCAAGAACTAGCGACACCCACTGCGCCACCCACACCGCCAACTCCCCCCACGCCCTCTTCGACCAACCATCCACCTGAGCCAAGATTACAAGCTCCAGAGAGATACAACGGTGAGCCCCAGTTTTGTAGAGCATTTCTAACCAAGTGTTCCATGTTTTTTGCTCTGCAACCCCAGACTTTTGCTTCTGAAGAAGCCAAGATGGCTCTGGTTCTGACCCTGCTGTCTGGACGTGCGGCTCTGTGGAGAACGGCGGTGTGGGAGAATCAAGATCTATGCTGTTCCTCGTTCCAGTCACTCTCGGCAGAGATGAGGAGGGTGTTCGATCGAGCGGTGGCTGGAAGAGAAGCTGCACGTCAACTAGCTGATCTTCGCCAGGGAAGTCAATCGGTCGCCGACTACTCGATCGAGTTCCGCACCCTCGCCGCAGAGTGTCACTGGAACGAGGAGGCGCAGTGGGATATGTTCCTGCATGGGCTGGCTGACCGTATCCAGAGGGAAATCTACACTTTGGATCTCCCGAAGGATCTTAATGGACTTATCGAGCTGGCCCTGCGAGTGGATGCCCGACTGCAGCGGGTGGAGCAGCATTCCCGCAGGACCCTGGTTCCTGAGGCCTTCGAACCCCCTCGAGCCAGTGGTGGTGATACGGTCAGCCCAACCTTCGATCACGAGCCCATGCAGGTGGGTAGAGCTCGGCTCTCCCGGGAGGAGAGAGAAAGACGGAGATCCCGGGGGTTATGCCTTTACTGCGGAGGAACTGGTCATTTCATCAACACCTGCCCCGTAAAAGATAGGACTCGGCAGTAAGCAGGAGGCTACTGTCGGGCGGGATCTCCACCAGCAAGACCTCCTCCACTCTCCTCCCGGTGAGACTGCAATGGGCAACCTGATTCTACAACTGTCAAGCACTCCTGGATTCTGGGGCCGAGGGGAATTTCATGGACTTATCTTTAGCACGTAAGCTGCAAATCCCCATCATACCACTCACGAACCCGATTTCTGTCAACGCACTCAACGGACAAGAACTACCAGTCATTACATTCACTACTGATTATCTGACACTCATAACCTCAGGCAACCACACGGAAGAACTCTCATTTCTACTCCTTGACTCTCCTCACCCAGCACAATCCCAGGGTTGACTGGGGTCATAATCTTGTGTCTGCTTGGAGCACTAAGTGTTATGTGTCTTGTTTAGTGTCTGCCTGTTCTTCGGTGTCCAGTTCTGTTTTGCAGGAGGAGTCGGTGAATTTGTCTAACGTGCCCGCGGAGTACCTCGACCTGAAGGAAGTGTTCAGTAAGTCTCGGGCTGCTTCTCTTCCTCCGCATCGTCCCTATGACTGTGCTATAGATCTTATGCCAGGTACGTCTCCGCCTAAAGGCAAGTTATACTCACTTTCTGTTCCGGAGAGGGAGGCCATGGAGAAATACATTTCTGATTCTCTAGCTTCCGAATTCATTCGTCCTTCCTCTTCTCCGGCGGGGTTCTTTTTTGTTGGTAAGAAGGACGGATCTCTGCGACCGTGTATTGATTACCGAGGGTTGAACAACATCACGGTAAAGAATACTTATCCTTTGCCGTTGATGTCTTCAGCCTTCGTGCGGTTGCAGGGAGCCTCTGTATTCACAAAATTGGACTTACGCAATGCACATCATTTGGTTCGCATCAGGAAGGGGGATGAATGGAAAACCGCATTTAATACCCCCAGGGGCCATTTTGAATATTTGGTCATGCCGTTCGGGCTGTCCAACTCCCCAGCGGTTTTCCAGGCACTCGTCAATGACGTGCTGAGAGATATGGTATGGAGATATGACGTGCTGAGAGATAAAGACTTTAAAGCAGCTCCAGCTCATTCAGAATGCTGCTGCTAGATTATTAACCGGGACTAAGAAAATAGAGCACATCACTCCAGTTCTTAAAACTTTACTTTGGGTCCCAATCAGCTATAGAATAGTTTTTAAAGTAATGCTTTTAGTTTATAAAGCGCTGAATTGCTTAGGACCTGAGTACATTTCGGAAATGTTTGAAAAATATAAACCAAGCAGGACTCTTAGATCAATGAACTCAGGTCAGCTAGTGGAGCAAAGAGTTAGAACAAAACATGGAGAAGCTGCGTTTAGCGTCTCTGCTGTACACGACTGGAACAAACTACCAGAAGATGTTAGATGCGCCCCAAATGTGTTGATTTTTAAATCCAAATGAAAAACATTTATTTTTTCACGTGCTTACGATTGAGCTCTTAAACCTAGCTATACTGTTCAGCCTTACAGTTTCTTATGTGTTTTTTATTCCATCTTTTACATTTTTATTCTTTCTTGTGTCTGTGTATCTTGTACTATTATTATGATGTTTTTATTTGTTTCTTTATTATTTTTCTTTGTAAAACACATTGAATTGCTTCAATGTATGAATTGTGCTATGTAAATAAATTTTGATTTGATTTGATTTGATGGTAGACCAATTCATATATGTCTACCTGGATGACATATAGATTTTTTCTTCTTCTCTCCAGGAACACGTTCAGCACGTCAGGCGAGTGCTTCAGAGGTTGCTAGAGAATGGGCTTTTTGTCAAGGCGGAGAAATGCGCTTTTCATGCACAGTCTGTTCCTTTCCTAGGTTACATCATCTCTTCTGAGGGATTGCGCATGGACCCTGACAAGGTTAAGGCTATGATGGATTGGCCAAGTCCAGATTCCCGTAAGGCCCTACAGAGGTTTCTGGGGTTTGCCAATTTCTATCGGCGTTTTATTCGCAACTTCAGCCAACTAGCCGCTCCTCTGACTGCGTTGACCTCCCCCAGAATGACGTTCAGATGGTCCGATACAGCCGAGGCTGTATTCGCTAACCTCAAGAGCCGCTTCAGTTCAGCTCCCATCCTGATTGCCTCTGATCCATCACGTCAGTTCGTGGTGGAGGTCGACGCGTCAGTGGTGGGGGTAGGTGCAGTTCTATCCCAGCGCTCTTCCACAGATGACAAGATGCACCCTTGCACGTTTTTGTCCCATCGTTTATCGCCTGCCGAACGTAACTATGACATTGGTAACAGAGAGTTGTTGGCAGTCAAGTTAGCGCTGGAAGAATGGCGTCATTGGTTAGAAGGGTCGGGGGTACCTTTTATCATTTGGACTGATCATAAGAACCTGGAATATATTAGATCTGCCAAAAGACTCAACTCCAGGCAGGCTCGATGGGCACTTTTTTTCGGTCGTTTAGATTTTTCACTCTCGTACCGCCCGGGGTCCAAAAACATCAAACCCGATTCTTTATCTCGTATTTTTGATCCATCCGAACGCCCGGTTACTCCCGAGTGCATTTTACCCGAGAGAATAGTTATCTCCACACTCACATGGGAGGTCGAATCGAAGGTCAAGACGGCCTTAGAAGGGGAAACGCCTCCGCCCGGTTGCCCACCGAGTCGATTGTTTGTGCCAGAGGGGATTCGGTCCGACGTCATTCGATAGGGTCACTGTTCCAGCGTAGCATGTCATCCAGGGGTAAACCGCACCAGTTTTTTGGTCAAGCAACGATTCTGGTGGCCATTAATGGCTCGCGACATTCGGAGTTTTGTTTTGGCTTGCTCGGTTTGTGCCACTGGTAAGACTTCCAATCGACCCCCAGATGGGTTACTCCAACCACTGTCTGTCCCTTCGAGACCCTGGTCCCATATAGCGCTAGATTTCATTACCGCCCTCCCACCCTCCCAGGGAAAAACGGTTGTTTTGACCGTAGTGGACCGGTTCTCGAAGGCGGCTCATTTTATTCCCTTGCCCAAATTACCATCTGCCAGGGAGACCGCGGTGGCTGTCATAGATCACGTTTTTCGTTTACATGGCCTCCCGACAGACGTGGTTTCTGACAGGGGTTCCCAATTTGTGTCCAAATTTTGGCAGGAGTTTTGTAGATTACTGGGAGCGACTGTCAGTCTATCTTCGGGTTACCATCCCCAAAGCAATGGGCAAACCGAGAGAGCCAACCAAGATCTGGAGAGAGTGTTGTGATGTTTGGTGTCTAAGAATCCTTCCTCCTGGAGTCAGCAACTTTCATTGGTGGAGTACGCCCATAACTCGTTACCAGTGTCATCTACGGGCCTATCTCCGTTTCAGTGTAGCTTAGGGTACCAGCCACCAGTTTTTTCTAGCCTGGAATCCGAAGTCGCGGTCCCCTCCGTTCACGCCTTCGTCCAGAGGTGCTATCGCACATGGACCAGAGCCCGCAAGACTCTGCTCCAGGTGGGGGCACCAAGGCTAAGGCCGATCGCCACCGGTCAAAGCCTCCCGTATACGTTGTGGGTCAAAAAGTGTGGCTTTCTAACAAGAACATTCCGCTCCGCTCCGTGTCTAATAAGCTAGCTCCCAAATTCATCGGCCCATTCACTGTCACCAAGATCATTAGTCCGGTGACAGTCCGCCTCAAACTTCCTCCAGCGTACAGGAGAATTCATCCCGCCTTTCATGTTTCCAAATTGAAGCCTGTTTTTCGTTCCCATCTTAATCCGCCGGTCCCGGTTCCCCCACCGCCGCGACTCGTAGATGGGGAACCTACGTATTCGGTCAATCGTATTCTGGACTCGAGACGGAGGGGACACGGATTTCAGTATCTGGTGGACTGGGAAGGTTACGGTCCGGAGGAGAGAAGTTGGGTTCCTGTTAGAGACATTCTGGATCACTCCCTTATTGATGATTACAATCAACAGGTAGGTCCTCCTGGGAGTGCCAGGGGGCGCTCCTAGGGGGAGGGGTACTGTCACGGTTCATGAATTCACTGACTCTTCCTCGTGCTGTGTTTGTGTATGTGTGTGAATGTGGGCGTGGTCGCTGATCAGCCGCTGATTGTCATCAGCGCCAGCTGATTCTGATCAGCGATCTCTATTTATGTTCCTGGTCTTTCGTCCTGTGTTTGTCAGATAGTTGTTGGATGTATCCCTGTGCTGTGTGGTCTTCGTCTGGTGTTCCCGGTTCCCGGTTCCCGTTGGAGTTCGTGTTGAGTGTCTGTCTGCCTGCCGTCGTCGGAGGATCCTGTCTCTTCTCATCACACCACGGGTTCGTGTTGAGTGTCTGTCTGCCTGCCATCGTCGGAGGATCCTGTCTCTTCTCATCACACCACGGATTGTCGGGTTGCCCATCTGCCCCCTGCGCTACCAGGGCTCTTTGGACTGTGTGTTCACTTACCACCTTCTACGTGTTCATTCAATAAAACTGGTTTTTCGCAGTTGCATCTTCTGTCATCATTTACACGTCACACTATCCATCATAAAAGTGCACCTATCCATCATAAAAGTGCATCTATCCATCATAAAAGTGCACCTATCCATCATAAAAGTGCATCTATCCATCATAAAAGTGCATCTGTCCATCATAAAAGTGCACCTATCCATCATAAAAGTGCAAAAGGAGCAGGAAAGTCATATACACTTAAGATGACTGGACTTGATTCATTTTAAAGTGAACTACTTTAAGGGCCCTATCTTGCACCCAGCGCAATTGACTTTGTACACTGACGCATGTATCATTCCTATTTTGCACCCGCGCAAAGCGGACTTTTCCCTCCACAGAAGCACGTCGGTTAACTAGCAAATACACTTGCGCTCCCCGGGGCGGTTCAGCGCAAAGAGGAGGCGTGTTTCGGCGCAAACGTTCCCTCATGCTATTTTGCAGGTTTAGAAAACAATTCCGCCAGTGACCAGGAAAAACCTAGTCTAAAGTCAGTGGCGCGTTGGGCATGTTATTCATGCTATTTTAAGGGCGCATGCTTGGCCATAATCAATGTAGCGTGTGCACAACGCGCATTACAATTTGATGCTCTCATCTACACAGAAGCAGCCGTTTTCATTTTTGCAAATCATACATTATTACTAGGAAAAATATTAGGTCTTGTAGGTCTTGATAAGCCTAGGGCTTCTACGTATCCCTTTACGAACAGTGTGATTATTATGCAAAAAAAAAAAAAGGTTTTGTTTTTCTTGATTTTGTTTTATTTTTATTGATGGATATTTAATGTGTTGCTGTCTTTGGTTTAATTTATTTTTTAATTGTTCGAAATAAAGATTTCATTCATTTATTCATATTAATACACGAGGGAAATCATTGTTGTGTCCATGAAGATGTGAAAATAAAATAGGCATAAATCTAGCTTACACATTTAATCATACGCCCAAATTATCATACGCCTGTTTAACCGAAGCTAATTTGGGTGTGTTTGTTTCTCCATCCCCAATGTTACTTCTCTGTGTTTTACGGCCGTGACGAGGACGTCGGTCTCCTCGGCTGTGAACCGCTCCTGGCGCGCGCCTGGCAAATCCGCCGTTATAATAGGAATCCGCTTAGAAAAAGCGCGCCTGCTCTTAAAGGGAATGTGAGATGTCGCTCTGATTGGTTTATTTCACGTTACGCCCAAACCACACCTATGAATAATGAAGCTACTTCAGACCAACCCCTTTTAGATTTGCGTCGGGCGCAAGAGTCATTTATCCCGCCGGGAAAATAGCAACAGCGCCAAGACCCGCCCACAAAGTTACTTGCGCTTTGCGCTTTGACACTTGCGTTTCAGATCGTTAAAATAGGGCCCTAAGTCTTGTTTACTGAAAAAATTTATCAAAATGAGGTTAGTTTGTGCTTGAAGCAAGATATCTGCAAAATGGGGTTAGAAAATTTTACTTAATTCAAAGGGAAAACAATGTTATTTTACTGAACCCACTGGGAGATATTTGTTGGTTTTAGGCAAAAAAACTTTTACATAAAGGCAAGATTTTGTTTCATAATAGCCTATCAAAATATGGAGAATCTGTGCTTATATCAAAATTATCAAAACTGCAGTTTCTCCACTAACGGCCATCCAAGAGTAGACGAGTGTTCTGATCAAACATACAAGCAACATGTACAATCTAAATATCAAATCACAATTTTAACTGATAATTGATTATTTTTTAGTGAAAGGTTTGTTCAGCCAATCGGCTCCAGAGTCATTAGTCACATGACACTCTCGTGCCGGTCGTCCCTGCATAACGAGCAACTACACACAGTCAAACCAAAATGTATTCACATTAGTTAGTAAGCTCTCAATGGTACAGCGATAGAAGGATCCTGGGACACAGGTGAGCTTTCTTATCGCTCCGGGACACAGGTGAGCTTTCCTATCGCTCCGGGACACAGGTGAGCTTTCCTATCGCTCCGTGGGAAATAAAGGCGCTGGTAAGGCTGGAGGTGTTCAGACCAGGGGAGATCATCAGAGATGTGGATGCCGAGGAACTTGAAACCAGGCACGCGCTCCACCACAGCTAACCCTAACCCTAACTCCACCACAGCTCCACTGATGGCTCCGAGCCAGCCTGAGGTCTACGGTGATCTCCGACCCAGCCTGAGGTCTACAGTGATCTCCGAGCCAGCCTGAGGTCTACAGTGATCTCCGAGCCAGCCCGAGGTCTACAGTGATCTCCGACCCAGCCTGAGGTCTACGGTGATCTCCGAGCCAGCCTGAGGTCTACGGTGATCTCCAACCCAGCCTGAGGTCTACGGTGATCTCCGAGCCAGCCTGAGGTCTACGGTGATCTCCGAGCCAGCCTGAGGTCTACGGTGATCTCCGAGCCAGCCTGAGGTCTACGGTGATCTCCGAGCCAGCCTGAGGTCTACGGTGATCTCCGAGCCAGCCTGAGGTCTACGGTGATCTCCTACCCAGCCTGAGGTCTACGGTGATCTCCGAGCCAGCCTGAGGTCTACGGTGATCTCCGAGCCAGCCTGAGGTCTACAGTGATCTCCGAGCCAGCCTGAGGTCTACGGTGATCTCCGAGCCAGCCTGAGGTCTACGGTGATCTCCAACCCAGCCTGAGGTCTACAGTGATCTCCAAGCCAGCCTGAGGTCTACGGTGATCTCCAACCCAGCCTGAGGTCTACAGTGATCTCCGAGCCAGCCTGAGGTCTACGGTGATCTCCATGGTCTTCTGGGTGTTTAGCTCCAGGTTGTTGGTTGCACACACCATTGCTCTTCCTCATCCCTGCAGGGACTCATTGCCATCTCTGATCACACCTGCCACTGTGGAGTCATCTGAGAACTTGATTATGGTGTTGGCGCCATAAACAGGAACGGAATCGTGGGTGAACAGGGAATACAAAAGAGGGCTCAGCATGGAGCCCTGTGGCACACCGCTGTTCAAAGTGATGATGGAGGAGGAGAGGTGATCTAGCTCAACAGGTTGGCGTCTGTTAGTCAGAAAATCCAGAATCCAATTACAGAGGGAAGTGCTTATTCCAAGCGGTCTGAGCTTGGACATCAGCTTGGGGGATCACAGTTAAATGCTGAACTGCAATCAATGAACAGCATTCTGACATGTGGGTTTTGGCTGTCCAGTGGAGTTTTTGTCGGTCAGAGGAGTTGAAGAGCTCTTGTAAGTGTGTTTAGCCGGGCGGATACCCCTCCTCAGGCTGAGCTGTTAGCGTCCCGCTCCAGACCTGAAGACTGCATCTCTTACTTTGAGTAGGAGGCGAACCTCTCTGTTCATCCAGGGCTTCTGATTGGGGAAAGTTTCTATTGTTTAGTGTGTGGTCACTCTGCTCGTACACCTGTTGATGTGCTCCAGAGCAGAGCTGGTGTCAGTCTGAGAATGTGTGGTCTGTGTGCCTGGGTCGATGCTGAAGTGCGGAGTCAGCCAGATCTTCACGATCCTCGCTGTGGGTTTCACACGTTTAATGACCGGGATATACTTGGGTTATGTTGAATATCTGTCAGCTGTTAAATTTAACTACACAATTAGATAATACCAGTTTAGCTCAACCAATCACCAAGCAATGCTTAATTTTGTTCAGTCTGTGTGTAAAAAGAGCATTAGCAATTAAAGACAAAACACTTCAGCAAAACATGATCAGCTCAAAGTGTCCGAATCATTTTTCCTCCCAATGTCACTGGTAGTCTCTGTATGAAGAGTTATTGGGTGTAAATGTCACAGTTTACTTTATTTTGCTCTCCTTATAGTACAGAAATGAACTATAGTGCCCTGATCACACTAGTAAAACAATATCACATATTATATCTGGTGTCTGAGTAATCTTTGGCGTGTGTAATTACCTAGAAACCAGAACTGTGAAGCTGTGAGTCGGGCACTGACAACAAAGAATTTATTCACAAATCTGGTTAAGTATCTGAAGCACACAGTGCAGAAAGCGAGCTTGAGTGTTTGTGTGTGAGTCGAGATGAGTTGCAGTGATATAAATTACATTAATGAACCACATTTTAGGATGTTGATTAGACATGTTTGTGCAGATCAGCTTCAGGGCGAAAGCCACAAACCTCTCAGTTACACGATAAAAATAACCCTGAAAACATCAACACTGCAATATTAAAACATCTTTCTTCATCCAGTATCTTTCAAACCAGTGATTTATTGCAATGCAGAAAATGTGCAGAAAAACAGACGCTTGCATTGCATTTGAAAAAACAATAGCAAAAGGAACAATTTGTGAAAGTAAATGGAAAACACTTTACAAGAGTGACACCTGCTGTAAAACACATTAAGTGAACAGGAACGCTGCGAGAACATTAAAGTCTGATGTACATCCCTCACACAATCATCTCTCTCTCTATCTCTCTCAAAGAGGCATGAACTAACAAATAAACCTCTTTCCCTGAAAAACACAAAAAGCAATCAAAAGAAGAATGAGCTTTAGAGGTTTAGAGAGCGGATGAAAGGCGCATGCGCGGATGAGCTGCTGATCCAGGAGTTCATACTGTCCGTCGTTAACAGTGTGTGAGATTACAGTCTGTGTCACAACAAAACAAAGTACGTTGAAAAGAGAAGTGTGGATCCGTGCTCACTCTAACAGCTAACATTACCCACAATCCATCGCGCTTTGGAGGAGAATTCGCTTCAGAACTACAAAGAACAATAAAAAGTGTTAAAAAAACTACAAACATGGCGGATGTGTGACTGAAGGTTAAGTTGCGAGATAAAGGGGTTTGAGTGACTAACATTAAAAATTTAAACTGATAAAAATATTTATTTAAAGTTCTCCGTGGGGAAATGAGTAACGGCAGAGAATGTCTAATATGGCGAGAAGTTTCACTCTCACTACACTTCCGGCTTCTGAACTGGTTGCAGTTCCACTCTGATTCCATATGAGGGCGCTCACAGGACGAGTGCAGAATGAATGGAGGTCAATGGCGGTATACCCCTCAAAATCCACTTTTCTCAGGATATAATTTTTTGTCTAGTAATTTGAATGTTGTATTCGAAAGGAGATGCAAAGAAATTACACATTGCTGGGTGTTAGATTTTTTAGAGTCACTTATTTGCTTTAAAAAAGTCTTTCAAAATGTCAATGACGTCAGAATGCTGACGTCATTAGCAGAATGCTAGCGTGTTATGGGCAACAACAACTCAACCTGTAAGAAATCAAAACGACATAAGTACTCATTCATTCAACTTTCGACCTAAAACCCATGTTGAACTTGCAAAATCTACAATCACATCTGAGATTTCTCAACGGCAATCGGGTGAAAGAGACAAATTTAGCTGTCTAGCCCCATTGACTCCCATTCATTTTGCACTCATGGCGAGCGCCCCCCAGTGGAACTCTGGTGGTACTACAACCAAAATTCGGTACAATAGGGCTTAATAGGGAGTGGACAGGCTCTCCGTAGACGGGCTCTGGTAACGGCTAACTTGATCATGTGACGCACCTCAGCCTATCGTGTAACGGCAGTGACGTTATGATTACAGTTTGCGTTTCTTGTGGATTATTAGCGTGTTGGTCTTGTGAATAAATGTTCTATATTTGGTGTTGTATCGCTAGTAAAGGTACAGTAGGACTGCATTGTTTGTGGAATGTGCTTTACTGCGAAAAAATGCGTGAATATCTCGATTAGCTGCACTAGTCAAGTGACTGCAAAAACTAAGTTTAAGATTACACTAAAAACTTAATTGTATTATAATACATATTTAATTCATTAAAATTATGTGTATTTTTTTATTCATTCATTAAAAAGCATTATCATCATCATTAACGGATCGTGTCCACTGGTGCGGTGCGAGCGGAGCGGAGCGAGCGTTTTCAATTCATTCCTATGGAAGTCGAGCTTCACGCTCGCGCAGTGCATTTTGGGATTGACAGCGGACCGGAGAAAGCGTTGACAGCGACCGAGAGCGTCAAAAGGTTGGGCAGTTCTCGACTTTATGCAAATATCAAGCGAAAAACGCGGTCGGCAGCCAATTGCTGTGAGGTTCGGGATGTGATGTCTGTTTTGAGAGTTTAAAATATGCAAATTGTGCCGGATTTTATGCTGGATTTAGTGCGTAAATCATTTTGTTTACAAATTAGACGCTTTGCAGTTGTTATATATATGTTAAAGATTTTATTTTGGATGTGTTCATTGTGATTATATTGGCTGGGTTTATAAAAGTTTATAAAATTTAAAGGATCTTTGCTTGGTGCATTTGGAAACAAAGCTTGTCAAAAGTCCGCTCAGTGCCGCTGGCAACGCTGTAACGTCTCCGCTTTGGGGTGTGTCTGTTGCGAGTGTGTTTAATCTAAGTTTTTTTCAACACACGGACAGTAATCATGATCAGCGATGCACGCGATTACATTTAGAAATAGACAAGCTTTGTTTCCAAATGCACCAAGCAAAGATATCCTTTCAATTTTATAAACTTTTATAAACCCAGCCAATATAATCACAATGAACACATCCAAAATAAAACCTTTTAACATATAACAACTGCAAAGCGTCTAATTTGTAAACAAAATGATTTACGCACTAAATCCAGCATAAACTCCGGCACAATTTGCATATGTGTAAACTCTCAAAACAGACGTCACATCCCGAACCTCACAGCAAGTGGCTTCCGACCGCGTTTTTCGCTTGATATTTGCATAAAGTCGAGAACTGCCCAACCTTTTGACGCTCTCGGTCGCTCTCAACGCTTTCTCCGGTCCGCTGTCAATCCCAAAATGCACTGCGCGAGCGTGAAGCTCAACTTCCATAGGAATGAATTGAAAACGCTCGCTCCGCTCCGCTCGCAACGCGCCAGTGGAAACGCACCGTAAGGCACACATCAGTCATAGCCTACATCATTACAAGTTTCACAACATACAATATAACACAATATTTATAATTACATTATTTATTTTCTCTTTATTCATTAAAATGCATGCATACATGCCGTTATAGTCATTACAATTCAAGTCTTATCATAACTGGCAGAACCTGAAAGCCAAAGAAAGAAAACATCGGCAATTTTTACTTTTTTCAGACAATTTACAATATCATTAAATTTTACTGTTAAATACTATAGTAATGCCGTAAATGAGTCTGTCGCGACACTATTCAGCCTTCTCTTATAAAATATCCTTTTTATCATAGTAAAATCTACATATAGTTCCCAACAAAAGTATTGTTTAGCGTGAAACATGTTTTAGATTAGTCTTAAATGATCAGCTATTTCCTCACAGAAGTGGTTTATTCAGAGTGTTGTGAAGCATCTTCTCCACTGACATCCATTAACAGAAACGGCCTCTGGTCTCCTTTCCTGCTACCAGCGTTAGCATTAGCATTAGCATTAGCCGTTACGCTTCTCTGGCTGAAGCTTTCAGGCTTGCCTTCTAGCGGCTTTGATCGAGATCTTTCACAGACACACGGAGCAATAAAATCAGGGCCTGCTCAATATTAATGAGATCACGTGACTATAGGCTCTGTGCAGCTCAAGCAACAACATAAAAAATTCATATTCATGAGCTAAAGCCTCCTAAACTCACTTCCAGTTGCTGTAAATGTTGGATCGTCGCACAGATGAGGACACACATCATCTCCCATTAATGTACCATAAGATCAAATCACAACCAGCGGCAGTCGAGCAGAAGATCTGATGATGTGCAAGACATGACGACTGATGTTTGACATCTTGTGGAAGTTTTTAGCATTGAGTTTGGATCAGAAGCTTCAGTGTTTCGTTCAATCCATTGTTCCTCTGAAAAGGACAGAGCGAGCTTATAATAGTTTTACATTTAATTTTTATTTCTATTTAATTGTATATTTCTCACTCCAGTGTAGTTTAGTTTTGTTGACAAGTCATGTTGAATATAGTTACATTAATGGTGAATTTAAACATTTGAGGACATGACGGCGACCATAAAGGCATATAAAAAATATCATTCACAATTATTTTTATTTTTTTCAGAAATGTTATTTTAATTTTTATTTCAGTTTACGAAAATGTTTATTTAAATGTCGCTTTTGTCTTCATTGTAGTTTACAATAATAACCTTGGGACATAATGTAAGATGCAAGAAAAGAAAGGAAGATAATAATGGAAGAAGTGACATTCCTCTCGTCCTCTTCTCTCTCATTCCGGAGCTTCGGCACATTCCAGCTCCTCATTACCCAGACGAGCTCCTTAATGAAGTGCATTTACTGCGACGCAGACATTAACCGCTTCATCAGCATGAGGGACGAGACTCTCTCAGACACACTCATCCCAGACTCCATTACACCAATCAGCCGATCAGCGCTCGTGTCTCAGACGCACACGGGCTCATGAGATCGGTCCACACCGGTGTGAGTGTATCAGGGATGCCAGGTGGATGTTTATAGAGGGATCTGATGAAACGGACAGCAATATGCGCTCAGATCTCCATCATAATGAATGAGATAGTTTGTGTTATATTGATTTCTAGATCTATATCTTCTACTGATGAGTCTCTCAGGCCAGTTCTGATGGGGGAGAGTCAGGAAAAAATCCAACTGACCACAATATAATCATTAGAACATAAAAATACGTAGACTTTTAAAAGTAAAATCAAACTTCAGCACAAAGTCATCTGTCATTTGGTAGAAACTCTCATAGTCAACATGAACAGGCAATGCCCTCGTCATCATAAACCAAGAAAATAGATGACATTAAACATTACACACAGTTTGTTTTTGCTGAGATGAGTTATTATCAGCGGAGAGCATATTAACACCATTTTAATTCAAGAGACATTTAAGATCAAATAGTCTTTTTATGTCATGTTGATCGTGAAAAAAAGGTGCAAAAGCTGCCACTGGGACAGTGCCCTTCAAAAGGGTTCTAATATGTACACGTTTGGTACCAATATGTACCTTTGAGGGACTTATATGTACTCTTTAGGTACAAAGGTGTACCTTTTGAAAAGGTACCTCCACAGTGACAGCTTTAGTACCTTTTTTTCTGAGAGTGATTAATAATAAACCCATGAACCATATAAAAACACCACCACTAGCTGTAATGTGTGTTGTGTTTAAGTTTTGTTTTCACTCCATTTACTCTGTTCCCATTCTCCGTAGTTCCATAGTTAGTTTCCCTGTTTAATTAGTTTCCATTGTTCCAACTTCCACTTCCAACTTCTTTTTTTTTATTACTGTGTATACGAGCCCTAAGAGTTCCCCAGTTCATTTGTCCGTTATCATCTATGCTGAAAGTGTTTGTGTTACGATAATCTCCAACGATCTCCTGTGTTTTTCCCGCGTTGTGCGCTTCTGAACAGCAGAACTGTGGTCTTCCCGGCGTCCGGATGAAGCAGCGCCTCGAGGAACACCCAGGGTTTCTCCATCCCCGATCGCTCCTCATGCGCCTCTTCTGCGCTAGTTTGACCGAAAAGATGCATTCAGAGGGATTCGCCGTTCTAGAAGAGCAAGCGCAGTCGGTGAGCGCATTTTAAAGACGTGTTTCTGGATGAGGTAATTCCCGTCTACATCTTCGTCTTCATCCCTGTCCCGCATGTGTGGGATACCGCAGGCCTGAAGGGTCACGAGTGTCTCCCTGTGAAGATCTCCTTCTCCTCTGTCCTGATAAAACATTGTCAAAATGATTCCAGTTCACATGGATACGTGGAAGCGACAAACAATTTTGTATTATGAATTTTTAAGGCCAGACAAGTAATTTGTTGAGGTCAGTTTGTCAAGTCGAGTCTCCTTCATTTATATAGCGCTTTAACAATATAGAGTTTCACAGCAGCTTTACAGTGATAACAGGAGATTACAGTAACAGAGATTGTTTAGGCTTTACAGCAGATCTAGAATAAAGTTATTGTCCAGCTAAAGTTAGTTTTGATTGATTCACTTCCGTTGTAAAGATCATTAGTTATTAACTTAGGGGCCGCTAACACACACCGCTCTCACAGAAAACCCTCAACGCTCCGGCCGCTCATCCGCACTATACAGCGCCCGGTGTCTCGAGAACGCTCTCCCTGAAAGAGGTTCGAAGGTGCAAACGATTATCCGTTATCTCTGCGCAAACCTCAAAAACACAAACCCGCGGAAACGCTGATGGCGCACATGTGTACGTGTTTAGTCTATAGATATGTGCGTTTGAATATATGTGCGCAGGCGTGTAGTCTCTCTTTGCATGTGTGCCGTCAGCGTTTCACAGATTCACGTTTTTGAAGTTTACACAGAGATGATCGCGTTTTAAAAAAAAATTCACCGCTTTCACCTTGGATCCTGTTTCAGAGTGTGTGTTCTCGAGCTCCAAACACTGTGTGTGAATGAACGTCCAGAACATTAAAAGTTTCTGTTTCCTGTGAGAGCGGTGTGTGTTAGCGGCCCCTAAGTTAATAACTAATGATCTTTACAACGGAAGTGAATCAATCAAAACTAACTTTATCTGGACAATAACTGTATTCTAGATCTGCTGTAAAGCCTAAACAATCTCTGTTACTGTAATCTCCTGTTATCACTGTAAAGCCGCTGTGAAACTCTATAGTGTTAAAGCGCTGTATAAATGAAGGGGACTCGACTTGACCTCGCTGGCTGGCCAAGACACTATAGAGCCTGTTCCTCTAGCGAGACGAAGACGGGGTTTCACAGCTCTTACTTCATCCTACCCAAGAGTTTGCATTCTCAAATGTGTGTGTGTGTGTGTGTGTGTGTGTCACATTAGCTTGTTTTATTCCAAGTTAAGATGATGTGTGAGTGATCTGGATAAAACAGGACCCTAAGTATTCATTACATTATTTTCTATACTTTTTTCTAAATTTCAACTAATATTGTGTATATAATAGTAAACACTGACTCAGGTAATATAAAGGGTCATGTCTTATAGATTGGTGACTGCACATGTAAATGTGATTCTGACCTTCTGCCACCAGAGGACGCTGTTGAGTTGCTTCTGAGTAATGCAGATCAGCTGAGCGGCGTTGATTGGTCCAATAACTCAAACACGCTAATGAGTCGGACTGGTGGATTTGTCACCATTACTATCACGTGATCAAACCATCGGCTTGTGTTTGTGAGTCTGTAGAGTGTGTGTGAGTTTACCAAAATAACTATATTTTGGGGACAAATTTGTACCTAAACCTGCCAAAATCCTGCTTTAGGGGCGTCCTCATTTGTAAATATGGTATTAAAATAACGTAATTAAATGTAAAAATGCAGAAAGTTTTGTGTGATGGGTAGGTTAAGAGTGTGTGTGTGTGTTGGGTAGTGTGTTGCCACTCCCTCATCATATTCTTCTTGTCAAACCAGTTTCTCTGGATCTGATGCAAATATGTGTGTTTTTCAGTAAAATGGCGAGAAATGAGTTTCCAAGAGTTCACAAACAACATCTAATCTAACATTGATTCCACTCGACAAAAGTCGTTAATTTATTGGGTTTGGGTTTGGGTTAGGGTTAATTTCGAGTTGTTTACTTCCTCCACAGCACTGTGGTGTGTGTGGCTTCTCTCACATGAAACCGTGAGACACATAGAGACATATAAAGGCATCAGGCAAGCTGAGACTCGACGCGGGGCGGGACTTCACCTGAGTTTCAGTGTCTCCAACATCTCCAGCTCCTCCACACCTGAGACTCCGACTGCGAGAGATGGCGGGAACACTGGGAACACTGGGGATCTGCCTGCTGTTCAGTGGTGAGTGAGCTTTCACTGTTTCAGTCTGGGAATATGTGTGTTTATTTACTCATCAGTTCGGATCCTCGTGCATCAGTCGATTCAGATTCATGTCCGGTGGAGCTTCAGTCGCACAACAAATAACATTAGCTTGAAGAATCACTTCAGGACTCATTTCGTGTTGTGTTGAGTTGTGTTGTGTTGCGTTGAGTGTTGTGTTGTGTTGTGTTGTGTTGTGTTGTGTTTGGCCGGTTCACAATAAAGCTCATAATTAGTCAAACAATCTCTTCCAGAATACAGTGTGAGCCGGTAGTTGTTCATCGTGATCGAGTGATTTATCTGCAGTTCCACAGAACAGCAACTCTTTCCTCTGAGCCAACGCCCAAACGAACCCTTCACACACTCTCACACACACTCACCTGTTCCCCAGCAGCCGTGGCAGAACTCTAGAGCCGCTGGAGTCTCCTGTTTCTCAGATGTTTCAGCGAGACTCGGAGAAGGAGATCTCCCCACTGTCTCCGCCTGTCCTCCTGAGTCCACACTCGATCGTCAGCTTCTGGCTCATTAGTGTCGGATTTATTCTCTCTGTGAATTTAGGATAAACATCTGAGACGAAGATAACACTAACATGAATATAAGGAGAACTCCATTAAGTCTTGTGATATGTAACATGAGCTGTAAAAAATGTAATTCATTTACATACCTTTTCGTCAAAACTTTACAAATATGTCAGTCTAGCCTCAGGCTGTTCCTGTCAGAGGGTTTGGAGTCATAAAGTTCATGTTTCTAAAAGAATGTCTTCTGCTCTCCAAAGCTGCGTTTATTTGTTCAAAACACAGTAAAAATTGTGAAATAGTATTCTAATGTAAATCATCTGTTCTCTATGTGAATATACAGTAAAGTGTAATTTATTCCTGTGATCAAAGCTGAATGTTCAGCATCATTACTCCAGTCTTCAGTGTCACATGATCCTACAGAAATCACTCTAAAATGAGGATCTGATGCTCAAGAAACATTTGATTATTATCAGTGTTGAAAACCGTTCTGATCTTTGTTGAAACCGTCATGCATTTTATTTTTCAGAATTCTTTGAATTAAAAAAAAAAAATCTTTTGTAACTTAATTTATATAAGTCTTTGCTAACAATTTTTGGATTATGCAATGCATCCTTAATGAATAAAAGTACCAAAAAACTAATGACCACAAACTTTTGAATGGTAATGTATTACAGTTTCAACAAACATATTAGGAAGTAAAAGGTTTTCGTGAGTGAGTCAGTGAGTGAGATGTGTTAAATGTAAACTCACTGTAGTTCATCAAGTGTGTGTGTGTGTGTGTGTGTGTTTCACAGGAGTGCGGGTCACTTCTTCTGCCATGAGTGTGACAATCTCAGCTAAAGAATATAAGATTGCCAGAGGTGAAGATGTGACGATAGCCTGCAGATTTACACCCCAGCCGAAGGGCGAAGACGTCCAGGTCACGTGGACCGCAGCTCCAAATGTGCCGGGAGATCCAGTGGTACGGAAACACACTTCAGCTTCAGCCAGCACTGATTCCAGACCTCGTGTCCTGTGTGTTCATGTTGTGAACTGTTGTTTTCACAGATCAAAATCGTCAATTACATCAATCCCACTTCAATTAAGGTGCATACGAAATATAAAGGCAGGGCAAATCTATTACAAGATATCCCGAACGGAGTAGCCGACCTGCAGCTCCTGAAGGTCACCAGCGCAGACACGCGCATCTACGAGTGTGGAGCTGAGAATGTGGATAATCTGGAGGACGGTGTGTCTGCCACAACCAAACTCACCGTCTTGGGTAAGAGACTCACACTCACTCACTCACTCTCACACACACTCACACACACACACACACTCAGATCTTCTGGACACTTCGGAGAGATTTTTAAAGAAGTCTAATAGTGTCCAAACACAGCCCTGACGTCTAAAGCAAGGCAACATTTGGGCTGTCAGTGAAAGTTTAATAGACGTCTAACCCATCGCCCAAGAATAGACTAATCATTTAATTTCATTTACCGAATTGATGAGTAGTCTATTCTTGGGCGATGGTTTTTTGATTGTTTTATTTTGTCATTGCGTTGTCTTGATTAAGGCATATTATTGTACTGTTGACTGCATTATCATATTTTTCTATTCTACTTAAATTGTATTTATTTAAATGAAATGTTAGTTTGCACACAGCTATATGTGATGGTACCATAAGGAGTGCTTCAGTTTCGCTATACCTTTGTATAGTGACGATAAAGAATGTTGAAAGTTGACGCGTGTGAATGACGTCTTGGCCGTGACCCTGTTGTGTTCAGTGGCTCCATCGCCGCCCATCTGCAAGATTGAAGGGAAGGCAGAATACTATGAGGACATCAAACTGACCTGCGTCTCGGAGGAGGGAACGCCGACACCGACCTACAAGTGGCAGAGATACGACACCAACAACGTCCCTCAGCCGAACCCGCCCAAGGCCACTGACGGTACGTGTGTCTGCGTGTGTGTGTGAGATCAAGCTTAAATATGTAGTTCACCCAAAAATGACTCTCCCACAAGTCATGACGAACACAATCAGAGTTATATTAAAACTGTCCCGGCTCTTCCAAGCTTTATAATGGCAGTGAATGGGCACCATATTTTTGAAGTCAAACTAACAGCGCTGGGCAACAAACTCAAGCTCCTCCCACATTTCTCTTTAAATATTCTCGTTTTAGCCTTTTAATCGTGACTGGTGTTTTGTTTTGCCCTTTCCTCTGCGCTTCCTCGTTCGTTATTACATCATGCGTCGGGTCAAGTGTTACTCTGTCACCGGAAATCAATGCGTACGGCCGTCTGCTACTTTTATGATGGACAGATGCACTTTTATGATGGACAGATGCACTTTTATGATGGACAGATGCACTTTTATGATGGATAGATGCACTTTTATGATGGACAGATGCACTTTTATGATGGATAGATGCACTTTATGATGGACAGATGCACTTTTATGATGGATAGATGCACTTTATGATGGACAGATGCACTTTTATGATGGATAGATGCACTTTTATGATGGATAGATGCACTTTGTTGAACTTCAAAACAGAAACAGCCATTATAAAGCTTGGAAGAGCCGGGCATTTTTTAATATAACTCTGATTGTGTTCGTCTGAGAGAAGAGTGTCATACACACCTAGGATGGCTTGAGGGCGAGTAAATCATGGGGTAATTTTCATTTTTGGGTGAACTGTCCCTTTACACCCTGTTTTCCTGCATCACATATGTGTGTGTGTGGTCTCTCCTTAGTAAACGGAGCTTTGTCCCTCTTCAATATTACCAAAGAAACATCCGGTTTCTTCGTCTGCACGTCGTCCAATGAAATCAGATCTGCAAAGTGTAATCTGACCCTGGCCATCATGCCACGTAAGAACAGCAGCTTTCCCGAAGACCTGATCAGCTGTGACTATAGTCCTGACTAACTAAACCAGCTGTTCTCTGTGTCTTAACCCCGGCTAGCGTCCATGAGCATGGCGTCGGTCGGCGGGATCGTCGGAGCCGCTGTGGCCGTAGTGGTCGTCATCGGGATCATCTGCATCTGCTGCTATTGCTGTCGGAGGAGGGAGAAGCCTGAGGAATACGCCATGGGGTACGACAGCACAACACCAACATCTCATCCAGTGTGCTGCGCGGATGCTAACCTTTATTCCTCTGTGTTTGGCAGGACTCCTGAAGGAGGAGAGTTCACAGACAAGGATCCTGAGGGGAAAGAAGATGCTCCGGAAGAACTCGTCAGCTACGAGGAAGAGCGCCGCGTGAAAAGCACCAACAGACTTGATCTGCCGGACGACCGTAGCGAGAGGAGCTACGACCGGCGCAGCGACTACACCGACCGCCGAGACGATCCCAGCGACCGACGTGAGCGCTACGATCGAGATGATCGCTATGACGACCGCCGTGACCGTGACCGCGACCGCTACAGTGATCGCAACGACCGCTACGATGACCGCCGTGACCGTGACCGCTACGATGACCGGCGTGACCGTGATCGCTACGATGACCGGCGAGGTCGTGACGATGACCACTACGACAGCGACCGCTACTCCGAGCGCTACGACAGCCGCGACAGACCTCCTAGCGTTCCGCCCAATAAACCCAAAGACCCGAGAATCTGAGGTCAGCAGACACTGATTCATTCCTCAGACACAGAAGCCAATCATAACAAAAGATTCATGATCTGGTACATCATAATTATGACATAAAAACATTCATATTTAGACAAAGTCGGAATTGACACACTAAGTCAAGTTTTTGATTAAGATTTACCAAAGCATTGCAACAACAAAAGTTTATCCTCATATTCTGAATATTAGATTTGATAGAATAAAGTGCTTAATAAATCCAGCCGACACACACTCCTGTCGCGGACGAGTCGTCCAGTGTGTGGCTGTTCTGGCTAATGTGAATGTCCTGATAATGGACGAGGCGTTGATGTGTGTAGTTTGACTTCACTGCTGGTCATGTGTTCTGAAAGGCCATTACTGTATTGATGTCTGCGTTTCAAAGCCCCTCGTCTCATATTTAAGTGGCTTTCTGTATTTTTACTCTTTTTGTGTCTCTGTTGATGTTTCATCTGGGTTTTCCTTGAATTTATGTCTTCTTAACCTTAATATTCGTATAGTAGGAATAAATATTGGTGAATCTTTTTTTCAGCCCGTTGCTTTTTTCGTTTTGTATTGTTTCAAGAGAAAACATTCGAGCTTGTGTTGGTGGAATAACCGGTTCCTCCAGAGTTCCTCATGCAGTTGATCTTACATTCATCCGTCGTACAGTGTCGAACTGTGAATCTGAACTGCAGTGGTCAGGTGTAAGTTTAAAATGTTATTATTCTTAAACATTATAGAGAACATCATAGAGAATACCATACATTTTCTTTTTTATGATTTTTATTTTATTTTATTGTATTGATTTGTACATTATGCTGTGTGTTCTGATATCGTTTCCCATGTTGTATATTTTCTAAGATGTTATATAACATTATTAAAGCCATGTTTTTACTCCAGTGAATGTTTCTCAGTGTGATGGTATTATTTAAGATTAGACCTGGCTATCCAATACTGAAATGATCTAATAAAGCACACCATTATTTACAAATTGCAACCCTTAATTTGGGTTCTAATTTGTATTATTTATTTTGTTACATTTTATGTTTTTTATAGTTGTCTGTGTGAATGCCTTGCTGTAAAACTAATTGCCACTGGGGTCATAAATAAAGTTGAAGAAGTTTCTGTATAGAAAGTGTTCAAGTGTTGTTAAACCGCTATTGAACACTGTTATTGCCCACTGAGCCCTTAAAGGGACAGTTCACCCAAAACTGAAAATTGTGTCATCATTTACTCTCCCTCATGTCGTGTAACACCCGTAAGACTTTTGTTCATCTTCGAAACATCTTTTTGATCAAATCTGAGAGATTTCTGTCCCGGCCCCTTATTGACAGCTATGCAACTACCACTTTCACACTTCAAAAAGTTTATCAAGAGATCATAAACCGTCTCGGGTTAAGACTGTAACGCTTGTTTCCTGAGAAGGGAATGAGACGCTGCGCCAAAGACGACACTTTTGGGGAACGCCTCCAACGTGAAGCACGTGTGGAACTGGTCCGATCTCGACTGGTGTTGCGTCATGACGTCATGTGACGGCGTATGCTGACGCCACAAAGGGACGCCGGCACACAACAGTGCTTCTGATAGGTCGAGGCAAGTCGTTCTCAGGCACTCAGGAGGTGTGGCAAAGGGAAGCGTCTCGTTCCCTTCTCAGGGAACAAGGGATATAGTCGTAATCTGAGACATTCCCTTTCGAGGGAGCTCATGCTGCGTCAAAGACGACACTTTACATTTACATTTAGTCATTTAGCAGACGCTTTTATCCAAAGCGACTTACAAATTAGGACTAAAATTAAGCGAGTCATCATGAAGAGGCAAAAAACAACAACAACGCAAGAAGTGCTCAGTAGCATAAGCATGATAAGTGAGGTTTTAAAGGGAAAGTTTTTATTATTATTTTTTTTTTTATGAAGTTAAGTGCTCATGGAAGAGATGGGTTTTCAGCTGTTTTTTGAATGTTGTCAGGGATTCTGCATTCCGGATGAGGGTGGGGAGAGTGTTCCACCAGCATGGAACTGTGAATGAGAATGTTCTGGAAAGTGATTTTGTGGCTTTCTGTGATGGAACCACGAGACGTCGCTCGTTGATCGATCGTAGGCGTCTGGTAGGGATGTAGGCTTGTAGGAGTGAGTGAAAGTAGGAGGGAGCTGAGCCTGTGATAGATCTGTAAGCAAGCGTCAATGCCTTGAACTTGATGCGAGCAGCGATAGGTAGCCAGTGCAGAGAGATGAACAGAGGAGTGACGTGGGCCCTCTTGGGCTCGTTGAAGACAAGACGAGCTGCAGCATTCTGGATCATCTGAAGAGGTTTGGTTGCACATGCTGGAAGTCCAGCCAGAAGAGCATTGCAGTAGTCAAGCCTAGAAATGACCAGGGCCTGGACGAGAAGTTGTGTTGCATGCTCAGTTAGGAAAGGCCTGATCTTCCTGATGTTGTGCAGCGCAAACCTGCATGATCGAGCTGTCTTTGAAATGTGATCTGTGAAGGTCAGCTGGTCATCAAACGTTACTCCCAGATTTCTGACCGACCTTGATGGGGGGATCGATGATGAATCTAGCTGGATGGTGAAGTCGTGCTGTAGAGATGGATTGGCAGGGAGGACGAGAAGCTCAGTCTTTGCCAGGTTGAGCTGCAGGTGATGTTCCTTCATCCATGTGGAGATGTCTGCCAGACAGCTTGAGACCCGTGCAGCTACTGTGGGATCATCTGGTTGAAATGAGAGGAAGAGCTGTGTGTCATCAGCATAGCAGTGGTAGGAAAAACCGTGACACTTTAGTAACTGAAATATCCACTGCGCCACACTGACTAGTGCCTGTCCTGGTGTGAAGCTTGCACAGTTGAGGACGAGAGGACTTGAGAACCCGGCGAGGAGGGCAGATCCAAACTATAGTATCTGATGAAGGTGTGCGGGGAGGCTGAGCCGGCACCACCGCCTCTGGAAGGGAAACTCCCGATAGCAGGGCTTTAGAAGATCCCACTCCTCAAGTCTTTTATCAGGAGAGGCGAGGGCATACTGTGCGCCTCATACGCCAAAGAAAGAGCCTTCTACACCCCCCTGCTTATTGTCTGTTTAGAGACAGGGGAACACTTCTTAGGTGACCCGAAACACACAAATAGCTGGTCCTCCTCCACCCGAGGAGCTCGTACATACGCCTCCAGGGCCCGGACAGGGCATGATAGATGTAGCCTTCCTTGGTCAGCCGGTGCAGGATAACAGACTGTACCTCATTAGATGGCAGTTTGGGCATGTAGCCCGGCTTAGGGTGGAGAATGGCCTTTACCCTCCCAGGAGCAACTCGAGGCCAGAGGGAGAAATAGAGAGAGCCTGCGGGTCCCCGACTCTTTTTTGGGATGTTATAACGAGCAGGAAGGCCACTTTAAAAGCAGGAAACTTCTCCAACACCTCGTCAGTGGGTTCGATAGGGATACCCAGGGATAACTCTTCGAGAACCACTGCCAGGTCCCAACACAGGAACCCTGGCTCGGAAGACAGGCCTGATCATCTCATCCTAGATCTAAAACGACGGCGGGGATGAAACGTTTGAATGCGGCTGACTGTCTCTTTGCCTCCTGAAACCTCTCGACGACAGTATTTACGGTGTCGCCAAAGAGGCCAGAAGGTGAAAGATCATTAACATTTACATTTAGTCAGGGCCGGATTATCCATAGACGGGATTGGGCGAGTGCCCTGGGGCACCAGCCAATAGGGGGGCACCAAGTGATTAAGATAATGACTAGACTTTAAAATATTTTTCATGTTTTGTATATATATTATTTTGCTGGAAGAGATGCAGATACAAAATGAACAGTTAATGATACAATATATACAGAGAGAATATTAATTATATCCATAAAGAATTGACCGTTCGCAAAACCCCGCCCTCGAACGGTCCTCGTCCAATCCTAGCTCAGCAACTGTAACTAAGGAGAAAGACCCCCGTGACCGTCAAACATTGCGATTTTCAGCAAGATCGTGAAACGATGCGCCTATGGCACCTGCAAGTCTGACACCAGGTACCCCAAAAGTTTATAGGGAGGGGTCGTTTTTTTTCGCCTTTCCAAAGCCCAAGATCCAAGCGGAAAGATGCCGACAATGGATTAAGACAACCCCGACAACCTCACTCATGGGCGCCAGTTTGGTTTGAAATGTGCTGGGGACAGAGACGCATTCGGAAGTGCATTTTCAGAAGTGCTGGGAATAATGACGCATTATTTATTTTTTTCTCTTTCGCGCAGGTCATGTTTTGAAAGACGATGTCCTGTAGCTTACTAATGTAAATAAATAAAAATGTATACAAAAATGTGATGATGTCCAACTCGTTTTATGAATAAGAAAGCCTTAAGTTTTCAAAAAGCACTTCAAATGTTGTCACCCAGGGGCACTACACGGTGTTAATCCGGGCCTGCATTTAGTCATTTAGCAGACGGCTTTTTTTTAGTCATTTAGCGACTTACAAATGAGGAATACAGCAAGCGAGTCATCATGAAGAGGCAAAAACAATGCAAGAAGTGCTCAAAATACAAAGTTCATGCATTACTTACAGTATTAAGGGTTTTCTGTGAGAGCGGTGTGTGTTAGCGGCCCCTAAGTTAATAACTAATGATCTTTACAACGGAAGTGAATCAATCAAAACTAACTTTATCTGGACAATGACTTTATTCTAGATCTGCTGTAAAGCCTAAACAATCAATATTGTTAAAGCGCTGTATAAATGAAGGAGACTTGACTTTATTCTCGTGTTACGCAGCGCGTTTGAGCTTCAGCGTGAGGTTTGTTCTCGCGCATCAAGCAGGTTTGGTTATGTCCGCTCTTCAGTGTTTATATGTGAATAAAAGCCTAAATTCAATCTATTCGTCATCTAAAGCGATCAAGTCTCTTCAGAAAATTTGGACTAAACCACACTAATCATATCAGTTTTACGATCTCTTTATGAACTTTTTGAAGCATCAAAGTGGTATTTGCCTAGCTGTCAATGGAAGGACAGAAAGCTCTCAGATTTCATCAAAAAGATCTTTATTTGTGTTCCGGAGAATGTCTTACGGGTTTGGAACGACATGAGGGTGAACAAATGATGACAGAATTTTCCTTTTTGGGTTTCCCTGGTTCCCCATGGTTTTGGGCACCTGCTATAGACGCTGAATTAAAAATAATACATTTGAAAAAACATATGAAACAGACAACATGACTGAATAATATTCTTGTTTTGAGTACAGATCAAATCTACCATCATTACGTAGTGTTTTAAACAAAGTGACTTACATTTACATTCACAATAGTCTATTTTACTGGTTCAGAACCCATATGACCCTCGTGTTTAATTAATAGACAGTGCGAAAACATATTTTAAGAAAAACAAATAAACAACAAGTACATTTTGTGTAAGACAAAACTACCTCATGACAGACAGCGTGTGACAACATGCCCCTGTCTCCCAGTCTCCACTACTCATACGCTACTACACCGATAGAAACACTAGAGGGCGAAATCATTATTGATTCAAGTCTAATATCAAACTTCTTGAATTAATGCTCAAGACTATTATGATGGTCTTTAACCTTTTGACCGGTTTAGTGTGGATTTGTAAAAGCTGTTCATATAACGGGAACATTGAAGTATTTAATAAAAATACAACATTTCTAATAGTTTTTTTTTTTTGTTATGTTATTTAGATTTGTATAGTTTATGTATTTGTATATAATAATGAATGGTGATATATATATATATATATATATATATATATATATATATATATATATATATATATATATATATATATATATATATATATATATATTGAAAGTGTGTAATTTTGTTGAAAAGAAAACCCCTCCTTGAAAGTCCTCGGTAACGCGCTCTTGAGGGCGGCGCGCGCCTCCGTTGCTCAGACCCGTTACTCACGAGACGCAGAACAGACGGACGGAAAATGAAGCGAAAAACACGAGGAAAACACGGTCGCAATTCTGCTACGGGTCACGAAACAAAACGATTTAGAAGGATTTCACTCGTCAGATGCTGGATTTCACTCGTGGCGTTCACAGGTGCGTCACTTTCTGAGAGTTTGGAGAAGTTGAGCAGCAACAGCAGGTTGTTTTCACTCTTCACACTGTTTACAGTTCAGTAACTCCACTAACTCTGCTTTGATTCGGGAGGGAATCTTTTAGTTACATTTAGTGACATTTAGTGACATTGTAGCGGCTCTTAGAAGCTCTAATGTAAATGTGACGCACTGACGCCTGATAATTATCAGCACATTCACTTCATGTGATTCACGGTCATTTTAAGGTTTGTTTTGGTTTATTTGGTAAGTTGGTCCGTGAGCGAAATACAGGAGATGAATATTGCATCTGCATTCACTGTCTTACATAAATCAGCATTAAATGATCATCTTCAGTAGTTGAAATAGTTAAAGCTGTTTCAGCAGTTGTTTGATTACCATGGTAACGGTGTAAAACTGCTTACAAAGCAGTACCTCAGTGTTTGTGTGGGGGTTTCTGAGCTTAACTGTAATGATGTGGGTTGATGTCTAACTAAAGCCTCTGTAATCAGGAGCAGAGCTGCTTTAACCCTGAGACTCAGTCAAATCAGTGCCAACTGTTACAGTTACAGCTCAGGTCTGTTACAGTTAGCCCACAATTCAGGTGTGTTACAGTTACAGCTCCACTCAGGTCTGTTACAGTTACAGCTCAGGCCTGTTACAGTTACAGCTCTGCTCAGGTGTGTTACAGTTACAGCTCAGGTGTGTTACAGTTACAGCTCAGGTCTGTTACAGTTACAGCTCCGGTCAGGTGTGTTACAGTTACAGCTCAGGTCTTTGACAGTTACAGCTCAGGTCTTTGACAGTTACAGCTCAGGTCTGTTACAGTTACAGCTCAGGTCTGTTACAGTTACAGCTCAGGTCTGTTACAGTTACAGCTCAGGTCTGTTACAGTTACAGCTCAGGTCTGTTACAGTTAGCCTACAGCTCAGGTCTGTTACAGTTACAGCTCAGGTCTGTTACAGTTAGCCTACAGCTCAGGTGTGTTACAGTTACAGCTCAGGTGTGTTACAGTTACAGCTCAGGTGTGTTACAGTTACAGCTCAGGTCTGTTACAGCTCAGGTCTGTTACAGTTACAGCTCAGGTCTGTTACAGTTACAGCTCCACTCAGGTCTGTTACAGTTACAGTTCAGGTCTGTTACAGTTACAGCTCCGCTCAGGTCTGTTACAGTTACAGCTCCGGTCAGGTGTGTTACAGTTACAGCTCAGGTGTGTTACAGTTACAGCTCAGGTCTGTTACAGTTACAGCTCCACTCAGGTGTGTTACAGTTACAGCTCCACTCAGGTGTGTTACAGTTACAGCTCAGGTCTGTTACAGTTACAGCTCCGGTCAGGTGTGTTACAGTTACAGCTCAGGTCTGTTACAGTTAGCCTACAGCTCCACTCAGGTCTGTTACAGTTACAGCTCCACTCAGGTGTGTTACAGTTACAGCTCCACTCAGGTGTGTTACAGTTACAGCTCCGCTCAGGTCTGTTACAGTTACAGCTCAGGGGTGTTACAGTTAGCCCACAATTCAGGTGTGTTACAGTTACAGCTCCACTCAGGTCTGTTACAGTTACAGCTCAGGCCTGTTACAGTTACAGCTCTGCTCAGGTGTGTTACAGTTACAGCTCAGGTGTGTTACAGTTACAGCTCAGGTCTTTGACAGTTACAGCTCAGGTCTTTGACAGTTACAGCTCAGGTCTTTGACAGTTACAGCTCAGGTCTGTTACAGTTACAGCTCAGGTCTGTTACAGTTACAGCTCAGGTCTGTTACAGTTAGCCTACAGCTCAGGTCTGTTACAGTTACAGCTCAGGTGTGTTACAGTTACAGCTCAGGTCTTTGACAGTTACAGCTCAGGTCTTTGACAGTTACAGCTCAGGTCTGTTACAGTTACAGCTCAGGTCTGTTACAGTTACAGCTCAGGTCTGTTACAGTTAGCCTACAGCTCAGGTCTGTTACAGTTACAGCTCAGGTCTGTTACAGTTACAGCTCAGGTCTGTTACAGTTAGCCTACAGCTCAGGTGTGTTACAGTTACAGCTCAGGTGTGTTACAGTTACAGCTCAGGTCTGTTACAGTTACAGCTCAGGTCTGTTACAGTTACAGCTCAGGTCTTTGACAGTTACAGCTCAGGTCTGTTACAGTTACAGCTCCACTCAGGTCTGTTACAGTTACAGTTCAGGTCTGTTACAGTTACAGCTCCGCTCAGGTCTGTTACAGTTACAGCTCAGGTGTGTTACAGTTACAGCTCAGGTCTGTTACAGTTACAGCTCCACTCAGGTGTGTTACAGTTACAGCTCCACTCAGGTGTGTTACAGTTACAGCTCAGGTCTGTTACAGTTACAGCTCCACTCAGGTGTGTTACAGTTACAGCTCCACTCAGGTGTGTTACAGTTACAGCTCAGGTCTGTTACAGTTACAGCTCCGGTCAGGTGTGTTACAGTTACAGCTCAGGTGTGTTACAGTTACAGCTCAGGTCTGTTACAGTTACAGCTCCGGTCAGGTGTGTTACAGTTACAGCTCAGGTGTGTTACAGTTACAGCTCAGGTCTGTTACAGTTACAGCTCCGGTCAGGTGTGTTACAGTTACAGCTCAGGTCTGTTACAGTTAGCCTACAGCTCCACTCAGGTGTGTTACAGTTACAGCTCCACTCAGGTGTGTTACAGTTACAGCTCCGCTCAGGTCTGTTACAGTTACAGCTCAGGTCTGTTACAGTTACAGCTCAAGTCTGTTACAGTTACAGCTCAGGTGTGTTACAGTTACAGCTCAGGTGTGTTACAGTTACAGCTCCACTCAGGTGTGTTACAGTTACAGTTACAGCTCAGGTCTGTTACGCCACATTGGACCAGTGTTTATACCATTTTACTGTAGGAAATTATATTCCTATCTCTCCTTACACGTTATCCCATCACATTACTTTTAAGACTTAACTTCTATTTAGAAAGTACACCTGAAACTGTAATTTCAGAATACAAGATACTATTATAATCTGTACTTTGTTACAGAAAAAGTTTCCACAGCAGTTTAATTTGATGAACCACAGAGTTTTAGAACATTAAAAGCCTCTAAAGTAAAAAAAAAAAAATCTAAAACTCTTTCTTATCAAACACATGGTCTGCTCCCTTACTAGTGAACACTCCCTGCTTGCTGCTGTCTTACTCTCTATCTGTCTGTCTGAATCCCACAGGTCATATTTAAACCAGCTGTTTCTGGGTGTGTGTTAGTTTATAAACCCAACACAATCTGAGAGACGCTCCTCTGTTGACTGACTAGAATGACAGCAGATATTCAGAAGCTCAGAGGAAACATGCATGTGTATGTGTGTGTGAGAGTGTGTGTGTGTGGGGGCAGCATATGGAATGTGTTTGATCATAGTTTGAGTATCTGTTTTCAAGTGTTCACCTTGTTCATGTCATGAGGAGTCAAATTTTTGTCAGTGTGGTTCATTTGAACGCGTAATCTCTGTGATGATCTGATAAAGCGGCTGAAGATAATATCAAGTCCCTCCCTACGTTTGTTTCCCTAAAGAAATATGTCACTTAATGGAAGATAAATATGTTGCGGACACTGTTTCACATTTACTAACTGAAGTCTAACAACTGTTGGTGACTAAATGTGTTTAAGCAAGCAGTGTGTGCTGAATCAGCCGCTCTCAGTAATGATGATAATGACAGTGTGACAGCAGACAGAAACACACACTCCACGTCTCACAGTTTCTGTGGTTTATTTGTGATATATGCTCATGTTCTTTATGTTTTTTCTCTTGTCTCGATGTCAGCGGTGTCGCGGGGTGAGGCTGTCCAGGTCTCGGTTCGTGACGAGCGGCGCTTTGCGATGCTCTTCCAGCCGGTGGTCCTGCCGTGTCAGTACACCAGCGTCTCCTCACAGACTCCAGTGGTCCAGTGGTGGTACAAGTCGTACTGTCGCGATCGCACGCGCGACGCCTTCCGCTTCCCCGACACGCTAGCGCTGCACGGGTCCGAGCTCGGCTCTGCGGTGCACCTCGACTGCGGAGACACCGGTCGCACCGTGAGGATCGTGGCGTCGGGTCAGGGATCCTCCATCACTCTGGCTGAGCACTACAAGGGCCGAGACATCTCCATCATCAACAGTGAGTCAGAGCTCAGCTGTCAATCAAACGCTCGACTCTCAGTCTTCTGCTCAGCTGTCAATCAAGCGCTCGACTCTGTCTTCTGCTCACCAGACGAGAGTTTGTCATGACTGTTGAGCTCCATGAGGGTTTCGGTCATAAGATGATTTGTGTGACTTTTATTTATTTGCCCTTTATTTAAGCAGATAAAACTTTCTGAGATTAAAAATCTCTTTTACAGAAGTGACCTGGCCAAGATGAGCAGCACAACATTATCAAAAAAGTAAAATAAAATTAAATAAGATTAAAAAGAAGACACAGAAAATCCCCATAACATTAAAACACATCAACAATTATGACATAAGTTGAAATTATGACTTAAAAAGTCATCATTTTGACTTATCTCTTCATTTTGACTTCTAATTGTATGATAAATGTTTGATCTCATTTAGTGTTCCACTGAAGAAAGTAGAGAGTTAATGATGACCGAATCATTAGTTTAACTGAGCTTTACATGTCTGTAAGCTCACTGAATGCAGAATATTGATTTTTCTTTTTATATTTTGAATGGTTTATTGCGTTCAGTTGATTGTTGAGAGGGAACTTGAGTCGAAGGTCAGATGTGAAGTGTAAATAATACAGATGCATTTTGAGATCTACCATGAGTTACTCGTGACAAAAGAGTCAGTCTGTGTGTCGGATCAGATCCTGCTGCTGTTTAGTGGAGTGAAGCGTTCAGAGACACTAGAGTTTGAATAGAAGTGCGAGACAGGCTCACGATTGATAACATGGCAACACATTTACCCAGCATTCATTCGCTCATTCATTCAGAGCTGAAATACTGCTTTACATTTACTGTGTGAGACAGGAGAGATTCTTGTGCTTCTCCCAGGAGTCTCACACACACACACTCACTCACACACACACACACACTCACACTAACACACACACACACACTCACACACTCACACACTCTCTCACTCTCTCACTCACACGCTCACACTAACACACACTCACACTAACACACACACACACACTCACACACACACACTAACACACACACACACACACACACACACACTCACAAACAAACAAACAAAAACTCACAGACACACACACACACACACACAGAGAACATTCAAAAGTAACGTTTTCATAATGTTTGAAGAATAATACAATGGAATGTTCCTTTAAAGTCGGCATGAAATCAAATTTGACAAATCTTCTTTTTATATGTAATATTGTAGTGTTTATTATAAATGATTTATCTGTACACTTCATTATTTTTTTTAAATTCATGTACCCTTATAAATCTTTAATCAAATACATTACCCTTCCCTCCCCCCTCGAAACGACCTCTCTTCTCTTTCGGTCACGTGCCATGGCGAAAGGGTGCGGCCAGAGCCCATGAGGGTGCGGCTATCGGTGTTTGTCTCGTTTCGCGGGAGGCTCATATAAATATGGGCTGATTCCTGCCTGAAAATTTAGCTGCTCGTCCTCGTTCTCGTCGCCGGGCTCCTCAATAAAAAATCCTTCCTGGGAGGGTAATGGTGGGGGAGTCCGGTGGAGAGAAATCCTCCACAACTGAATGTAAACTGGCATTCCAATCTGCCTCCATTTTGTTTGCAATGCCCAACCTCCAACGATCCAATCAATTCCCGAAGGACGAAATCAAGCCCCGCCCTACATTTTTTTTCTAATTTCAGAAGCCGTTTCACTCGGATGTACATCACAACAAGGAAAAAATGACAATCTCAACTTCCGTTTCATGCCAACTTTAATGTTCACATAAAAAAAAATTTTTTTTAAACGTTTAATAAACTGGAGATTTTGACCATTCAGAAATAATTTAATGGCAAAATAAGCAAAACGTTGTTAGAACTCATTTTTGTTCGCTGGGCCATTGGCTCTGTGATTCAGAACCGGCTCGTGTTTACAATGACTGAATGAAGATGTAAATATGTGAATTTATTCTCTGTTCCCTTAACGGAAATTATGAAGCGTGAATCATAAATCTCACGAACCGACTCAATACACGTGGTAGATGTTCAGAAAAAACAAACTGTTACTCAATTATATTTCAGCATCAACACACATTGATAGACTGGTAGTGAACATAACCTAGCTATTCATTATAATCTACAGCTGAAATGATGAAGGAATATGTAACAAAGTATTTATCGTAATTTTCTTTAATTAGCAAAAACTAATGTCAGACACATATCAGTTCTGCTGTAATGACACAGATGTGAAGTGAGCTCGGACCCTCAGCAGTGAGATTGAGACACGCTGGAGTCACAGGAAGTGCTGCTCATTGTGCCGACCGTTTCCTGTTCCTGACATTAGTCTGTTTACTCACTCCAGCGACTCAGGAATAACCCGATCCCTCCCACATCTCCCACACTTCAACATGTGCATTTGATCCCAAAAGAGTCATTATATCAGTGTCATTTTCTGACTTGAATGTAAGTGTTTTTTTAGTTTATGGTGAGTATCGGTTCACCAGCTTTACCTGTTCATGTTAAATTACTGGAGATAATTATACTCAGGGATTCAGTTACACTCGTCTCATGTGAACATGTCTGATGTTTGAGTCATTATTAAAGAATTTGTTCACCCAAAAATTTAAATTCTGTCATCATTTTCTCTCCCTCATGTCGTTCCAAACCCGTAAGACTTTCGTTCATTTTCAGAAAACAAATGAAGAAGTTTTAGATGAAATCTGAGAGATTTCTGTCCCTCCATTGAAAGTCTATTCAACCAAAACTCTAATGCTTCAAAACACTCTAAATTCTAAATGTAATTTGTGTGGTTAAGTGGTTTAAGTGGTTTAATCCATGTCTTCTAAAGAGACTCAATCGCTTTATTTGTTTTATTCTTTATTTTGCTTTTATTCACATATAAATATTAATCAGTGAACGTACAAAGAGCATCAGATATGGTAAACAGAAGCTCAAACACCAATGAGGTGTGTTTTTGGTGCCTTTGAGCTTCCGTTGACCCCTCTATATGTGAGTATATATGGGTTTCAATTGAGATTCATTAAAATGATGTGCTTTTTTTGGCGTATGGGTTTGGAATGACATTAAGGTGAGAAAATTATGACAGAATTTTCTTTTTTTTTGTGAACTATCCTTTTAATTCTGGATTGACCAGTCAGCATCCAGGACCACATATATACATTTGATTACTATCATTCGAATGAATATTCACAGTTTGAAGCATTACTCTGTCTGTGTGTCTGACTGTCTGTCTGTCTGTCTGTCTGACTGACTGACTGTGTGTCTGACTGTGTGTGTGTCTGACTGTGTGTGTGTCTGACTGTGTGTCTGTCTGACTGTGTGTCTGTCTGACTGTGTGTGTCTGACTGTGTGTGT
>NC_140210.1:192500-247500 GCF_951802725.1 Rutilus rutilus | reverse complement strand
TATGTCTGACTGTGTCTGTCTGTCTGTCTGACTGTGTGTCTGTCTGACTGTCTATCTCTCAGAGGCTGATCTGCGCATCGGTGAGCTCCAGTGGGGCGACAGTGGCGTTTACTTCTGTAAAGTGGTTATCTCTGACGATCTGGAGGGTCAGAATGAAGCGCATGTGGAGCTGCTTGTGTTGGGTGAGCGCACAACACTACACTACACTACACTACACTATATTACACTACACACTACACTACACTATATTACACTACACACTACAAAGTACACAGTACACTACACTACAAACTACACTACACTATATTACACTACACACTACACTACGCACTACATTACACTACACACTACACTACGCACTACATTACACTACACACTACACTACGCACTACACTACACTTTATTACACTACACAGTACACTACACTACAAACTACACTACACTACACTTCACACTACACTTTATTACACTTCACACTACACAGTACACTACACTACAAACTACACTACACACTACACTACACTTCACACTACACTTTATTACACTTCACACTACACAGTACACTACACTACATTACACTACACACTACACTACACTTCACACTACACTTTATTACACTTCACACTACACAGTACACTACACTACATTACACTACACACTACACTACACTTTACTACACTACACGCTACACTACACTACACTCACTACAAACTACACTACGCATTACACTACACTTTATTACACTACACACTACACAGTACACTACACTACAAACTACACTACACTACACTTCACACTACACTTTATTACACTACACACTACACACTACACTACACTACAAACTACACTACACTACACTTCACACTACACTTTATTACACTACACAGTACACTACACTACACACTACACTACACTTCACACTACACTTTATTACACTACACACTACACAGTACACTACACTACAAACTACACTACACACTACACTACACTTCACACTACACTTTATTACACTACACACTACACAGTACACTACACTAGACTTTATTACACTTCACACTACAAAGTACACAGTACACTACACTACATACTACACACTACACTACACGCTACATTACACACACTCACAGGAAACTAACACATTCACAACAGGAAATGAGTCGCCTTAATCCCGACCTTTAGTGCTGGAGGCTCGTCCTGAGGTTTGTGCGGGACTGAGTTCGATCATGTTCACAATCACACTCAGGGTTCATGTTTTCTACAGCAAGAGGTCAGCAGTTTAGACGTTCAGTAAGAATCAATATTTCATCATGTTAGACAGTGTTGATCATAAAATGCTCCTGAAGGTCTGAGATGGCTTTGATGTGTTTGCAGTCTCTCAGACTGTGTGAAATATGGGATGAACATGAAAAGGCTGTCGATGACCCGAACATTCGCCGCTCTGTGTGTGTCTCTCTCTCTGTCTCTCTCTCTGTCTCTCTCTCTGTCTCTCTCTCTGTCTCTCTGCTCTCTCTCTGCTGTGTCTCTCTCTCTGTCTCTCTCTCTCTGCTCTCAGCTTCAGATCGCAGAGATTTGCTTGAACGCTTCAGCTCATTTTGTCACGCGTTTAGTGTCTTGAGTGAAGAAATGAAGTCATTGTGTTGTTGCATGTTTGCAGAACATGTTGTTCATCCACCTTAGGAGGTCAGATATAAGTGATTATAAACTTTAAATAAAAATACATGTATTAAATAATAGATTAAAGGTTTTTAAATGAAAATAAAAAAAAAGTCAATGCATTTGTAGTTATTGATAAATGTATACATTTCTTAAATGCAAAAAAACAATATATACTGTATATATATATATATATATATATATTTGACCACAGAATCATGTGCTGCCATGGCAACAGTGCCGCATCCAGCTGTGCAGCGTGACGTAAACACTCTTTGTGCAGATGTGAATGGAGACACAGAGAGAATCAGAGAGAGAAATGGCTCAATGAAGCGGAGCTGCCTTGAAATCTTAAAGAAGCAAACTGGACAAACATTAGTGATGTCAATCAAAAAAAGCAGCAGTGAAAGATCATTACAGTAATTTAATGAAAGTTCTCATTACTTATATGAAGTACAATAATAATACTTCTTCAGTACTTGACCGGATGTGCTTAATCATCAAAATAATGCATATTCTCGCCACCTCAACCAGCCAGACATCAGTCTGCGTGAACGAGACCGGATGATCATTTACACTCGCGTCATTCCAAACCGGTTTGACATTCTTTCTTCTGTGGAACACTATCTCTGTGCGTCCCAGTTCACAGACTTTAGCTCTATTCTATGACGTTTGTAGTGTAAATAGTGCGATCGGTGCATGTGTTCACACTGAAAATTCCACATAGGATAAAGTGCACTTTCAATACCTGGATAATTAATTAACCAAGAAAATGAAGTGTGTAATGTTGGACTCGTCCTTCACTGGACTGTCATCAGACGAAACGTAACGTTCATACACTACACACTTGAGTGTATAGTTTATAGTGCGTCATTTGGGACACAACTTCTGTTTCGCTTTTGTTTCTTTCCATACAGTGAAGTTGACTGGGGTCCAGTGCGTTCCCTAAATCCAGCAGTGAGTCTCGCTGGGACACAGATCCAGAATGCAGACAGAATTCCTCAAGGAATGCAGTTTAAGCCTCGAGCAACACAGGGGGTCGTTCCTGTTTCCTGATCAGAGAACCGTCGTTAGATTACAGTAGAGTTCGTTAGATGAGGGATCAAGTGCAGCTGTGAGGGAAATAGCAAAGTGTGCGGCTGGAACGAGTATCGACTGGTTTTGACGGTTTGAGGGAAGAATCGAGAGACATTTTTGAGAATCAGTTCTAGCTGACGGAAAGGATTTTGGATTTATTTGGATTCATAATTTGAAGAAAATAAGTTAACCAAACTAAAGCAAGCTTTACTGAAGCTCTGAAACCCCACAGACGATCATGGAAGAACCGGAAACCAGAAGAGAGTTTTGGGATGAATCTTTCAATCCTTCATGTTTCTGCTCACACACATTTCACATGAACTTCTCTCTGTTTGCATGAAATCAACACATGATTCCTCTTTCTCAGCTCTGGCGCTCTGCTTAACCTCCATCTCTCTCTCTCTCTCTCTCTCTCTCTCTTTCTAAATCTTTCTCTCTCCATCTCTCTACCTCTCTCTCTCTGTGTCTACCTCTCTCTCTATGTCTCTCTACTTCTCTCTCTCAATCTCTCTCTGTCTCTCATCTGTTTCTCTCTCTCTCTACCTTTTCTGTTTCTCTCTCTCCGTCTCATCTGTCTCTCCAGGTCAGACCGTTTTGGCCGATGATCTTCTGCCTGGCTTTAATGTGGAGATCGTTCCAGGTACGAGCTCCCAAACGCACACTCGTCTGTTTCCTGTCCGAGCCGCCTCACTTCCTGTTTCTAATTCTTTAATTCCCCTGTGATGTCATTTCCTGATAATCAACTGTAAAACATTACACTAACAAACCTGCTGTTGTGTCTGTACGCTGCAAGAGATCATGTGATAGCGTCTGAATAACTCCGATCACTGATGGTCAACCGAAGGCCTCGTTCGGGTCCGAGCAGCTTTTGGAAATGTGAAAGTTTTCTGTGACGGGTAGGTCTTAAAATCACAGATACTGAACTTCTGATCAGTGAGACGCTCATATTATTTAATTGGATTATTTTATAACCCCTTTTGGCACAAATAGTACTTCTGGTAGTTCAGCCGTAACCTTCTCAAAGCTCAGCGTTCCCTGAGAGTGTGTGTGTTCAGAGAGACTTTGGGTTGTTTGTGAGTTTGTTCACTTCCGGAGTCTGTATCTGATCTCGTTCCTCATTAGCACTCGAGGTCAGTAGGAAGAGTTCACATGTTAGTGCATAGTTTAACTGTTTGAGAAAGTGCTTTTGTGGCTTTACATGAGGTTTTAATTAGTTTGAACTCTGTTACTGCATTTCACATATTGTAAATCTTTTTGTCGAAATCATGATGAATGAGTTCCTTATGAAAACCAGACACACTTGGGCTGTAAATGTGTTTGTGTCATTCCTTCATGGAGGGATTTATTTGGAGTGTTTGTGGAACACATTCCTCATTGAGATCCTCAGCCCAGTTCTCTTGCTTATCCTGCTTTTACCTGGAAAAGGTCCATCCATCCATCCATCCACTATCCATCCATCCATCCATCCATCCATCCATCCATCCATCCATCCATCCACTATCCATCCATCCATCCATCCATCCATCCATCCATCCATCCATCCATTCATCCATTCATCCATCCATCCACTTTCCATCCATCCATCCATTGAACACAGCAGTGATGATGATGATGATGATGATGAACCCTGTTCTCTCTGCTAGAGTGGCTGTTTGTGAGCGCTGTGGTCGTGGGCAGTGCTCTGGTCATTCTGTTGGTGGGAGTTTGCTGGTGTCAGTGTTGCCCTCATTCCTGCTGCTGTTACGTGAGATGCTGCTGCTGCCCAGAGACCTGCTGCTGCCCTCGACACCGTGAGTACCACACACACACACACCAGTCCAGGTCAAACAATCAAGATCAAGATCAAAACGCACTACACAAGCATACAAACACACCAGTGCAGGTCAAACAATCAAGATCAAGATCAAAACACTCAACACAAGTATACAAACACATATTAACTCATGTTCTTGCATTACTATGATTTGGCACAAACCTGAGAGGCAGTGGGTGGAGCCTGACATCCAGCCACAGCCTATTCCTAAACCTAATTAGGTCAAGCTCCACCCATTAGTCCAGAGAGGGGGAGTTGGACATCATCTGACTGTGTAATGAACACCACTTGACAAACCTCAGTACTTCAGTACTCAATGATACTGTAACAAAAACATGTCAGAACTTCAACTAACTTTACAGCAAGATTCTCTGTAAACATTTGCTCCTCCATTACAGTAGTTGACTTGAAAGAGAAAACAGACCACAGAAGATGAGTTTACGGCTTAGCATATTTTGCATATTAGTATTGCATTGCACATGAACTGGGTAAATTAACTCTTTCAAATAGCCGATAGCCGGGTTGCCGTGCTACATGACTTTGGTCTTTCTCTCCAATAGTGTATGAAGCAGGAAAGGGGATCAAGACAGCAGTGCCCACCCCAGTGCCCATGTTCCCTCCATACTACATAGCTGGGATGCCCACCATGGTGCCCATCGCCCCGCCCTCCCTCATCGACCCACACCTGTCCATCGACCCACACCTGTCCACCGCACCATCGCTGGAGCACAACGGCTCGTCAGGTGAGCACTGGAGTAAACATGTTCACTGAAACTGAGCTGCTGGTGAAAGTCTGTTTGTGACAGTGTTAGACGCTCCAAACCACAGCATGATTGATACGTTATTAAATAGTTCTGACCACAGCGGTATTTCAGAGCTTTACCACAGAAGAGTTCAGAATCTGGGAGGTTTCAATAACTCAAAATGAACCGAACACACTTCTGAAATCCAAACATTCAAACATTTCAAGTTAAAGTGATACAGACTCAAGCATTCCCTTCACACTGCGATAATAGAGATTGCACTTGCAAATGCACCACGTGTCATATTAAATGCATACAGGTCAAATAAAGTTATAAATGTTATTTAGTAATTCAACTGATCACAATGCTAGAGTAAGCAAATATTAAATGTGCTGCTTAGTCTCACTCTTTCAATTGCATTCCTGCTCCTCCTCGCTCAGTTTAGGCTCAGATCGAGTCACAACCTCAAGCTCTCTATTATGGACCGCGGGCTAAATTAGTTTACTTTCATCTCTATTTAAGTATTATATTAACATACGAACTCCTGAAATAATATTATGATTTAACATTCAATATTAGTCCACATATTCTCACAAGGAGCAGATTCTATAAGCCCACAAAAGAATGGGGCACTAAAAAAACCTGCTATAGTATAAAATATATATTAATGGTTTATATTTTGCTTGCAAAAAATAGTTTCTCATCAGAAAACAGGACAGGACTGTTTTAAAATGGCCTGAGTCTGTTTCCCAGAGTTACCAAAAACAATATTCTTACAACACACACACATGATGTATCTTCTGTAGTGCGGAGTGGTTTCCATCTGCAGTCTGCGTCAGATCAGAGCTCTCTGAAGGTGCTGCAGTTCGTGGAGAAGCAGCTCGCTCAGTTCAACCCGTCACAGACGCTTAGCAGCAGCCGAGACTGTAAGAGTCAAACGCCATTCCAGACGCCACATGACCACTGCACGCAATCCACTGCACACACTCACTGGACATGACCACTGCACGATCCACTGCACCATTCACTGCACGCCACCCACTACATGATCCACTGCATGATCCACTGCTCACAATCCACTGCATGATCCCACTGCGCATTTCACAGTGGTTGATCCACTGCACGCACGCACTCCACATGTCTTCCATCTCCTCTTCTCTATTTTCCTGCCTGAAGAGCTGCATGTTTGTCTCTGCATTCCTTGTGGTCTTTTAGCCCTTCATTCTTCACTTCTTTTTTTTTTTTTTACATTCTTTCATTTAGTACTGTAAATTATGCTTAATGTTCTTGGAATAAATGAGGATAAGAGTTAAAAGAACAAGTTCAGATATTCTAATGTCAAATAATTGTGGTAAGAATTTACACAGAGTAAAAAGAGGTTGACGCCTTTGCTGATTTCTGCTTATCTGCAGCTTGCGGTATGTCCGAGCTGAGTTCATTACATGATGCAGAAACGGACTTCCATCAAACCTATCGACAAGTACAAAAAAAGGCTCTGCCAGTCATCCCTGATCTTGATGACCCCTCTGACCTCCGGACCACAGATTTATCTCCCATTCATGAGGGACGATACACACGACAGCCACAGCATAGAAACCGTGTTCCGGATGACAACCGCAGGTAATGGAAGGATGAGGTGTAGTAGATTCCTCTCTTCACTGAATACACACTGATTAGTTTAATAGTTTTGACAGATTTGAATTCATAAATCAATCTTTCCAGGTGGAACCCTCGCTCCGAGCACCTGCAGAGAAAGACTTTCCTGGATCACGGACGGACCGGATCTCTGGATGAGCTCGAGGAGTTTGCAATGACATATATGCAGCGAGGACGTCACGGAGAGCTTGGAAACCGGGAGGATGACTACAGAACACACGAACGGGAGCGCGAAAGGGAAAGAGAGCGAGAGCGGGAGCACGAGAGGGAGAGAGAGCGAGAGCGCGAGAGGGAGAGAGAGCGAGAGCGCGAGAGGGAGAGAGAGCGAGAACGGGAGCTGGAACGGGATCGGTATCCATTTTATTCTTCCAAACGTTACTCTCCAAAGGCCAGTCCAGCGAGACGCCTGCCCAGCCCTCCGCCACTGCCTGGGATAAGGCGGGACGTGCGGGACAATGATCAACCCCAACGGGATCCACGGGATCAGAGAGATTCCAGCGGTACCGGGAGCAGAAGAGACTACGATGATACCCTTCTCAACAGTTTATTGGAGCGTAAAGCTAAAGCTGGGAAGAGTGGCTCTTCAAAAGCGGGCCGGACTGAAGAGGACTCGGACACGCCTTCCAAAAACAGCTCCAAGAAAAACAGTGAGCGTTTCCACAGCAGGTCCTCGAGCAACCAGTCCCCTCGCCAGAGACCGGCAGAGGATAGTGAATCCCTGCCTCCCTACACAGAGAAGGAGCTGGAGCTGGAGCGTTCCCGAGGAGCCGAGATCGGACAACAGCGCTCCGGTCATGGGCAGAGGAGAGTGGTGAGTTATCTGTAGGACTCTGTGTGACTGAGTTACCTGTAGGACTCTGTGTGACTGAGTTACCTGTAGGACTCCGTGTAACTGAGTTACCTCTGAGTTACCTGTAGGACTTTGTGTGACTGAGTTACCTGTAGGACTCTGTGTGACTGAGTTACCTGTAGGACTCTGTGTGACTGAGTTACCTGTAGGACTCCGTGTGACTGAGTTACCTGTAGGACTCCGTGTGACTGAGTTACCTGTAGGAATCTGTGTAACTGAGTTACCTCTGAGTTACCTGTAGGACTCTGTGTGACTGAGTTACCTGTAGGAATCTGTGAAACTGAGTTACCTCTGAGTTACCTGTAGGACTCTGTGTGACTGAGTTACCTGTAGGACTCTGTGTGACTGAGTTACCTGTAGGACACTGTGTGACTGAGTTACCTGTAGGACTCTGTGTGACTGAGTTACCTGTAGGACTCTGTGTGACTGAGTTACCTGTAGGACTCTGTGTGACTGAGTTACCTGTAGGACTCCGTGTGACTGAGTTACCTGTAGGACTCTGTGTGACTGAGTTACCTCTGAGTGACTGAGTTACCTGTAGGACTCTGTGTGACTGAGTTACCTGTAGGACTCCGTGTGACTGAGTTACCTGTAGGACTCTGTGTGACTGAGTTACCTGTAGGACTCTGAGTGACTGAGTTACCTGTAGGACTCCGTGTGACTGAGTTACCTGTAGGACTCTGTGTGACTGAGTTACCTCTGAGTTACCTGTATTACTCCGTGTGACTGAGTTACCTGTAGTACTCTGTGTGACTGAGTTACCTCTGAGTTACCTGTTGGATTCCGTTTGACTGAGTTACCTGTTGGACTCCGTGTGACTGAGTTACCTGTTGGACTCTGTGTGACTGAGTTACCTGTTGGACTCCGTGTGACTGAGTTACCTGTAGGCTTCCGTGTGACTGAGTTACCTGTAGGACTCTGTGTGACTGAGTTACCTGTTGGACTCCGTGTGACTGAGTTACCTGTTGGACTCCGTGTGACTGAGTTACCTGTAGGCTTCCGTGTGACTGAGTTACCTGTAGGACTCTGTGTGACTGAGTTACCTGTAGGACTCTGTGTGACTGAGTTACCTGTAGGACTCTGTGTGACTGAGTTACCTGTAGGACTCTGTGTGACTGAGTTACCTGTAGGACTCTGTGTGACTGAGTTACCTGTAGGACTCTGTGTGACTGAGTTACCTGTAGGACTCTGTGTGACTGAGTTACCTCTGAGTTACCTGTAGGACTCCGTGTGACTGAGTTACCTCTGAGTTACCTGTAGGACTCTGTGTGACTGAGTTACCTGTAGGACTCCGTGTGACTGAGTTACCTGTAGGACTCCGTGTGACTGAGTTACCTGTAGGACTCCGTGTGACTGAGTTACCTGTAGGACTCCGTGTGACTGAGTTACCTGTAGGACTCCGTGTGACTGAGTTACCTGTAGGACTCCGTGTGACTGAGTTACCTGTTGGACTCCGTGTGACTGAGTTACCTGTTGGACTCCGTGTGACTGAGTTACCTGTAGGCTTCCGTGTGACTGAGTTACCTGTAGGACTCTGTGTGACTGAGTTACCTGTAGGACTCTGTGTGACTGAGTTACCTGTAGGACTCTGTGTGACTGAGTTACCTGTAGGACTCTGTGTGACTGAGTTACCTGTAGGACTCTGTGTGACTGAGTTACCTGTAGGACTCTGTGTGACTGAGTTACCTGTAGGACTCTGTGTGACTGAGTTACCTGTAGGACTCTGTGTGACTGAGTTACCTCTGAGTTACCTGTAGGACTCCGTGTGACTGAGTTACCTCTGAGTTACCTGTAGGACTCTGTGTGACTGAGTTACCTGTAGGACTCCGTGTGACTGAGTTACCTGTAGGACTCCGTGTGACTGAGTTACCTGTAGGACTCCGTGTGACTGAGTTACCTGTAGGCTTCCGTGTGACTGAGTTACCTGTAGGCCTCCGTGTGACTGAGTTACCTGTAGGCCTCCGTGTGACTGAGTTACCTGTAGGACTCCGTGTGACTGAGTTACCTCTAGGACTCCGTGTGACTGAGTTACCTGTAGGACTCTGTGTGACTGAGTTACCTCTGAGTTACCTGTAGGACTCCGTGTGACTGAGTTACCTGTAGTAATCTTTGTGACTGAGTTACCTCTGAGTTACCTGTAGGACTCCGTGTGACTGAGTTACCTGTAGGACTCCGTGTGACTGAGTTACCTGTAGTAATCTGTGTGACTGAGTTACCTGTTGGACTCCGTGTGACTGAGTTACCTGTTGGACTCCGTGTGACTGAGTTACCTGTAGTAATCTTTGTGACTGAGTTACCTCTGAGTTACCTGTAGGACTCCGTGTGACTGAGTTACCTGTAGGACTCCGTGTGACTGAGTTACCTGTAGGACTCCGTGTGACTGAGTTACCTGTTGGACTCCGTGTGACTGAGTTACCTGTAGGCTTCCGTGTGACTGAGTTACCTGTAGGACTCCGTGTGACTGAGTTACCTGTAGGACTCCGTGTGACTGAGTTACCTGTAGGACTCCGTGTGACTGAGTTACCTGTAGGACTCTGTGTGACTGAGTTACCTGTAGGACTCCGTGTGACTGAGTTACCTGTTGGACTCCGTGTGACTGAGTTACCTGTTGGACTCCGTGTGACTGAGTTACCTGTAGGCTTCCGTGTGACTGAGTTACCTGTAGGCTTCCGTGTGACTGAGTTACCTGTAGGACTCCGTGTGACTGAGTTACCTGTAGGACTCCGTGTGACTGAGTTACCTGTAGGACTCCGTGTGACTGAGTTACCTGTAGGACTCCGTGTGACTGAGTTACCTGTAGGACTCCGTGTGACTGAGTTACCTGTGACTGAGTTACCTGTAGGACTCCGTGTGACTGAGTTACCTGTAGGACTCCGTGTGACTGAGTTACCTGTAGGACTCCGTGTGACTGAGTTACCTGTAGGACTCCGTGTGACTGAGTTACCTGTAGGACTCCGTGTGACTGAGTTACCTGTAGGACTCCGTGTGACTGAGTTACCTGTAGGACTCCGTGTGACTGAGTTACCTGTAGTAATCTGAGTGACTGAGTTACCTGTAGGACTCTGTGTGACTGAGTTACCTCTGAGTTACCTGTAGGACTCCGTGTGACTGAGTTACCTGTAGTAATCTGAGTGACTGAGTTACCTGTAGGACTCTGTGTGACTGAGTTACCTCTGAGTTACCTGTAGGACTCCGTGTGACTGAGTTACCTGTAGGACTCCGTGTGACTGAGTTACCTGTAGGACTCCGTGTGACTGAGTTACCTGTAGGACTCCGTGTGACTGAGTTACCTGTAGTAATCTGTGTGACTGAGTTACCTGTAGGACTCCGTGTGACTGAGTTACCTGTAGTAATCTGTGTGACTGAGTTACCTGTAGGACTCCGTGTGACTGAGTTACCTGTAGGACTCCGTGTGACTGAGTTACCTGTAGGACTCCGTGTGACTGAGTTACCTGTAGGACTCCGTGTGACTGAGTTACCTGTAGGACTCCGTGTGACTGAGTTACCTGTGACTGAGTTACCTGTAGGACTCCGTGTGACTGAGTTACCTGTAGGACTCCGTGTGACTGAGTTACCTGTAGGACTCCGTGTGACTGAGTTACCTGTGACTGAGTTACCTGTAGGACTCCGTGTGACTGAGTTACCTGTAGGACTCTGTGTGACTGAGTTACCTGTAGTAATATGTGTCAGTTCCACTGAGAGGGGAATAAAACCCTCGGATCTGTGGACCTGCGTTTGTCTCGCATGGAAATGCATGCGATGGTGCAGTGAAAGAAAAGCACCAAGGTTCCACAGAATCCAATGCCTTAGAAAGGCTTTTGAACAGGTTTTCAAGGATTTAAAGTATGTAGTCTTAAAACACAATTGGTAACATTATTGGAAAAACTCTTATTTCAAAAAGACACCTCAAGAATGAAAGATCCTTGAAAAGAGAGAATCCAAAACATAATAAATGCATTCACCAGAGAAGCACTCTATAAGATTTCCTCTTGCCAGTCATCATCCTTACCATTTATTTCATTCATATCTCTTGTAGACATTTTTTGATGAACAAAGTGCGCAGTTTGATTCCGACCTAGGTCTTTCGATCACGGTTCGATTTGCACCTCGATTTGACAACAGAAAATAACCTGTACACAGGTAACAAGAATGTCAAAAAATCAATCATATCTCTGCCTGCTTGCTGCTTAAATCCTCCCCAAGATGTGTTTGGATCACAGCTATAAACTCTAACACAACTAATGATAGAGACGGTCCCTCAAAGCACTAAGAAATGTTGAAAAAGAAATAAAAAAGGTCAAGGTATGACACTGATTAAATGTGTAAAGCAAAAATGAAGACAAGCCTGGTGAAAGACATTACAGGTGGTGTTTTTAGAGTCTGTGTGTGTGTGTCAGAGATCATCCCTCTCGTCCTTCAGTTTCTAGCCTCCACTGTACGAGGCTTTCTCTGACATCTTTTCTTGCTTTTACAAACACAGACGCAGCTGTAGCGTTTTACTGCGTCTAACATCAAACTTCTCATGTTCATTAAATGAGATCCAAGAGTAACATGTAGGCGATCAGACCCGCAAAAGCTCCATTTGTGTGCATAAATACAGATGGAAATCTTATTGAGTGCAACTTGGAGAATCATGTAGCGTTTCAAGTTTTGATTTATATTTTGTATTTCTTTTTCTGAGTGATGTAACATACATGTCTGGTCCTAATATATTTCCAGAATAATCACTGACAGCGCTTGACCTGCGACTCACTCTAGACGAGACTAACCCGCTCTAACTGACCAGCTCAACCGGCTCGTTCGCTCACTCTCTGTCCTCTCTCTCTGACCAGAACACACTGCTGACCAGACACACGCTCGAGGTCTGATGTCCTCAAACACACACACACACAAGGACAAAACACTCCCAGCTCACGATCCCGCGGAGAACCAGCCCATGGAACCGAGGTTTGTGGGTCTGAAATATGTTTTACAGGCTCGTCTGAATAACTGAGTTCATTCCTGAGGTCCACAGACACTCACTGGACGAGACTCTTCCTGACCGTTCAAGTGGATTAGTGTTGGATAAAAACATTTGCCTCACAGTGGAATGATGACGTTTACATGAAGTGTTTCTGGACGTTATATATGAGGTTATCATATCGTTTATTTAACACATGTTCATAATCTCAGAGTGCTCTGTATGAATGGAATATGACTTTGCTACATTCTGACACAATGTATCAGTAAACACATTCATAACTGCTGTTTGCTAACAAATGTTGTGCTGTTTTTGCACAAGGTATTAATATCATTGCAGATCTTGTTATACTCACGTTTTTTTATCAGTATTAAGCGATTTTCACGTTAATAAATGATAATGTGTGTATTTTAGGGGATGATACTGACTTTCATGTAAAGCTGAGCAAATCTGTTTAAAGACACTGAGAACAAGATTACAGGAAGTCATTTGGTTTCTGTGGTTCTGTAGAATTATCACCCAAACTCATCATGTGAGATAAGACTTTCATATAATGACTGTAATGAGTTCATTGAAGCTCACGTGTGGATGATATATGCTGATTTCTGAACCGCATAGCCTACTAGTAATCTTCATACTAGTTTTACCATATCTTTCTACAGCAGTAAGAGTAAGAGTAATAGGGTTGGGTACCGAACACGGTACTTTTAATGGCACAGACCGAATTACGTCAGTACTACCGAGTAGCGATTCACATTAAATCAATGGATTACAAGAACATGAATGCATGAACTTCATTTCCAGAGCCGCTCTGAGAGTCACTGAAGTTCGTCAGTATTTTACAGTTTCATTTAAGAAAAACTCTCGTTATATCATTAACACACGGAGACTCAGAGGTCTTCACGGCAACCCGTCAAAATAAGAGTTCGGTTTAACTTGATAATATATTACTGTTGTACAGTAGAATTTAGATATCTCAATTTAATAATAATACTAACACTAATAATAATAAATTATCAAAAAAACATTTTTAAGGAATAATCACTTTTTCTATTATATTGTAATTTTAACAGTATAAAACTCAGTTGTGCCGCATGTTGTTTGACAAAAAAAGTTTAATTTCATATAAAACAATTAAATTCATGTTTTTATGTCTTCATTTGATTACTAGAAAATTCACAACAAAGAATTTGTGCAAAACAAAACATTTCATAGAAATGAAATTTTTTTTAATTACTAAATGGTTGTTGTTATTAATATGCAAGCATCATAGACAATGGCAGACAGCGACCAAGGCAGCTATGGCATAATGTCAATAACACTTCTATAAATGGCTTTTTTTCTCTTCAGTTATTGAGGTAAACATGCGTAAAGTACAGAGAGAAGGTGCCTTTGGGTTTCTGAACTGAGCAATAGTTCAGGATTCCCTCAGACGTCACTGTGTAATGTGCAGCGGACACAGCCGGTTCCTTCAGCGAGAGCTATTGTTCTCCGAAGGGTCCGGTGTCGAGCGCTGCGGTGTGACGCGTGACGTCACCGGCTGATGACCTCATCAGATGCTGACGTCACCGGCTGATGACCTCATCAGATGCTGCCAGTGACTCTCAGACTGACGGCTCTGTGTTCGCCTGCATTACTCCACTATTCTTTATCTTTATCGCTGTATCAAACTAAAAATTATTTTATCCCAATACTTGAGGAAATGGTTAATATAATTACATTGAAGATCATTTTTATGCAACTTTGTTTACATTTTGTATGTTTTCATATGTTTACTGTGTTCTGCCTAAGTGTGTGTATCAGCTGAATGCAGACTCACGTTATTATACATCATCAAATGACGTTTAGTAAAGACCTGACCAACACTTGACTCCTAACTCTCATTCTGTTCAGTGTTTTGCTCTGTTTCTGGAGCGTCACATTATTGCTACAGCGTTACGACTCTTACACACGATGTGGTGTGTGTGTTTGTTTGTGTCCGTGTAAGTGTGTGTCATGAGGCTCTTTGTTCATTGTTAAGACAATAATGACACTCTCAAACACTTCAGTTTAGAGATGGAAACATTACACACTCACTCACTCACTCACTCACTCACACACACACTCACTCACTCACTCACTCACACACTCACACACACACACACACACACACACACCCACTCACTCACTCACACCCACTCACTCACACACACACTCACTCACACACCCACTCACTCACTCACACACACCCACTCACTCACACACACTCTCTCACACACGCACTCAGACACACACGCCCACACACTCACTCACACACACAAATGCTCACACACTCACTCTCAGAGACACACGCACTCACACACAACTTTCAGTTTCAACTTTCAACAGTGTGTTCCCGTATCAGTGTGTTCCCGTATCAGTGTGTTCCCGGATCAGTGTGTTCCCGTATCAGTGTTTTCCCGGATCAGTGTGTTCCCGGATCAGTGTGTTCCCGGATCAGTGTGTTCCCGTCAGTCGGCACAGACCCTCTGAATCTACTGCTAAAAAAAATAATTTATTAATGAGTCATTTTCACACATGAGGATGTTCCTGAGTGGCATGACAGTGAGCTAATTCAGTCTGTCCGCTGAGAGGCTGTGGACGTGCGAGATCCCCGTCCTTAAGTGTGTGTGTGTGTGTGTGTGTGTGTGTGTGTGTGTGTGTGTGTGTTCTCCAGTTTTCCCTGATGTGGAGAGAATGAGATGATTTTCTGCAAGTCAGTTCAACTTTGACCTTTCCAGGCCTTTGCTCTGCCAACAAAACATTTAAATGTCATCTTTACAAAACATTTCCTGTGAAAAAAAAAAAATAGGCCTACAAGACATTCAGACAGTCTGTGCTTCTATCCCTCACAGCCTCGTGTGTGTGTGTGTGTGTGTGTGTGTGTGTGTTACAGTTAACATCACACCTGCTCTGATGCTCTGTGAGATTACTGACAGACTGAAGGATATTTTTCCACTCACGTGTCAAGCTTGTGTCTGTCGACTGACACTATTAACTTGAATAGACTGACACTGAAGCTCCAGGCGTCACGAACCGCTCCACTCATCTGAGGGTCAGAGGTCACTGCAGGGTTAGTGGGAGGAGCTTGACCTCCAGATCCCCCTCTCTGGATCTTTAAGGTCCAGCCACACCCTAACCTGAGGTTAAGCCCCGCCCACTGACTGCAGTGAGCATCATGTGACTGATCATCACTGAGACTCTGGCGCCATCTGCTGGTGACTCACTGACTCTAATCATAGAAAACACATTTACTAACACCACCAACAAGCAGCAACTAGAGCATATAATAGCGTTTGTATATTATGTTGATATTAACATACTATTTATTAGGATACTTTCACGTCCGCCGGATCCAGGCCGTATCCATATCTGATGAAGGACCTGCGCCTGGACACACACACACACACACTCCAGATCTGATGAAGGACCTGCGCCTGGACACACACACACACACACTCCAGATCTGATGAAGGACCTGTGCCTGGACACACACACACACACACTCCAGATCTGATGAAGGACCTGCGCCTGGACACACACACACACACACACACACCAGATCTGATGAAGGACCTGCGCCTGGGCGCGACGACAACGATATACATATACGATACATATATCTTTGCAACAAAAACAGAAGAGACTGCCATCTTATTTCTGCCATCTGTAGCAAGAAAATCATTGCCTGTCCTTTAGAAAAATATGATGCATTTGCAGATTTGCTTTCACTGACTGTACTGTAGGTCGACTTCATCTAACGCTCTTGCCCCTGGTTTCACAGACAGGGCTTAAGACTAGTCCTAGACTAAAATGTAAGTCTGAGCTGTTTCCACTGAAATAAACTTGCACTGACTGATCTTAAAAATATATCAGTGCCTTTTTAGTTTTAAGATGCATATCGGTAATGTTTTTTTTCTAAGCATGTTTATAAAAATTACTTAAATGTCCTAATTGATCTATGGTCTAATCCTGGCTTAGTCTAAGCCCTGTCTGTGAAACCGGGCCATAATGTTCTTAAATCTTCCTGTTACGACTCGAGTCGAGTGTGCATTGAAAGCGCTTCAGACGATTCAGTGTGTGCAGGAACCGAACAGATCATTCAAACTGATTCGCGAACAGAATCGACTCAAAAGAGTGATTCATTTGTGAATTGAGCATTGATCATGCCCAGAGATACAGCGCGCTTGGTATAAACTACGCATTTAACAACATGTGTAATAAAGTAACGAGAGGAACGTCGCTCAACATAACGAAGTAAAAGTACAGTTTTTTTATTAGAAATGTACTCGAGTTAAAGTAAAAGTAGGCTACCCACATTTAAATCTACTCTTAAAAGTACAATATTACCAAAAAAACATTAAAGTAAATGTAGGCATACTTCGTTACCCACCTCTGCTATACACTGAGCTCGTAATGCGCATGTGCGCCATCAGCGTTCTCACAGGCTCGCGTTTTTGAAGTTTGCGTTTAAAGAACTTAGAGTTTTCTGTTAGAACGGTGTGTGTTAGCGGCCATTCTTGCATTCGGTGTGAAAGCCTTTTTCCTTAAACTTCTCCTCCAGATCTGATTCCTGTCGGGTTTGATGATGTGAGTTGGCAAGAACTGAGTTTCTCTTTCAAAAGCAGTTTTCTTCACGATGAAAGAGTGTTTTGTCGAGTATCAAACAGATCATGTCAGTCTCAGAAACATGATTCATAAACGAACTTCTGTGAATGTTTAATTCTTCAGTAAAATGAAACTTCATCCGCTGCTGAACAGTCAGACAAACAAGTGATTTTAGTGTTAATTTTGTAATGTTCATTTCTTGCCCACTTTAAGGAGCAGCTCTCTCTCAGATCATTTCAGACTCTTACATATTAAAAAGTATAACATGTCCTTCTTAAGGCGCATGTTACAGTGAGGAAACTTCATTGGATGAATATTTTGTTTCATAAATTCGGAACCGCCTACTAGTATACTACTTGTACTACTTTTCCCACATGTTTTTATTGCAGAAATAGTAATAGAAATATGCAGTTCCGAATGTTTATTTGGCAGTTTCGTCGGCTGGTTGTTACCTGTGCGCAGACACCTGTGCGCGCGCGCGTCATATGACGCACCTGTGTTTCGGGTGGAGCGATGATGATGATGATGATGAGGCGGAGGAAGAGCAGAGCAGAGAACAAGTTGGTTTGCCAACCGCCAATAAACACCAAAGAAGAAGAAGAAGAAGAAGAGAAGAGCAGAGGAATCACAAGCCGGTCTCTGAGAGGAACACAAGTAGAAGTTAAAGCGGCTTTTGGGATAAAATGCGAGTTTGATCCGTGACTCTGATCGCATTCACACTCGCGTAGTGATGGCCAAATGAAGCGTTTCGAAGCATTATTGCTTCCTGATACAATTGTGTCGAAAATGGTTCATTACTCGAAGCTTCATTCAGATAGAAATTGCAGCACCATCTCCTGGTGAAGAAAATGTAATGCAACAAAGCTGACAACCATAAAATGCAAGTAACGACCCGTTTATTACGTGTTTTTACCGAGGCGATCAAAGCTGAAACAGTGTTAGTGCTGTGAAACTCATTTATGTAGGTGAATTTTACAGATAATAATGAATTTCATGTGTTCACCTTGATAATAAAACATTAAGCATGATGTGTGTGTGTAATTATTTCTTTAGACAAGGTGTTTTGGTGATTGGAAAGGACTGTATAATTTGACTGGTCCTTAAAAGGTTGTGACCACCAGGGGGCATCGATTAGAATGCAGACAAGATGTTCCGTTTAGGTGTTTTATTGAAATGTGTGTGGTTCTGAAACAGAGATACAGGCATAAATCAGTAAATGTAGACTCTCTATATAAATGTCAAATAGTTATTACATGCCTAGCAGGTATATAATAAAACAAACACAATCAAGAGATTAAATTATAGTTTTGTTATGTATGACTTAAATGCTGTGTTATAATAAATGCTTATTACTAAGCACCTACATACTTATAAATTTAGTAGTACACTATATCCCTGTTCAAAGATTAATTTGCTGCACATTAACTGCAACAATATACAACACACTAAATTCAGCTGAACATATAATAATTATGAGCTACAGAATTACTCCTTAAATAAACAACGTTACACATTGTGCAATAACAACAAACATTATTTCAATTGAGACATGTAAGGCTTGCAGAGCAACACCTCCATTAATTAACAGCGTTCTCAATTAAACACACGAGCAGTGCGAAGCTCCGCCATTATACGATAACAAGCAGCAACATGTCACGACATTAATGTGAGGTAAAAACAACAACAAACTTCAGTATACTTACTGGTAGTTGCACGCACACAATACTTGGAACTTGTAAATAAGTACAGCAACACTATCTTAGACTATCTATATAAATATAAATATAAACTGCACAGTCTTTTGACGCCAGCGCTATCTTCCAAACTTTTCCGAAACTGAAACTTAATCTGTCTGCTCCCGCGAGCCGCAGAGTGCAGTTACGCTCCTGATTGGCTGATTCTCAAGCAGCCAGTTTTATCTGCCTGAAAAAGGTCGTCCTTCGTCACAGCCGCCCCCAAATTTGTTACACTATATTTGCCACTCTAAGAAGGACTGACCGTATCAGTGTCTGGTATGGCAGGCAGAGCTACAAGGCGAGCGACAGGCCTCGTGTAGATTTTGTCCTTGACTTTGACTACTGCAGTCCTGACTCTCCCATCAGTTCCTGGAATAACCTCAGTGACATGACCTAAAGGCCACTGCGCTCTTGGCAGCTGTGGGTCCACTACCATTACTATGGTTCCAGTTTGCAGCTGTGCAGGGTCCTTGTGCCACTTGGAGCGAGTCTGAAGAGTCGGGAGGTAGTGTCGTATAAAGTGGGACCAAAACTGGTCAGCCAGCACCTGAGTATGTCTCCAGCGGCGGCGACTTAGGAGCTCAGACTCAGCATACACAGCCTGTGGTAAAGAGGGGTCAAGCCGCCCCATGAGGAGCAAGTTGGGGGTCACTGGGTCAGCATCAGCCACGTCTGTGGACACGTAACCCAGTGGTTTGGAGTTTAAAATCCCCTCCACTTCAATAAGTACTGTCCGCAGGACCTCTTCAGGGACAGTCTGTGATTGGATGGTGGCATACAGTGCAGCTTTAACAGACCTCACTTCCCTTTCCCAGACTCCTCCAAAGTGTGGTGCGCTTGGGGGGTTAAACTGAAACTTAATCTGGTGTTTAGCCAGATGAGCCTGAAGTGTGGGGTGCAATGACCTGAAGGCCTCCTGGAGTTCTCTTTCACCTCCCTTAAAATTAGTGCCCTGGTCGGACCGGAGCTCTGCTGGCTTACCCCTTCGTGCAATGAAGCGGCGAAGGGCCATCAGAAAAGAATCTGAGTCCATACTGGAAAGAACATCCACGTGCACAGCGCGCGTCGTCAGGCATTTAAATAGTATGCCCCATCTCTTCTCATGGCGACGGCCAACCTTCACTGTGAAAGGCCCGAAACAGTCCATGCCTGTAGAGAAGAACGGGGGCTTCAGCAGCCGTAGTCTGGACTGTGGGAGGTCTGCCATCTTGGGCACTACTGGAGAGGCTCTCCATCTCTGGCAGTCCGGACAGGAGTGCTGGTGGCGCTTAACAGCTTCACGGCCATGCAGAATCCAGTATTTTCGCCGCAGCTCTGCAAAAAGGCGCTCTGATCCGGGATGGCAAAGGCTCTTGTCCATGTCCTGGATGATGAGCTGGGTCACTTTATGCCGATGGTCCAGGACCACTGGGTGAATAGAATCGGGCTCTAGCTGGTCACTGCGGCGGAGCCTTCCTCCAACCCGGATGAGTCTCACAGTCTTGTCATACTCTGGTGCTAGGGAGATCAGCCTACTGGTGGCAGCTACTGGCTTACCGGTACTCAAGAGGCTGAACTCCTCAGCAAAGCTGTCCTGCAGGGCTCGTCTCAATACTTCTCTCTCTGCTTCTCGGTAGTCATCAGCAGAAAGACTGACGGGGCTCCCTGATGACAAAGGGCTGGATTGTGCAACCGCCTCTGTCAGTGCTCTGAACGAGGAAAACTGATCAACATTTGGTAGCAGAGAAGTCTGTATGCTTGTAGTGAGACAGCAGATAGTGGGTTCTCGCAGCTCAGCAGAATTCTCTGTCACCTCTGTGGCTGGCTGTATAGGCCAGACTTCAGGCGACTGTTGTAGGAAAGCAGGGCCCTGACTCCATCTGTTCTTACCAGCCAGTTCCAGCAGTGTTTTTCCCCGCGTTATATCATCAGCTGGGTTGTTGGCAGAATCCACATATCTCCAGGCCTGGACCTCAGTCAGCTCCTGGATTTCAGCTATCCGCGTTCCCACGAATACCTTGTACCGACAGGAGTCGGACTGAAGCCATGTGAGTACTGTTGTGGAGTCTGTCCAGAATATAACATTGCGGATATTCACAGTCAGCTCTCTTTGAAGTAGTGCAGCTAACTGTGCAGCTGTCAGAGCAGCACACAGTTCTAGTCTTGGTATTGATTGCTGCTTCTTCGGGGCCACTCTGGATCTAGCAGCCAGGAATGACACTTCCACACGGCCGTGTGAGCTCTCCGTCCGCAGATAGGCCACTGAGCCATATGCTTTCTCTGACGCATCAGCAAAGATGTGTAGGTCTCTCTGGAGGTTTGAAGTGTTCATCTCAGGGCTCACATAGCATCGAGGCAGTAGAATCTGGGAGAGATGCTGCAATTCTTCCTCCCACGTCAGCCATGGCTGCAGCACATCCTCAGGCAGTGACGGGTCATCCCAGTCTCTCTGTTTGTCCCACAAGTGCTGCACTAGGACCTTGGCCCGCGTAGTGAAGGGAACTATAAATCCCAGGGGGTCGAACAGGCGTGCCAGGACTCTGTATATGTTTCGCATGGTGGGTGTGGGTTGGTCCAGCATACGGTATTTATACCTTAAGGTGTCTGAATTGCAGAGCCAGCGGAGTCCCAGGGCGAGCTCCTATGGGTCAGTGCCTGACTCGTTGAGCCACAACTCACTGCTCTCAGATCTTGCTTCTTTGGGCAGGTGGCTGATGACCTCAGGGTTATTACTGGCCCACTGGCGTAACTCAAATCCACCTGTAGCCAACAGTGAGGTCAGTTTGTCGACCAGGTGATGGGCTTCTTCAACAGATGGGAGGCTTTGCAGACAGTTGTCCACATAAAAGGATCGTTCTATCGACACTCGAACATCTTCACTTGGCTGACTGTGGTCAAACACATGTTTCTGCAGTGCAAAAGTTGCACAGCAGGGGCTACAAGTGGTGCCAAATGGAAGGACTTGCCATGTGTAGATGCTGGGTGGTTCCTCTGTATTCAGGTCTCGCCATAGGAAGCGCAGCAAGGGCTTGTCCTCTGGGAGCAGCCTCACCTGATGGAACATGCCTTTAATATCGCTGCTGACAGCAATTGCATGTTCTCTGAAGCGCAGCAGTACACCCAGTAGACTGGAACTTAAAGTGGGCCCAGGCAACAGCAGCTCATTGAGGTTTTTTCCCTTATACATGAAGGAACAGTTGAACACAATCCTGTTCTTTCCGTTATGGCTCACCATGTGATGTGGGATGAACCAGGACTCGGCTGCTTTGCTCAGCTCCTCTTCTGACACTTTAACTGCATAGCCCACCTTTTCCAGCTTTCCAATCTCTGCACAGTATGCGGCTGCTCTTTGAGGGTCTCGCCGCAGGCGCCTCTCTGTACTGCGGAGATTAGCTAACACAGCCTCCTAAAATGCTTGAAGCTGTGGCATGTTCTTCACCCTGAGGAGGGGAGTAGCGTAGCGCTGAATTCCATCAACCTCTACTCGTGTGGTCTTCGCTTCCAGCAAGTGGACTGCTTCCTGATCCTGCCTAGAGCGTGTTACAAGCTTTTCACTCCTGTAGGGCAGAACATCTAGCTGCCACAATCTCTCTACACTCTGTAGAAGCTCGTTCGTGGGTGAGAGGGTGGAGACGTGCAGGCACTGTGATGTTGCCTGCTGCTTGCTGTACCTGGTCGGCCCCTGAAGTGTCCATCCCAACTTTGTCTTCACTGCGGCTGGTCCCCCGTGAGGTCCCAAACGCACAGGCTCCACTGGAGTGATTAAGTGGGTATAATCTGACCCGATTAACAGTAGGGGTTGCACTCTGTTAATCGTCTGAAGAGGGAGGCCTCTTAAATGTTTGTGCTTCCTCTGAAGTGCCTCCATTGAGTAAGTGTGCTCAGCCAAACCCAGTTGATCAGCAGTGAATGCTCTGTATATCTTGAAGGACTTCTTTGGATGGTCTACTGGAGAGATGGAGAACGACACTGCAGTGCCGTGCAGAACCCTGATGTCCTGCCGAACAGTTCTGAGGATCAGATTTTCCGGCTCACCGGTAAGTTTAAGGCTCTGCGCTGCTGCAGGGAGGAGAATGGTCCGCTCCGATCCATCGTCAAGGATGGCATATGTCTCCAAAGTGTGTTCACCGTTACGCAGCAGCACTTTACTCACTTTCAGTAAGACCTGACTGCATCCAGCCCGCCTGTCCATGTACAAAACTTCATTAGTTGTGCTGATGAGGCAGGATGTATCCTCAGATGCAGGTTTTAAATTCACTGCAGGTTTTATATTCACTTCATGCAAAGCTTGCAGGTGTCTCCCCTTACACTTGTGACATGTAATTTTCAGACGTCACTGTGCAGCCTGGTGTGTGCGACCGCATCGCCAGCACCTCTTGTTGGTCTTGATCCACGCTGTTATCTGTTCAACTGTAAGCTGTGCAAAGTTTCCACACTTATCTAGGAAGTGTTGCGTGTTAGAGCAGTAAGGGCAGTACGCTGTCCTCTCTGGCTGCTTGTTGCTAAATAAGGCCTTCTCTATTGTCGGTGTGCTCTCAGGTTGCTCTGTGGTGTGCATGATGTTGGTATTCTTGCCACTCTTAGCGTCACGGCGACGCTCTATCCTGGGTCCTGCTCTGCTCTTGTTCACACCGGTTAGAGGCTCATACACTGTCTCTTGCATCTTCAGCTCGTAGTCAAGCCAGTCAGAAAAGTGCAATAGGCTTGGGATTGTGACACGCATTGGGTACAGGAACCTCTTAAATTCAGTCCGTATATCATGAGGCAGTTTGGACATCAGTCGTGTCACATGTGAACTAGAGTGCGGATCGGGCCGAATTTTTCTGTCCGAGCCCGGCCCGCGTCCGACAGAGCAGTAACCGAACCCGACCCGAGCCCGACAGGCATAAAGATATTTATGTCCGAGCCCGACCCGAGACCGACAGTTAAAATCCCATTTTTTTCTCATACTAATGACACATGTACGTTTGTTTGTGTGGAAAGTCCGCTTTTATTACTGTATAGGAACGCATTCGGAAATGTCAACAGGATGAGTGCATCAGCGCGCACGGAGAAACAAGCGCACTTAACACAGACGCGCATGCACGTGTTTGGTTGTCACGGCTACATAAACAAATTTGAAATTAGCGCACACAGGAAGACAGATGTTATGGTCAAATTTTACATGCATTTTAATCACAAAAATGAACGTTTGCATCAAATGAAAGCATCAGGCACATTGGCTAACGTTACCTACATAATAAGCTGTTTTAAATTTAAAATGTTCAATGCCTTATCGCGCTGATGTGACCGAGCCCGACCCGAACCCGAACATAATTTCTAAATATCTGTCCGAACCCGGCCCGGCCCGTCGGGTACCGACGGGTCCCGTCGGGCTCGGGTCGGGTATCCATCCTCTAATGTGAACCACAGTGAAGCTCAGTCTTTCCACTGTCCCCAAGCTGGTCTAACATTGCCACGAGTGCTCTCACTTTCAGGGCGAATCGCTTAAACCCACTGGAGTCACCACGTGCAATATTAGGGGCCTCCATTAGATCAGCTATTTTCCTGAGAGCTAGCTGGTGAGGCTGTCCATAATGCTCGATTAGGCTGGTCATAGTGTCAGTGTAGGGCTGCAGTGAGTTAGTGTATGAGTCCGCTATTAGAAGTGCCTCCTCATACTTCAGGTGATCCACCAGGATCTGGTATTTGAAGCGCTCTGTTGCGTCCACAGGCAGTAGGTTCTCCAGAGCGACCTTAAGCCTGGCGAACTCTCTCGGATCCCCTTTGGTGAATGCAGGGATTGTGGGTTTAGGCCCGCGGTACACTGTCTCATGGTGGTGGGAGGGTCGCAGCTCTTCGGGCAGCGACTCACATCTTTGTGGGGTGTAGGGTATACAGTACTTTGGTGTCTGTACCCCGGGCACTGGATGATGGAGCTCAGGTTGACTGGGCGGCGACTCTTGCTGACGTGTCATCCTAATGTCTCTCAGTGCTGTTATGAGCTCTGTCATAAGGTCCTGTGATGGTGGCTGATAAACGTTGTCTGCTACTGGGGGTGGTGGCGGTGGCCAGTCGTCATCATCCGTAGGCAGAGTGTGACCACCAGCTTGCACAAGTGGCGGGATTGGCATGGTTTGGTACGCACCACCATCCTGCTCTATGTTATGCTGCTGTTGGGCGGGGGCTGGTGTAGGGAAAGGAGAAAGAGCTGTCTGTCGCAGTGCTGGTAGGTCTGGAAGGGAAGTACGGGCGTCAAGTCGCCTGTGCATGTCCATTACCTGTTGCTGCAGCCTTTGATTATCTTCCCTCAGCTTATAAAGAGCTTCAAGGACCTCAGGTGCTATTTCTGGGGCATGCCTCGATTGGGCAGAGGCAGGCGTACTTTGAAAGAGGGGTTCTGTATACTCAAACTGGCGTGGAAAGACAGCTTCGGCTCCCCGCATGACACTCCCGTCCTCATGCAGCAGTGGTGGTGTGAGAGGCGTCATCCTGGCGTGTCTCTCTGGGAATCTCACCATACTTTCGTAGGGCCGCTGTTGCTCTGACAGGTTAGCCGATTGATGAGGCAAACGAGAGGGCGGCTGCAATGCTTGGAGGGGGATGTCATAGTCTTCCATCCAGGCTGGTCGCCGGGTCTCTCGGCGGGGTCGGGCATCTACTGGGCGTGTATACTGATCCGAGAACATCTCTAAACAATCCCACGGTGACCACGCGCATCCGGCTCGAAGGACCAAATGTTTTGGTGATTGGAAAGGACTGTATAATTTGACTGGTCCTTAAAAGGTTGTGACCACCAGGGGGCATCGATTAGAATGCAGACAAGATGTTCCGTTTAGGTGTTTTATTGAAATGTGTGTGGTTCTGAAACAGAGATACAGGCATAAATCAGTAAATGTAGACTCTCTATATAAATGTCAAATAGTTATTACATGCCTAGCAGGTATATAATAAAACAAACACAATCAAGAGATTAAATTATAGTTTTGTTATGTATGACTTAAATGCTGTGTTATAATAAATGCTTATTACTAAGCACCTACATACTTATAAATTTAGTAGTACACTATATCCCTGTTCAAAGATTAATTTGCTGCACATTAACTGCAACAATATACAACACACTAAATTCAGCTGAACATATAATAATTATGAGCTACAGAATTACTCCTTAAATAAACAACGTTACACATTGTGCAATAACAACAAACATTATTTCAATTGAGACATGTAAGGCTTGCAGAGCAACACCTCCATTAATTAACAGCGTTCTCAATTAAACACACGAGCAGTGCGAAGCTCCGCCATTATACGATAACAAGCAGCAACATGTCACGACATTAATGTGAGGTAAAAACAACAACAAACTTCAGTATACTTACTGGTAGTTGCACGCACACAATACTTGGAACTTGTAAATAAGTACAGCAACACTATCTTAGACTATCTATATAAATATAAATATAAACTGCACAGTCTTTTGACGTCAGCGCTATCTTCCAAACTTTTCCGAAACTGAAACTTAATCTGTCTGCTCCCGCGAGCCGCAGAGTGCAGTTACGCTCCTGATTGGCTGATTCTCAAGCAGCCAGTTTTATCTGCCTGAAAAAGGTCGTCCTTCGTCACACAAGGACAGAAGATCAGACCAGCTTAAAAAAAGTTGGAAACCATCACAGAAATTCTAATGGTTTATATTAAAATATGAAGCATTGGCTTTTACCATTTAAACCACTACATAATTCTTTTTGTAGTTTGGGACATATTCCATTAGGATTTAATGCCCCCACCAATACAACCCAACACATATCAGTAGACCCACAGAGACCAGTATAATTCCCATTACAACCAATAAAATTCCCATGAAAACCATTAAATCCAATAGAATTTTTGTAATGGTTTCTATAGTTTTTTTTTTTTTACCTTCACTTTTATAAGAAATACAGCCGGCAGGATTCAAACCTGTCAACACTGGATTGACCTGTCAAAGCAGTCAGGTGGTTCACTACAGGAGTGAACCAGTGTGTTTGCTTCAGAAGTCATTTTCATGTGACTAGTGACGTAATGATACAAGCTCCGAAGCAGTGGTTCATTGCAAGGACCGTTCGAGTTTGAAGCAAGCGTCGGTGTCAGACGTAACATCACTACACTCGCGCTGGTTTCGGTTCGCGTTTACTGGAGTTTCATCTGAACATCATGATGATCGTATCTCTGCTGCTGCTGAGTGCCCTGAGCTCAGGTGAGACACACACACACACACACACACACACACACACACACACACACACACACACACACACACACACACCTACCTACCTGCTCATTTATAATGCAGAATAATGCAGTGATATTGTGAAGGTTGGTCAGAGGAACAGGTAACTGTGTTTCACCTGTTGAGCGCGTCCGTTTCGGTCACGTGATCACTGGTTGTTGACATCGATCCCATTAAAATGCACAAACATTGAAAGAATGACGGGATGTAGATTTTAAAACTACTTAAAGCACTCAAGAGGAAGAAAGTATGGCATTCAGTATGACGAGACTCTTTCCTGACCGTTCAAGTGGATTAGTGTTGGATAAAAACATTTGCCTCACAGTGGAATGATGACTTTTACATGAAGTGTTTCTGGACGTTATATATGAGGTTATCATATCGTTTATTTAACACATGTTTATAATCTCAGAGTGCTCTGTATGAATGGAATATGACTTTGCTACATTCTGACACAATGTATCAGTAAACACATTCATAACTGCTGTTTGCTAACAAATGTTGTGCTGTTTTTGCACAAGGTATTAATATCATTGCAGATCTTGTTATACTCGCGTTTTTTTTATCAGTATTAAGCGATTTTCACATTAATAAATGATAATATTGTGTGTATTTTAGGGGATGATACTGACTTTCATGTAAAGCTGAGCAAAACTGTTTAAAGACACTGAGAACAAGATTACAGGAAGTCATTTGGTTTCTGTGGATCTGTAGAATTATCACCCAAACTCATCATGTGAGATAAGACTTTCATGTAATGACTGTAATGAGTTCATTGAAGCTCACGTGTGGATGATATATGCTGATTTCTGAACCGCATAGCCTACTAGTAATCTTCATACTAGTTTTACCATATCTTTCTACAGCAGTAAGAGTAAGAGTAATAGGGTTGGGTACCGAACACGGTACTTTTAATGGCACAGACCGAATTACGTCAGTACTACCGAGTAGCGATTCACATTAAATCAATGGATTACAAGAACATGAATGCATGAACTTCATTTCCAGAGCCGCTCTGAGAGTCACTGAAGTTCGTCAGTATTTTACAGTTTCATTTAAGAAAAACTCTCGTTATATCATTAACACACGGAGACTCAGAGGTCTTCACGGCAACCCGTCAAAATAAGAGTTCGGTTTAACTTGATAATATATTACTGTTGTACAGTAGAATTTAGATATCTCAATTTAATAATAATACTAACACTAATAATAATAAATTATCAAAAAAACATTTTTAAGGAATAATCACTTTTTCTATTATATTGTAATTTTAACAGTATAAAACTCAGTTGTGCCGCATGTTGTTTGACAAAAAAAGTTTAATTTCATATAAAACAATTAAATTCATGTTTTTATGTCTTCATTTGATTACTAGAAAATTCACAACAAAGAATTTGTGCAAAACAAAACATTTCATAGAAATGAAATTTTTTTTAATTACTAAATGGTTGTTGTTATTAATATGCAAGCATCATAGACAATGGCAGACAGCGACCAAGGCAGCTATGGCATAATGTCAATAACACTTCTATAAATGGCTTTTTTTCTCTTCAGTTATTGAGGTAAACATGCGTAAAGTACAGAGAGAAGGTGCCTTTGGGTTTCTGAACTGAGCAATAGTTCAGGATTCCCTCAGACGTCACTGTGTAATGTGCAGCGGACACAGCCGGTTCCTTCAGCGAGAGCTATTGTTCTCCGAAGGGTCCGGTCAAAGAGTATAGAAGCCCAAGAGGCGAAACTCTGTTGTGTTATGGGTAACAGTCTGTAGATGGCGCTGCGGAGGCGCGTCCGCCATTATGGACTGAAAGCTGCTGAAATCGTTAGCGCCAGTCAATGGCAAAATCCATTTTAGTATGTGTTTATAGTTCATATGTGCACTTGCTAGATTGCACATCTTTTTTGTACCTTTCCGCCTGTAATAGGACATTCATAGATTGTTTTTTTCTTGCCATTGAAACGTTCACTGTGTGCACTTTCACTGAAGATGTTGAAAAAACAAGTTGTTAATATTTTTTTGTGATATTCTATGTAAAATATTAACTGTTAGAAATGTTCATTTATAATTTATAATTTTTTCAAATCATATATATGGTGATGTTCACTAATTTCAAAATCAACATTGAATACATATCTTATTACTTATATCTAATTACTGTGTGTCTGCCTATAGCCTAGCCCTAGCCTATATTATTTCATGAATTTCTGTTAGTCATATAACAAGGAAAATGCATAATAGAACATAAATATTGATAGATTCAAGTTTTGCAGTAATTTTATAATTGTATCTTTGCAAACCGTATAGGCTAATGAAGCCGATTCAGTGGGGGACATACCCTTACTAAAAAGTACTATAGGAATCTTATAGTATTTTGGGACAAATTATTATAGTAATCTTATAGGAATACTATAGTAATTTGGGACATACTACAGAAGTACGATAAGACTACTATATAAATACTATAGCAGCTTTAAAATATTATAGAGGTATTACAGAACATCACAGAAGTATGTTATGTTCTGTAATACCTCTATAATATCCTAGAGCCGCTATAGTATTTCTATAGTAGTCTTATAGTACTTCTATAGTAATATTTTGTCCCAAAATACTATTTTCCTAAGGGTAATTAGGCCATGCATAACCAACACATAGACGAATATTTTCTGTCATTTAACGTCATTTAACGTCGGTCATCCTCATTAATGTATTTTAAATTGTTTTCATATTTAGATATGACGGCCAGAAAAAATTACGTTATGTTAAGTTTTTGTGGTAACGCTTTAGATTACAGCCCGGAAAGTACTGCGTAATTAAAATGAAAGTACAGTGTAACTTTCGGTAATTACAGTGTACCTATAAAGTACTTACTTGTAAGTATAGGGGAACAATATGTAAAGTCTTGGGAATAAAGGTGTAACAACCAGGAAAATACTGCGTTATTAAAACGAAATTTCAGTGTAACTTTCGGTAATTACAGTGTACCTATAAAGTGCGTACGTGTAAGTATAGGGGAATAATATGTAAAGTTTTGGGAATAAAGGGGTAACAACCAGGAAAATAACAAATTATTTAGGCAAATTATTTAGACTAAGTATTTTAGAATCTTACTTTTGGGAGCAATTTAGCGAGTAGGCCTACATACACTGCACCTTTTTGTAATAATAGTGTATAAAAATACATAAAGGCTTTTTTTTAATTACGGGGTACATATCAGTGCATTTATAAAGTAGGCTAATTTGTTATTATTGCAAAGGTGCACTGATTAAGTTTCAAGGCAAGTAAAACTATTGCAACTTTTTTTTTTTTATGTTGGGAAAATATACTCTTGTTCCATGTAGTTACAGGGTAAGTATGACAATGTGGGCTGTAAATTAAAGTGGTGTTTCTTACCCTCTTGTTTCATGTAGTTACAGGGTAAGTATGACAATGTGGGCTGTAAATTAAAGTGGTGTTTCTTACCCTCTTGTTTCATGTAGTTACAGGGTAAGTACAATAAAAACACATGTCACACACACAATCTGATATCACTCGGAAAACTTTATTTGAAAAACAACTTATTTCAAAACGGATTTACAGCACTTTGTTTCTCTTGCTTGGTTTCCTCCTCCTCTTGTTCCTCTTCTTCTGAAGTGAAACGATAAGCGTTTGTAAGAAAAATACCAAATATTTTAAATTTTTAAACTGTAGACTATCGCTTCCGACCAACTGTCACCTGCGCGTTCATGAGAGGGTTGAGAGAAAGTATAAATACAAGTTGTCCGCGTCCGAGCTGCGCAGTTGTCGTGTACGCGTCCAAACTGGAGTATAACAGAGGCTTAAAGCGTGACGTAAGCGCACCGAAAAACCAATGTTGAATTATTTTTTTTTTTAATGTTTTTATTATTGCTCACAACAAAATACAAACAATAACAGATAATAATAATGAAAAACAAACCATGCAGAAGAACAGAGACACCAGTTCTCGAGCACGTTTCACATCAAACTCCCGCGAGAATGCAATGAACGCTAAGCTTCACCAAACGCGAAGCCATTCAAGCCGCCCCTATGAAGCCGACTCTCATGCACTCGCTGGTGACAGTTGGTCGGTAGCGAAAAGATGAGTAAATTATGAGAACATTTCTGGGTGTAGGCTACTGTATTTTCTTTTAATACATAATACAGAATAGAAAAAGACTCCTTAAGATTAGGCTAATCAGTGGAACGATAGAAAAAGAGGAGGACCAAGAGGAGGAGGAAGCCATGCAAGAGAAACAAAAAAGGACAAAACATGCTACTTTATGTCAGGACTTTAGAATTTGAAATGAAAAGTTGATTTAAAAAAAAAAGATAATAAATTAAATAAATAAGAAGTGTAATATGTTGTAAATCTGTTTTGAAATAAGTTGTTTTTCAAATAAAGGTTTTCCAAGTGATGTCAGATTGTGTGTGTACATGTGTTTTTTATTGTACTTACCCTGTAACTACATGAAACAAGAGGGTAAGAAGCACCACTTTAATTTACAGCCCGCAATGTCATACTTACCCTGTAACTACATGAAACAAGAGGGTAAGAAGCACCACTTTAATTTACAGCCCACAATGTCATACTTACCCTGTAACTACATGAAACAAGAGGGTAAGAAACACCACTTTAATTTACAGCCCGCAATGTCATACTTACCCTGTAACTACATGAAACAAGAGGGTAAGAAACACCACTTTAATTTACAGCACGCAATGCCATACTTACCCTGTAACTACATGAAACAAGAGGGTAAGAAACACCACTTTAATTTACAGCCCGCAATGTCATACTTACCCTGTAACTACATGAAACAAGAGGGTAAGAAACACCACTTTAATTTACAGCCCGCAATGCCATACTTACCCTGTAACTACATGAAACAAGAGGGTAAGAAACACCACTTTAATTTACAGCCCGCAATGTCATACTTACCCTGTAACTACATGAAACAAGAGGGTAAGAAACACCACTTTAATTTACAGCCCGCAATGTCATACTTACCCTGTAACTACATGAAACAAGAGGGTAAGAAACACCACTTTAATTTACAGCCCGCAATGCCATACTTACCCTGTAACTACATGAAACAAGAGGGTAAGAAACACCACTTTAATTTACAGCCCGCAATGTCATACTTACCCTGTAACTACATGAAACAAGAGGGTAAGAAACACCACTTTAATTTACAGCCCGCAATGTCATACTTACCCTGTAACTACATGAAACAAGAGGGTAAGAAACACCACTTTAATTTACAGCCCGCAATGTCATACTTACCCTGTAACTACATGAAATAAGAGGGTAAGAAGCACCACTTTAATTTACAGCCCGCAATGTCATACTTACCCTGTAACTACATGAAACAAGAGGGTAAGAAACACCACTTTAATTTACAGCCCGCAATGCCATACTTACCCTGTAACTACATGAAACAAGAGGGTAAGAAACACCACTTTAATTTACAGCACGCAATGTCATACTTACCCTGTAACTACATGAAACAAGAGGGTAAGAAACACCACTTTAATTTACAGCCCGCAATGTCATACTTACCCTGTAACTACATGAAACAAGAGGGTAAGAAACACCACTTTAATTTACAGCCCGCAATGTCATACTTACCCTGTAACTACATGAAATAAGAGGGTAAGAAGCACCACTTTAATTTACAGCCCGCAATGTCATACTTACCCTGTAACTACATGACACAAGAGGGTAAGAAGCACCACTTTAATTTACAGCCCGCAATGTCATACTTACCCTGTAACTACATGAAACAAGAGGGTAAGAAACACCACTTTAATTTACAGCCCGCAATGTCATACTTACCCTGTAACTACATGAAACAAGAGGGTAAGAAACACCACTTTAATTTACAGCCCGCAATGCCATACTTACCCTGTAACTACATGAAACAAGAGGGTAAGAAACACCACTTTAATTTACAGCCCGCAATGTCATACTTACCCTGTAACTACATGAAACAAGAGGGTAAGAAACACCACTTTAATTTACAGCCCGCAATGTCATACTTACCCTGTAACTACATGAAACAAGAGGGTAAGAAACACCACTTTAATTTACAGCCCGCAATGTCATACTTACCCTGTAACTACATGAAACAAGAGGGTAAGAAACACCACTTTAATTTACAGCCCGCAATGTCATACTTACCCTGTAACTACATGAAACAAGAGGGTAAGAAGCACCACTTTAATTTACAGCCCGCAATGTCATACTTACCCTGTAACTACATGAAACAAGAGGGTAAGAAACACCACTTTAATTTACAGCCCGCAATGTCATACTTACCCTGTAACTACATGAAACAAGAGGGTAAGAAGCACCACTTTAATTTACAGCACGCAATGTCATACTTACCCTGTAACTACATGAAACAAGAGGGTAAGAAACACCACTTTAATTTACAGCCCGCAATGTCATACTTACCCTGTAACTACATGAAACAAGAGGGTAAGAAGCACCACTTTAATTTACAGCCCGCAATGTCATACTTACCCTGTAACTACATGAAACAAGAGGGTAAGAAACACCACTTTAATTTACAGCCCGCAATGTCATACTTACCCTGTAACTACATGAAACAAGAGGGTAAGAAGCACCACTTTAATTTACAGCACGCAATGTCATACTTACCCTGTAACTACATGAAACAAGAGGGTAAGAAACACCACTTTAATTTACAGCCCGCAATGTCATACTTACCCTGTAACTACATGAAACAAGAGGGTAAGAAGCACCACTTTAATTTACAGCCCGCAATGTCATACTTACCCTGTAACTACATGAAACAAGAGGGTAAGAAGCACCACTTTAATTTACAGCACGCAATGTCATACTTACCCTGTAACTACATGAAACAAGAGGGTAAGAAACACCACTTTAATTTACAGCCCGCAATGTCATACTTACCCTGTAACTACATGAAACAAGAGGGTAAGAAGCACCACTTTAATTTACAGCCCGCAATGTCATACTTACCCTGTAACTACATGAAACAAGAGGGTAAGAAACACCACTTTAATTTACAGCCCGCAATGTCATACTTACCCTGTAACTACATGAAACAAGAGGGTAAGAAGCACCACTTTAATTTACAGCACGCAATGTCATACTTACCCTGTAACTACATGAAACAAGAGGGTAAGAAACACCACTTTAATTTACAGCCCGCAATGTCATACTTACCCTGTAACTACATGAAACAAGAGGGTAAGAAACACCACTTTAATTTACAGCCCGCAATGTCATACTTACCCTGTAACTACATGAAACAAGAGGGTAAGAAACACCACTTTAATTTACAGCCCGCAATGTCATACTTACCCTGTAACTACATGAAACAAGAGGGTAAGAAACACCACTTTAATTTACAGCCCGCAATGCCATACTTACCCTGTAACTACATGGAACAAGAGGGTAAGAAACGCCACTTTAATTTACAGCCCGCAATGCCATACTTACCCTGTAACTACATGAAACAAGAGGGTAAGAAACGCCACTTTAATTTACAGCCCGCAATGCCATACTTACCCTGTAACTACATGAAACAAGAGGGTAAGAAACGCCACTTTAATTTACAGCCCGCAATGTCATACTTACCCTGTAACTACATGAAACAAGAGGGTAAGAAACACCACTTTAATTTACAGCCCGCAATGCCATACTTACCCTGTAACTACATGAAACAAGAGGGTAAGAAACGCCACTTTAATTTACAGCCCGCAATGCCATACTTACCCTGTAACTACATGAAACAAGAGGGTAAGAAACGCCACTTTAATTTACAGCCCGCAATGCCATACTTACCCTGTAACTACATGAAACAAGAGGGTAAGAAACACCACTTTAATTTACAGCCCGCAATGCCATACTTACCCTGTAACTACATGAAACAAGAGGGTAAGAAACGCCACTTTAATTTACAGCCCGCAATGCCATACTTACCCTGTAACTACATGAAACAAGAGGGTAAGAAACGCCACTTTAATTTACAGCCCGCAATGTCATACTTACCCTGTAACTACATGGAACAAGAGGGTAAGAAACGCCACTTTAATTTACAGCCCGCAATGCCATACTTACCCTGTAACTACATGAAACAAGAGGGTAAGAAACACCACTTTAATTTACAGCCCGCAATGCCATACTTACCCTGTAACTACATGAAACAAGAGGGTAAGAAACGCCACATTAATTTACAGCCCGCAATGTCAAACTTACCCTGTAACTACATGAAACAAGAGGGTAAGAAACGCCACTTTAATTTACAGCCCGCAATGTCAAACTTACCCTGTAACTACATGAAACAAGAGGGTAAGAAACACCACTTTAATTTACAGCCCGCAATGTCAAACTTACCCTGTAACTACATGAAACAAGAGGGTAAGAAACACCACTTTAATTTACAGCCCGCAATGTCATACTTACCCTGTAACTACATGAAACAAGAGGGTAAGAAACGCCACTTTAATTTACAGCCCGCAATGTCAAACTTACCCTGTAACTACATGAAACAAGAGGGTAAGAAACACCACTTTAATTTACAGCCCGCAATGTCAAACTTACCCTGTAACTACATGAAACAAGAGGGTAAGAAACGCCACATTAATTTACAGCCCGCAATGTCAAACTTACCCTGTAACTACATGAAACAAGAGGGTAAGAAACGCCACTTTAATTTACAGCCCGCAATGTCAAACTTACCCTGTAACTACATGAAACAAGAGGGTAAGAAACACCACTTTAATTTACAGCCCGCAATGTCATACTTACCCTGTAACTACATGACACAAGAGGGTAAGAAACACCACTTTAATTTACAGCCCGCAATGTCAAACTTACCCTGTAACTACATGAAACAAGAGGGTAAGAAACGCCACTTTAATTTACAGCACGCAATGTCATACTTACCCTGTAACTACATGAAACAAGAGGGTAAGAAACGCCACTTTAATTTACAGCCCGCAATGTCATACTTACCCCGTAACTACATGAAACAAGAGGGTAAGAAGCACCACTTTAATTTACAGCCCGCAATGTCAAACTTACCCCGTAACTACATGAAACAAGAGGGTAAGAAGCACCACTTTAATTTACAGCCCGCAATGTCATACTTACCCTGTAACTACATGAAACAAGAGGGTAAGAAACACCACTTTAATTTACAGCCCGCAATGTCATACTTACCCTGTAACTACATGAAACAAGAGGGTAAGAAACACCACTTTAATTTACAGCCCGCAATGCCATACTTACCCTGTAACTACATGAAACAAGAGGGTAAGAAACACCACTTTAATTTACAGCCCGCAATGTCATACTTACCCTGTAACTACATGAAACAAGAGGGTAAGAAACACCACTTTAATTTACAGCCCGCAATGTCATACTTACCCTGTAACTACATGAAACAAGAGGGTAAGAAACACCACTTTAATTTACAGCCCGCAATGTCATACTTACCCTGTAACTACATGAAACAAGAGGGTAAGAAACGCCACTTTAATTTACAGCCCGCAATGTCATACTTACCCTGTAACTACATGAAACAAGAGGGTAAGAAACACCACTTTAATTTACAGCCCGCAATGTCATACTTACCCTGTAACTACATGAAACAAGAGGGTAAGAAACACCACTTTAATTTACAGCCCGCAATGTCATACTTACCCTGTAACTACATGGAACAAGAGGGTAAGAAACGCCACTTTAATTTACAGCCCGCAATGTCATACTTACCCTGTAACTACATGAAACAAGAGGGTAAGAAACACCACTTTAATTTACAGCCCGCAATGTCATACTTACCCTGTAACTACATGAAACAAGAGGGTAAGAAACACCACTTTAATTTACAGCCCGCAATGCCATACTTACCCTGTAACTACATGAAACAAGAGGGTAAGAAACACCACTTTAATTTACAGCCCGCAATGTCATACTTACCCTGTAACTACATGAAACAAGAGGGTAAGAAACACCACTTTAATTTACAGCCCGCAATGTCATACTTACCCTGTAACTACATGAAACAAGAGGGTAAGAAACACCACTTTAATTTACAGCCCGCAATGTCATACTTACCCTGTAACTACATGAAACAAGAGGGTAAGAAACGCCACTTTAATTTACAGCCCGCAATGTCATACTTACCCTGTAACTACATGAAACAAGAGGGTAAGAAACACCACTTTAATTTACAGCCCGCAATGTCATACTTACCCTGTAACTACATGAAACAAGAGGGTAAGAAGCACCACTTTAATTTACAGCACGCAATGTCATACTTACCCTGTAACTACATGAAACAAGAGGGTAAGAAGCACCACTTTAATTTACAGCCCGCAATGTCATACTTACCCTGTAACTACATGAAACAAGAGGGTAAGAAACACCACTTTAATTTACAGCCCGCAATGTCATACTTACCCTGTAACTACATGAAACAAGAGGGTAAGAAACACCACTTTAATTTACAGCCCGCAATGTCATACTTACCCTGTAACTACATGAAACAAGAGGGTAAGAAACACCACTTTAATTTACAGCCCGCAATGTCATACTTACCCTGTAACTACATGAAATAAGAGGGTAAGAAGCACCACTTTAATTTACAGCCCGCAATGTCATACTTACCCTGTAACTACATGGAATACTTACAGTCTAAATAATTTGCCTAAATAATTTGTTATTTTCCTGGTTGTTACCCCTTTATTCCCAAAACTTTACATATTATTCCCCTATACTTACACGTACGCACTTTATAGGTACACTGTAATTACCGAAAGTTACACTGTACTTTCATTTTAATTACGCAGTACTTTCCGGGCTGTAATCTAAAGCGTTACCGTTTTTGTTATGTCAAGTTTTTCAGTGCCATTGACTCCCATTATTTGTCGGCGTTTTCCTTCAGTTTTCAGTCCATAATGGCGGCCGCGCCGTCACGTCATGGGGGCAACTGTTGCTATGGAGCGTTCTATTGAGTTTCGCCTCTTGGGCTTCTATACTCTTTGGTCCGGTGTCGAGCGCTGCGGTGTGACGCGTGACGTCACCGGCTGATGACCTCATCAGATGCTGACGTCACCGGCTGATGACCTCATCAGATGCTGCCAGTGACTCTCAGACTGACGGCTCTGTGTTCGCCTGCATTACTCCACTATTCTTTATCTTTATCGCTGTATCAAACTAAAAATTATTTTATCCCAATACTTGAGGAAATGGTTAATATAATTACATTGAAGATCATTTTTATGCAACTTTGTTTACATTTTGTATGTTTTCATATGTTTACTGTGTTCTGCCTAAGTGTGTGTATCAGCTGAATGCAGACTCACGTTATTATACATCATCAAATGACGTTTAGTAAAGACCTGACCAACACTTGACTCCTAACTCTCATTCTGTTCAGTGTTTTGCTCTGTTTCTGGAGCGTCACATTATTGCTACAGCGTTACGACTCTTACACACGATGTGGTGTGTGTGTTTGTTTGTGTCCGTGTAAGTGTGTGTCATGAGGCTCTTTGTTCATTGTTAAGACAATAATGACACTCTCAAACACTTCAGTTTAGAGATGGAAACATTACACACTCACTCACTCACTCACTCACTCACTCACTCACACACACACTCACTCACTCACTCACTCACACACTCACACACACACACACACACACACACACACCCACTCACTCACTCACACCCACTCACTCACACACACACACACTCACTCACTCACACTCTCTCACACACGCACTCAGACACACACGCCCACACACTCACTCACACACACAAATGCTCACACACTCACTCTCAGAGACACACGCACTCACACACAACTTTCAGTTTCAACTTTCATCAGTGTGTTCCCGTATCAGTGTGTTCCCGGATCAGTGTGTTCCCATATCAGTGTGTTCCCGTCAGTCGGCACAGACCCTCTGAATCTACTGCTAAAAAAAATAATTTATTAATGAGTCATTTTCACACATGAGGATGTTCCTGAGTGGCATGACAGTGAGCTAATTCAGTCTGTCCGCTGAGAGGCTGTGGACGCGCGAGATCCCCGTCCTTAAGTGTGTGTGTGTGTGTGTGTGTGTGTGTGTGTGTGTGTGTGTGTGTGTGTGTGTGTTCTCCAGTTTTCCCTGATGTGGAGAGAATGAGATGATTTTCTGCAAGTCAGTTCAACTTTGACCTTTCCAGGCCTTTGCTCTGCCAACAAAACATTTAAATGTCATCTTTACAAAACATTTCCTGTGGAAAAAAAAAAATAGGCCTACAAGACATTCAGACAGTCTGTGCTTCTATCCCTCACAGCCTCGTGTGTGTGTGTGTGTGTGTGTGTGTGTGTGTTACAGTTAACATCACACCTGCTCTGATGCTCTGTGAGATTACTGACAGACTGAAGGATATTTTTCCACTCACGTGTCAAGCTTGTGTCTGTCGACTGACACTATTAACTTGAATAGACTGACACTGAAGCTCCAGGCGTCACGAACCGCTCCACTCATCTGAGGGTCAGAGGTCACTGCAGGGTTAGTGGGAGGAGCTTGACCTCCAGATCCCCCTCTCTGGATCTTTAAGGTCCAGCCACACCCTAACCTGAGGTTAAGCCCCGCCCACTGACTGCAGTGAGCATCATGTGACTGATCATCACTGAGACTCTGGCGCCATCTGCTGGTGACTCACTGACTCTAATCATAGAAAACACATTTACTAACACCACCAACAAGCAGCAACTAGAGCATATAATAGCGTTTGTATATTATGTTGATATTAACATACTATTAGGATACTTTCACGTCCGCCGGATCCAGGCCGTATCCATATCTGATGAAGGACCTGCGCCTGGACACACACACACACACACTCCAGATCTGATGAAGGACCTGCGCCTGGACACACACACACACACACACACACACACACACACACACACACACACACACTCCAGATCTGATGAAGGACCTGCGCCTGGGCGCGACGACAACGATATACATATACGATACATATATCTTTGCAACAAAAACAGAAGAGACTGCCATCTTATTTCTGCCATCTGTAGCAAGAAAATCATTGCCTGTCCTTTAGAAAAATATGATGCATTTGCAGATTTGCTTTCACTGACTGTACTGTAGGTCGACTTCATCTAACGCTCTTGCCCCTGGTTTCACAGACAGGGCTTAAGACTAGTCCTAGACTAAAATGTAAGTCTGAGCTGTTTCCACTGAAATAAACTTGCACTGACTGATCTTAAAAATATATCAGTGCCTTTTTAGTTTTAAGATGCACATCGGTAATGTTTTTTTTCTAAGCATGTTTATAAAAATTACTTAAATGTCCTAATTGATCTATGGTCTAATCCTGGCTTAGTCTAAGCCCTGTCTGTGAAACCGGGCCATAATGTTCTTAAATCTTCCTGTTACGACTCGAGTCGAGTGTGCATTGAAAGCGCTTCAGACGATTCAGTGTGTGCAGGAACCGAACAGATCATTCAAACTGATTCGCGAACCGATTTAGACAGATCTGCCAGCTTGTTTGATGAAGTCTTTGAACAGAATCGACTCAAAAGAGTGATTCATTTGTGAATTGAGCATCGATCATGCCCAGAGATACAGCGCGCTTGGTATAAACTACGCATTTAACAACATGTGTAATAAAGTAACGAGAGGAACGTCGCTCAACATAACGAAGTAAAAGTACAGTTTTTTTATTAGAAATGTACACGAGTTAAAGTAAAAGTAGGCTACCCACATTTAAATCTACTCTTAAAAGTACAATATTACCAAAAAAACATTAAAGTAAATGTAGGCATACTTCGTTACCCACCTCTGCTATACACTGAGCTCGTAATGCGCATGTGCGCCATCAGCTTCTCACAGGCTCGCGTTTTTTAAGTTTGCGTTTAAAGAACTTAGAGTTTTCTGTTAGAACGGTGTGTGTTAGCGGCCATTCTTGCATTCGGTGTGAAAGCCTTTTTCCTTAAACTTCTCCTCCAGATCTGATTCCTGTCGGGTTTGATGATGTGAGTTGGCAAGAACTGAGTTTCTCTTTCAAAAGCAGTTTTCTTCACGATGAAAGAGTGTTTTGTCGAGTATCAAACAGATCATGTCAGTCTCAGAAACATGATTCATAAACGAACTTCTGTGAATGTTTAATTCTTCAGTAAAATGAAACTTCATCCGCTGCTGAACAGTCAGAAAAACAAGTGATTTTAGTGTTAATTTTGTAATGTTCATTTCTTGCCCAGTTTAAGGAGCAGCTCTCTCTCAGATCATTTCAGACTCTTACATATTAAAAAGTATAACATGTCCTTCTTAAGGCGCATGTTACAGTGAGGAAACTTCATTGGATGAATATTTTGTTTCATAAATTCGGAACCGCCTACTAGTATACTACTCGTACTACTTTTCCCACATGTTTTTATTGCAGAAATAGTAATAGAAATATGCAGTTCCTAATGTTTATTTGGCAGTTTCGTCGGCTGGTTGTTACCTGTGCGCAGACACCTGTGCGCGCGCGCGTCATATGACGCACCTGTGTTTGGGGTGGAGCGATGATGATGATGATGATGATGATGATGAGGCGGAGGAAGAGCAGAGCAGGGGAATCACAAGCCGGTCTCTGAGAGGAACACAACTACAAGTTAAAGCGGCTTTTGGGATAAAATGCGGGTTTGATCCGTGACTCTGATCGCATTAACACTCGCGCTGGTTTCGGTTCGCGTTTACTGGAGTTTCATCTGAACATCATGATGATCGTATCTCTGCTGCTGCTGAGTGCCCTGAGCTCAGGTGAGACACACACACACACACACACACACACACACACACACACACACACACACACACACACACACACACACACACACACACCTACCTACCTACCTGCTTATTTATAATGCAGAATAATGCAGTGATATTGTGAAGGTTGGTCAGAGGAACAGGTAACTGTGTTTCACCTGTTGAGCGCGTCCGTTTCGGTCACGTGATCACTGGTTGTTGACATCGATCCCATTAAAATGCACAAACATTGAAAGAATGACGGGATGTAGATTTTAAAACTACTTAAAGCACTCAAGAAGAAGAAAGTATGGCATTTAGTGAAAATAAAAATGAAAACATAAATAAATAAACAAGTATATTTATCGAAGTTTTCAGGAATATTTAGCTGAGTATTTCTCTTTACTGACACTGAAACTCAATTTGTTTGAAACCAGTGAAGAATTTCCTGCTCTTTGTGTCATTTCCAGTTTTACAGGTTAGGCAGCTTCTGTGTTTCTGTTTATCTCTCTCTCTCTCTCTCTCTCTCTCTCTCTCTCGCTCTGTCTGTCTCTCTCTCTCTCTCTCTCTCTCTCTCTCTCTCTCTCTCTCTCTCTCTCTCTCTCTCTCTCTCTCTCTCTCTCTCTCTCGCTCTGTCTGTCTCTCTCTCTCTCTCTCTACACTCAATTCAGTTCAATTAAATTAAAATCAATAAAGCTTTATCGGCATGACAAAAATACATTTGTATTGCCAAAGCATCAAAACAGTATAGAAAATGATTTTGAACATTTAGTACAGAAAATAATAATAATAATAATAATTCAATTAAATAAAAATAATAAATAAAAATAAGAGTTTGTTTTGTGTGTGTGTGTGTGTGTGTGTGTGTGTGTGTGTGTGTGTGTGTCTGCGGTTGTGTGGTCTCTATTTAGGGCCAAATAACATTCTAGTTTACTCTGTTTTCCTGTTGTTTCAGTCCAGTAGGTCAGGTAATGCTCTCGCTGAGCTTTTATAATGTGGTTGGGCCGGATTGTGTGGATGAGGGTGTCAGTGTCCTGAGGCTGGTTAGTGTTAGTGGTGTTAGTCTGTGTGTGGAGCCTCAGGACCAGCTGAATGAGCGGGCTCTTCTCAGGGTTCATTTCATGGTTCATGGTTCATGGCTTTATAATGATAAGAGTTGGGGTCACTCATCTTTAGATGTTTCCAAAATTTGATGGCTCGTTTCTCAACATGTATTAGTAGAGGGTATTGGCTCTATATTGGATATTGGTATCCACTCTCTGTCTCTCTCTCTCTCTCACACACTCTTACACACACACACACTTTCTTTTTAAAAGAAATTAATATCTGAATGTGTCTCATATTAGATGAAGTCCTCCTGTTTATCACTGACGCTGCTGTGACTCGATCTGTGCCGTATAAAGCAGACGTTCTCTTCCTCTCTTCAGGGATCGTGTGTATCCAGGTCACTCTCTCTGCGTTGGAGAAGCGCACGACTCTCTTTGCTTCGGTCACTTTACTCTGTGATTACTCCACCTCCGCGCCGGCTCAGAATGTGTTGGTCACCTGGAAGTTCAAGTCCTTCTGCAGAGACCCTGTTCTGGACTATTACTCCACAGGTAATCCATCATTCCTCTCTCTGTGACCTCAGTGCGGGAGACGCTCCTGTACGCTCGATGCTTCACTGTCGTGAGCGTGAATGAGTGGATCAGTGTGTGCAGATCTGAGCCGAGTAGAAGCAGTCAAACATGTTCTGGAGTGAATGTTCCAAATCAGATCAGCAGAACCCGTCCAGCGCTGTCTAACCTGTGTGTGTGTGTGTGTGTGTGTGTGTGTGTGTGTGTGTTCTGCAGGGTACCAGTCTGCCCTTCAGATGGGTCAAGATCCTGCCAACGACTGCGTGGACTCTCAGCGCACCATCCGAACCGTGGCTCAGAAACTGGGCTCCGGCGAGGCGGTGCTGGGCTCCGAGTACAGAGACCGCAAAGTCTACATTCAGAACAGTGAGTTGATGAAGATACGAGAAACGTGTAAGGAGATTTACAGTCAAAGACCCAGAACCAGATACGATGAATAAAGACCCGGAGTCTGAAGAAAAGTTGAACTGAAGATAGTTCGCAGTTTCATCAGCAGAAGTTCAGCTTCAAGACTCGCGGAGTTCGTAGGCCGCCCCGTTTACAGTTACAGAGATCAGTGTGTGTGTGTATACCCTTCACCACACACACACACACACACACACACACACACAGCAGTTATACCCTTCACCACACACACACACACACACACACACACACACACAGCAGTTATACCCTTCACCAGGGTCTAAGCTACGTCCTTCAGGTTGAATGGTTCTGATTGGCTAAGAAATAGATAAACATATACAGATAGACTGAAGCATATCTCCATGGACTAGGCGACTGACACTCGGACCCTGAAGTGAGGCACGTCATGACCTTCCAGGTCGCAGATTTGGGTTGCTGAGCGCCAACATGTCCAGAACAACAACTCAGTCAATCTCCTATAACACACACACACACTCACACACACACACATGGCTTCTTCAAGGTTGGATTTGGTCAGGCTCTAACTATAAACAGGAGAGTCGTCTCAAAACATCAAGATAATACGTTCTTTCTCTCACGGAGAGGACACTTTAATCTAACGCAGTAAAGTAAAGCTTTAGCTACGAAATGGTCCCTTAAACTATAGACATCAATGACCCCTGTGACCGCAGCTGTCAGGCTACCCCAGAAGAACAGATGTGTATATTGACACATGTTGAAGAAGTCCATATGTCATCTCTGGAAGCCGGACTAAATGAGCGAGCACTGTCACTGCATTCCTGGCATTAGAGCCGGGCCCTCAGTCTCCTCTCCGTCATTCATACAGACATTAGAGAATACATGAGAAGAGCATTTCAGTGATCACACTGGGAACTTCTAGAACTAAGTGAAATCTCACAAGCCTAGAGGAGCCATTCAACTCGTGATATTTAGAAGGAAAAATATTGCTTAATACCTTGATTATAATCCCTCATTAGATATACACTGAAGCAGCAGTGGAGTCCAGAATCACCCCTCAAGTCAAGTCACTTTTATTTATACAGCACTTTTTACAGTACAGAGTGTTTCAAAGCAGCTTTACAGAGATAACAGGAAAATAATGCAACAAAGTTTGTTTCTAGAAGAAAATAGCGTCACAGTCCAGTGATGCTTCCTTTCTGTTGTAAAAAAGTTACTAATTTAGTTCATTTATATAGATATAGGCGCTTTGGAGAAAGCAATTCAGTTCTCATATAATGGTGTCAATGCAGGAGATCAATAATATTGTTGAATATTAAATTAAATGTTAAATTAAATGTCCCCAACTAAGCAAGCCAAGCCAATGGCAACAAAGGTGAAAAAAGGCGACAAACCAAAACTCCATCAGTGACAGAATGGAGAAAACCAGACTCAGTCTCAGTTCTCCTCTGGCCAACGAGCGAACAGTGTGTGATAGTGATTCAGGCATTACAGGTCAGAGGTCAGATTGGATCAGAACATTCAGAATATTATCCAGTTCCATCTCAAGTTCAACAAATTTATATTTTCTTTCACTACTGACCGTTATCAGTTTGTAGCAGTAAACAAAGAGATGTCTCATCGATCATAAGTTCAGTATGGCGTACCACAAGGCTCAGTGCTAGGACCGCTGCTGTTCACGCTGTACATGACACACACACACACACACACACACACACACACACACACTCTGTACATGCTACCCTTGGGAGATATCATTAGGAAGCTACTTTAAAGGGACCGGACTAATCAGTTTGTTGTTTTTCCCTAATGGTTATCGTAATCCAGATATTTTCTCTGTGTTTGTGTTGATCAGAGGCGGATCTGGTCATCAATGAGGTGATGTGGTGGGATAACGGGATGTATTTTTGCTCTGTGGATGCGCCTGGAGACACGATCGGAGATTCAGACAAAGAGATGAAGCTGATCGTGTACCGTAAGTCCCGATTACTAACACAAGAGTTAAACACAGGAGAAGAAAAAGCCTTACAGTCTCATTATAAGCAACATATTAAAAACCTTTGAAATTCATTCAAAACAGCAGCAAACTGATACTGTATTTCAGCATATGAGTAACAGTGATGAATGAATCATCATTTGGCAGATGCTTTTATCCAAAGCGGCTTAAAGGAGTAGTTCACTTCAGAATTAAAATGTCCTGATAATTTCTGAATAATAAATGTCCACTCAGAGCCGATCAGGCCTATACACACACACTACGCAAGTTGCGTAGAGCCAGGCAAATTACTCACTATATGGAGAAACATCCTGGAATGTTCCTCAACCTCAATTTCTTTTCAACTGAAGAGAGAAAGTCATGAATATCTTGGATGACGTTGGGGTGAGTAAATTATCAGGAGTGAAGTGAAGTGAACTACTCCTTTAAATTGCATTGAAGGTCTAGATTTGATCAGTTGATGCGTTGACTGAGAATCGAATCCTTGAGCTTGTGTTACGAGAGACATGATCTGCAGTGTGAAGACGTGTGTGTTGTTAGACTGGCTGATGCTGATCCTCCTGCTGTGTGTGTGTTGTTAGACTGGCTGACGGTGCTCTTCATCGTGATTGGAGTGCTGATGCTCGTCCTCCTGCTGTGTGTGTGTTGCTGTCAGTGCTGTCCACAGAAGTGCTGCTGTTACGTACGCTGCCCGTGCTGCCCTCAGACCTGCTGCTGCCCCGAGAAGGGTTAGTACACACACACACACACACACACACACACACACACACACACACACACACACCTGCCTCAGACTCACACACACTCCTAATGCCGTGTTTGTGTTCCTGTGTTCAGCTGTGATGCAGCACCGGCTGATGAAGGAGGCACAGAAGGCCATGACGCCGTGGCTGAACGGACAGCCGCTCTACGCTCCCATGAGCAACCACAGCTCCAGCTACCAGATGAACCCCATGCTGTACGCAGGTCAGTCCCAGTCCATCCTCACGGAGTCGGGGTCAGTCCCAGTCCATCCTCACGGAGTCGGGGTCAGTCCCGGTCAGGTGCTCGCAGAGTCGGGGTCAGTCCCGGTCAGGTGCTCGCGGAGTCGGGGTCAGTCCGGGTCAGGTGCTCGCGGAGTCGGGGTCAGTCACAGGCAGGTGCTCACGGAGTCGGGGTCAGTCCCGGTCAGGTGCTCGCAGAGTCGGGGTCAGTCGCGGTCAGGTGCTCGCGGAGTCAGGGTCAGTCGCGGTCAAGTGCTCGCGGAGTCGGGGTCAGTCCCGGTCAGGTGCTCGCGGATTCGGGATCAGTCGCAGTCAGGTGCTCACGGAGTCGGGGTCAGTCCCGGTCAGGTGCTCGCGGAGTCGGGGTCAGTCGCGGTCAGGTGCTCGCGGAGTCGGGGTCAGTCGCGGTCAGGTGCTCGCGGAGTCGGGGTCAGTCCCGGTCAAGTGCTCGCGGAGTCGGGGTCAGTCGCGGTCAGGTGCTCGCGGATTCAGGATCAGTCGCAGTCAGGTGCTCACGGAGTCAGGGTCAGTCCCGGTCAAGTGCTCACGGAGTCGGGGTCAGTCGCAGTCAGGTGCTCGCGGATTCGGGATCAGTCGCAGTCAGGTGCTCACAGAGTCGGGGTCAGTCCCGGTCAAGTGCTTGCGGAGTCGGGGTCAGTCCCGGTCAGGTGCTCGCGGAGTCGGGGTCAGTCCCAGTCAGGTGCTCGCGGAGTCTGGGTCAGTCGCAGTCAGGTGCTCGCGGATTCGGGGTCAGTCCCGGTCAAGTGCTCGCGGAGTCGGGGTCAGTCGCAGTCAGGTGCTCACGGAGTCGGGGTCAGTCCCGGTCAAGTGCTCACGGAGTCGGGGTCAGTCGCAGTTAGGTGCTCGCGGATTCGGGGTCAGTCGCAGTCAGGTGCTTGCGGAGTCGGGGTCAGTCCCAGTCAGGTGCTCGCGGAGTCGGGGTCAGTCCCAGTCAGGTGCTCGCGGAGTCGGGGTCAGTCGCAGTCAGGTGCTCGCGGAGTCGGGGTCAGTCGCAGTCAGGTGCTCGCGGAGTCGGGGTCAGTCGCAGTCAGGTGCTCGCGGAGTCGGGGTCAGTCCCAGTCAGGTGCTCGCGGAGTCGGGGTCAGTCGCAGTCAGGTGCTCACGGAGTCGGGGTCAGTCCCGGGTCAAGTGCTCACAGAGTCGGGGTCAGTCGCAGTCAGGTGCTCGCGGATTCGGGGTCAGTCGCAGTCAGGTGCTCACGGAGTCGGGGTCAGTCCCGGGTCAAGTGCTCACAGAGTCGGGGTCAGTCCCAGTCAGGTGCTCGCGGAGTCGGGGTCAGTCGCAGTCAGGTGCTCGCGGAGTCGGGGTCAGTCCCAGTCAGGTGCTCGCGGAGTCGGGGTCAGTCCCAGTCAGGTGCTCGTTATTCATCATTCAGAGGCGTTAGAAACTGTGCATCAAATATGATGCAGTAGGCTTTATAAGGGCATTGTATTCAGTGTGTGTTTTATTATTTAATATATTTTCAAAAGCTCATTTAAGCTAATTTGCAGCTTCTTTTCATATTTTGCTTCTATGCATTCAGACATGTTTTTTTAATGTGACATAAGGGCTGCTGTGTATTTGTGTTCTGAGTCTCTCTGTTTTCCCACTTCAGGGTCACAGAAGGGTCACATGACGCCGGTTCCGCTGCCGCCTCCGCATCTGCAGATGCCGGGTCACATGCCGGGTCACATGCCTCCTCCCAGCATGCACGGCAATGGCAGCGTTCACGGGAACAACCAGGTGCTGGAGTACCTGGAGAGTCAGGTGCGCGGCATGGATATGAACAGCCCTCTACAGCCCCAGCTCATGCCCCCCCCTCCCCAACACGTCCCGCAGCGGGTGCCCTTCTCCGCCGGGCCTCCCAGCATGCTCTCTGGCCTGGATGACGGCCCCGCATCACGCAGGCTCCTGCCCGGATCACGAGGAGCCAGGTCACACTCCAGCGGCTCGTCTGCGTACGGCGTCCCACCGCGCGATGAGCGCCGCTACCCTCGCCCGCTAATCCCACGCAGCTACAGCCAGGAGGATGTGCTGGACAGCCGGAGCCGGTCTGGAGGATCCCGCCCTCGCTCCCGATCCCGGGACGATCTGCTGGCCGCGGAGCGCAGAGGCCCGGCCCGCCGTGATGATTACTCTCCTCCGCCCCGCCGCGGCTCCTGGAGCTCCGCTAATGAGGAAGCTAGCAGACGCGGAGGAACACGAGGAGCTCGCGGATCCGGATGGTCCGATCATCCTCCCACCTACAGCGAGTACGAGCCCGGGAAGAAGCCGAACAAGCGGCCGGAGCGCTTCTCTGTAAGAGTCTGAACTACTGATCGGCTCACGCGTTCACTAACACCAATTTCTTCTTTAAAACTGTCATTCTCCTGCCGTCACAACTAGGGCTGGGATAATAAATTGATGCATCATGAATCGAGAAATGATTCCGGATCGATTCTGAGATTTTTTTCGAATGCATCACAATTCTCTCTCGAATCGATTCTGAGCTTAGTTTTCTAACAGCAGATGGAACTGCATGCTTTAGAAACAGCCGTTCTCTGCTTGCTTCCGCTTGAACCTTCTATAAAATAATCATTCATGAAGTTAGAAAAGGTTGAAGCGAATTAAAAGGGTGTTTGCAGTGAGCTGTTTACATTAATCTTGCAACATAAAAACATTCTGAGGTGCAAGACAAGTACATTCTCAGACTCAGCCGAACGCACGAGCGCTCTTCTTCGTGAGCATGTAAGTGTGCAGTTAAAAACTAGCCTATAGCGCCATCTGCTGTTAAAAACTAAGCTCAGCATCGATTCGAATCGAATGGCGATGCATTTGGAAAATATTGGAATCGATCCACGAATCGCGATGCATCGATTTATTGTCCCAGTGCTAGTCACAACATTAAACGGTGTGTCGATTCAAACGTCTGCAATCGCAATCACATCAAACATTGGAGATAAGATTAATAAGATTAATTCTCTCTCGTTTAAATCTGAAATGGGACCTATTATGCAGAATTCACTTTTACATGGTGTTAGAAGATAAATGTGTGTGTGGACAGTGTCCCAAAATGAGTCATTTGTGTTTTCCATACATGTTGACATCAGTGTAACAGGCCCCGCCCATGACTGCTGCCCTATTAGCATAGCTCCTCCCCTGAGTGAGCGTACACACTCATGTTTATTTCATTTGGCAGCGAGCAGCAGCTCATTTGCATTTAAAGACACACACACACACACACACACACACACACACGAAAACAGCGTGCAATTGCTTCCACCCAAAAAGGGGCATGATTTAATAACTGATCTCTGGTGCATTTTCAGCTGAAACTTCAGAGAGATTCTGAAGTCACTTAAGACTTATATTACACTGTGTAAAAGGGTTATAATAGGTCCTCTTCACTGTGTGTACAGACGCTCAGATGTTGTTCTTTCACTGAAGATCATTATCTTCTCAGAACATGATCATCAGGTTTAGCTCATGGAGCTCCAGTGCAAATACTGCAGTCCTGTTCATTTACCAGCTTAACCGATGGGTTTTAGGTGAACTCGTTTCTGTATTCTGCTCTGTGACGTTGGGTTCGGACTCGTCTGCACCTTCACATCCTCACAGATCCGGATCATCGTCTGGCGTTCAGTGGTGGTTGTTGATCTTGTGTTAATCTTCGCTCTCCTCTTCCTCTGCAGGATAAGAGCTCTCTCAGCGGCACCAGCATCGTCATCTGAACACCAGCATCTGAAGCTTCTGTGCTCATGAACACAGAACTAAGAAAAGTGCTTTTACTGAACTTATTTGAAGGATGTGGTACTTTGAAGATAGATCATGGATTTTTTTGTTTTATATTTTTGTGCAGAGCAATTTATACACTTGAATGTGAATATGAATGAATATCCTCTTCTAGTGAATGTGTATGACGTGACGTTTCTTGGGTTTGAGGATTTATCTGTGTAAATATCACATCTTTTGTGTCAATATATTTATTAATATATTGAAGTTTTTTAAGCATCCACTGCATTTACAGCACAGAGATATAATGCAATATAACACAAGAATTGTGTATGAGACTTTGAAATGCTCATTATTATGTCTGTAATAAGTTATTCATTGTGATTTGTAATTGCAACTCTCTGGCCCAGGAATAACTTATTCAGAAGTGTGTATTTATGTTTTATTGAGCATGCTCAGGTCAAGCGGTTCTTTAGCCTTTTGTAAATAATGTTTTTATGGAACTTGTTACTGCATCTAAAGTTCAAAATCAGAATGATTTTTCAGTCTTGCCTTTATATCAACTTCATCTGAATATGTGAATCGCCTCTGTAATGATTAAAGACTTGTACATGTTCTGTTGTTCATATATGAAGGACTGTCTATTAATGTTTTGTTTCTTTACGTCATGCATCTTATGTGGACAGAATTCTTCCTTTTCCACTTGCATAAATAAATCTGCGAAAACAGCAGCATATGCCGACATGTTTGAGTACATCTGTGTTTCTCAGGCTAATATTAGCAATCACAGTCTCATCACAACAAATCCCTTCATGTTTCATCTTTGAACAGCAACAATATTTGTCTCACATTGCCAAAGTAAGAATGTTTGCAAGGCAGTTTCACAAAGCAAACTAAAAGCTAGAAGTTAGCAATACAATATTTAAATGTTACATGTATTGTTTTAGTACTACATCTGTTCCCAGCGTGTACTGCGTGTGTGTGCGGCGCCTGCGCAGTGCGCACCAGAGACGCGTCGCGGGGCTGATGGCGTCATGTGACGCAGCGTCGGTTTGCCACGTCGGTCTGTAACTGCGCGAGGAACTTCTGCAACTTTGTGTTTTGCATTTTAAGGCCGTTAATACAAAGCAGCGACTGCAACAACACACGCGAAACACAATATCCACATTGTCTGTCAGAAACTTTACACTGTATCATTATTTCAGAGAGAGAGAGAAGCAAATGTGGTTGTTACAGAGTTTAGGTGACTGATGTCTGCGCTCATGATTGGTGTGCGGTAAGTGCTGCTTTAATTATTCATTAATGTTAATGTTAATGTTGTTAATCATGCATTCAGTCAACATTTACAGTAAGGAACATTAGCTCAATATATAGTTCAGTTAGGGTTATAGTTCAGTTACCAGCTGCAGACCAATGATTCTGTTTATTTCCTGTTTGAGTTTAAAGTGTGTGTGTGTGTGTGTGTGTGTGTGTGTGTGTGTGTGTGTTAGTTCATGTGTTATTTAGTTAGTTGATATTGTTAGTCTGTCGGTGACTTTGGTTCTGCCGATTGTCTGGTTGTAAGTGTAGTTGATGAGTTAGTATGGTTATGAGTGTAGTTGATGAGTTAATCTTGTAAGTGTAGGCTAGTTGAAGAGTTAGTCTGGTTGTAATGCTAAAGTTTAGTCATTAGTCTGGTTAAGTGTAGTTGATGAGTTAGTCTGGTTGTAAATGTAGTTGAAGAGTTAGTCTGGTTGTAAGGTAGTTGATGAGTTAGTCTGGTTGTAAATGTAGTTGAAGAGTTAGTCTGGTTGTAAGGTAGTTGATGAGTTAGTCTGGTTGTAATGCTAAAGTTTAGTCATTAGTCTAGTTAAGTGTAGTTGATGAGTTAGTCTGGTTGTAAGTGTAGTTGATGAGTTAATCTTGTAAGTGTAGGCCTAGTTGATGAGTTAGTCTGGTTGTAATGCTAGTTTAGTCATTAGTATGGTTGTAAGTGTAGTTGATGAGTTAGTCTGGTTATGAGTATAGTTGATGAGTTAGTCTGGTTGTAATGCTGAAGTTTAGTCATTAGTCTGGTTAAGTGTAGTTGATGAGTTAGTCTGGTTGTAAGTGTAGTTGATGAGTTAGTCTGGTTGTAAATGTAGTTGAAGAGTTAGTCTGGTTGTTAGTGCTGGGCGGTATGTATGACCAAAAATCCACATCACGGTATTTTTCTAAATTATACCGGTATCACGGTATATCACCTATTTCTTTTTTTCCAAGCATGACTGGGTGTAAAACACATTTTTCACTGAGTGAGAGAGGAAATACTGCAGTAGATTGACTTAGAATGCCCTATTTTACTGTCATGAGTGAATATTGTTGAAAAAAAATCCACACTAGTATTATTACAGGTTTGCAAGGCTGTTTATAAAGAGGTGCCAGCAGGAGGCGCTGTAGGAGCGGCAGAAATAGCGGTTTCCCCGGTAACGGCTGTACACAAAGCAGCAACGCTCATAAACGCTGCTTTATCAGGAAAGATAAAGAAAGATTCAATCGTAATAACAAAGAAACTTTTCTAAAGACCGTCAGTTCACTTCAGATACATTCATATAAAAACACAAAGCGCCGCGTTTTGATTTTGAAACGTGCAGTTCTCATGGTTATTCAACGATGTCAATGCCAACCACAAATAGATTTTCCAAAAGGCTGTGTTGATATTGTGAACCAATGTATGGGAAACACTGTAATATAATTTGACAGCTATCAATTATAGTTTAACCTCTCCATCTTCAAAGTCACGCTTACACGTGCATCACTACAGTGCAACAGAGAAAAAGGACCCTCTCAAACAGTGTCGCGCCGCCTTCCGATCATTATTAAAGCGACATACATCGGTATTGCGGTATTTTAAAAATTCATATCATAACAAAAATGAACACCGGTATTCGGTATGAACCGGTACACCGCCCAGCACTACTGGTTGTATATGTAGTTGATGAGTTAGTCTGGTTAAGTGTAGTTGATGAGTTAGTCTGGTTGTAAGTGTAGTTGATGAGTTAGTCTGGTTGTAATGCTAAAGTTTAGTCATTAGTCTAGTTAAGTGTAGTTGATGAGTTAGTCTGGTTGTAAGTGTAGTTGATGAGTTAGTCTGGTTGTAATGCTAAAGTTTAGTCATTAGTCTGGTTAAGTGTAGTTGATGAGTTAGTCTGGTTGTAAGTGTAGTTGAGTTAGTCTGGTTGTAATGCTAGTTTAGTCATTAGTCTGGTTGTAAATGTAGTTGATGAGTTAGTCTGGTTGTAATGCTAAAGTTTAGTCATTAGTCTGGTTGTAAGGTAGTTGATGAGTTAGTCTGGTTGTAATGCTAAAGTTTAGTCATTAGTCTAGTTAAGTGTAGTTGATGAGTTAGTCTGGTTGTAAGTGTAGTTGATGAGTTAGTCTGGTTGTAATGCTAGTTTAGTCATTAGTCTGGTTGTAAATGTAGTTGATGAGTTAGTCTGGTTGTAATGCTAAAGTTTAGTCATTAGTCTGGTTAAGTGTAGTTGATGAGTTAGTCTGGTTGTAAGTGTAGTTGAGTTAGTCTGGTTGTAAGTGTAGTTGATGAGTTAGTCTGGTTGTAATGCTAGTTTAGTCATTAGTCTGTTTGTAAGTGTAGTTGATGAGTTAGTCTGGTTGTAATGCTAAAGTTTAGTCATTAGTCTGGTTAAGTGTAGTTGATGAGTTAGTCTGGTTGTAAGTGTAGTTGAGTTAGTCTGGTTGTAAGTGTAGTTGATGAGTTAGTCTGGTTGTAATGCTAGTTTAGTCATTAGTCTGGTTGTAAGTGTAGTTGATGAGTTAGTCTGGTTGTAATGCTAGTTTAGTCATTAGTCTGGTTGTAAGTGTAGTTGATGAGTTAGTCTGGTTGTAATGCTAGTTTAGTCATTAGTCTGGTTGTAAGTGTAGTTGATGAGTTAGTCTGGTTGTAATGCTAGTTTAGTCATTAGTCTGGTTAAGTGTAGTTGATGAGTTAGTCTGGTTGTAAGTGTAGTTGAGTTAGTCTGGTTGTAAGTGTAGTTGATGAGTTAGTCTGGTTGTAATGCTAGTTTAGTCATTAGTCTGGTTGTAAGTGTAGTTGATGAGTTAGTCTGGTTGTAATGCTAGTTTAGTCATTAGTCTGGTTGTAAGTGAAGTTGATGAGTTAGTCTGGTTGTAATGCTAGTTTAGTCAATAGT